>NC_025696.1:20127837-20144295 GCF_000633955.1 Camelina sativa
GTAATGCCACCGAGCTGCTCCTGGATGATATTGAAATTACGACCGTTGGTCCAGTCGTACCAAAGGTCAATCATCGAGAGATCGCCGGAGTAATTCATAAACATTAACGCGTGGAACTGGTGTGGCCATGGCGTCGGCACCGGCTCATCCGCGGTGGCGATTTTAACGCCGGCGGTTAAAACGATGTAGATGACGATTAGTATCAGTGGTCGTCTAAAAGCCATCTGTCTCAGGTTTTGGTTGTTACTGCCGGCGATAACTACTCATTTTTATTAAATACTATATGCTTTCTTTTTTTTTTCTTGGGTCAAAAAATACTACTATATGCTTTTTATTAAATACTATATGCTTTTTATATTTAAAATAATTTTTATCCGATGTAAATTAAGGAAGGATCTGAATTGTTGTTTTGTTTGTAGATTATGGCGTTTCTTATTTACGGTTCATAAATTATGTTTGTAGTGGTGCGTATTAAAAAAAAAAACTACCGGAGATTAACTATGAATCACTTATACAAATAGAGTTGGTACACAGCCTTCCCAGAATTATAGTGGAAACTGTTGATGGGTTTGTCCATCCTATCTACCATAACCATTTGAATCCTAAGTTCATTAGTCTTCTCAGCTCAAATATCATTATTGAAGTATTTTCTCAATCTACAATTACCAATACAAAATACGTATAACATTCTCAATTTTAACAACTATATGTGTTTTGGGGAAAGAGTTATTGGTTCAATTTGAACCATCCAACCAACAATCTTTTTAAAACCATAGCACAAAAGAACTACGAGATTTGAAAAGAAATCAAAAGGCCGAAAAAAAAAAAAAGCTTTTCTTGCATGACTTAATAAACCTACACCATACTCCTACTTATAAACACCACATCACCAATTCCACACCCATTCCATCTTAAAAATCACAATCTGATCATCACCAACACATTGCAAACCAAACGCAAAGACATGACTCTTCTTGCTTTCTTTCTCTTCACCCTCCTTGTCTTTTCTGGTAACACATCTTCTCCGTTTATGCATAACGTTTTCAACTCAATAAGAGTTTCGCATCATGTTTACATTTTCTATATGTAATATCCCATATTGAACATGATTTGCTCTGTTTGACAGGTTCATGTTGCTCCGCGCTTAGGTTCCAAAGGCACAAGTACTACTTTCAAAGGAAAACAATGCTAGATTTAGCCAGCAAGATTGGTATCAACTACGGAAGACAAGGAAACAACCTCCCATCTCCATACCAATCCATCAACTTCATCAAATCTATCAAAGCTGGTCATGTCAAGCTCTACGACGCTGATCCAGAGTGTCTCACACTCCTCTCTCAAACCAATCTCTACGTCACTATAACCGTCCCTAACCACCAAATCACCTCACTCAGCTCCAACCAAACCACAGCCGACGAATGGGTCAGAACCAATATCCTCCCTTACTATCCACAAACACAAATCCGCTTTGTCCTCGTCGGAAACGAAGTCCTCAGCTATAACTACGGGAACATCTCGGCGAATCTTGTACCGGCGATGCGCAAAATCGTGAACTCTCTCAGATTTCGTGGGATTCACAACATCAAAGTCGGGACACCTCTCGCCATGGATGCTCTACGATCGTCGTTTCCTCCTTCTAACGGAACATTCCGGGAAGAAATTGCCGGACCGGTGGTATTACCGTTGCTGAAGTTTCTAAACGGAACAAACTCTTACTTCTTCATCAATGTTCATCCTTACTTCCGCTGGTCAAGAAACCCCATGGACACTAGTTTGGATTATGCTCTGTTCCAAGGGGACTCCACTTATACCGACCCTCAAACCGGTTTGGTTTACCGTAATCTTCTAGACCAAATGTTGGATTCGGTTCTCTTCGCGATGACCAAGCTCGGTTACCCGCACATCCGTCTCGCGATCTCCGAAACCGGATGGCCTAATTCAGGTGACATCGACGAAACCGGAGCCAACATTCTCAACGCGGCTACATATAACCGGAATCTGATCAAGAAGATGACCACAAGTCCACCAATCGGTACGCCATCTAGACCCGGTTTACCAATACCGACNTGTCTCACACTCCTCTCTCAAACCAATCTCTACGTCACTATAACCGTCCCTAACCACCAAATCACCTCACTCAGCTCCAACCAAACCACAGCCGACGAATGGGTCAGAACCAATATCCTCCCTTACTATCCACAAACACAAATCCGCTTTGTCCTCGTCGGAAACGAAGTCCTCAGCTATAACTACGGGAACATCTCGGCGAATCTTGTACCGGCGATGCGCAAAATCGTGAACTCTCTCAGATTTCGTGGGATTCACAACATCAAAGTCGGGACACCTCTCGCCATGGATGCTCTACGATCGTCGTTTCCTCCTTCTAACGGAACATTCCGGGAAGAAATTGCCGGACCGGTGGTATTACCGTTGCTGAAGTTTCTAAACGGAACAAACTCTTACTTCTTCATCAATGTTCATCCTTACTTCCGCTGGTCAAGAAACCCCATGGACACTAGTTTGGATTATGCTCTGTTCCAAGGGGACTCCACTTATACCGACCCTCAAACCGGTTTGGTTTACCGTAATCTTCTAGACCAAATGTTGGATTCGGTTCTCTTCGCGATGACCAAGCTCGGTTACCCGCACATCCGTCTCGCGATCTCCGAAACCGGATGGCCTAATTCAGGTGACATCGACGAAACCGGAGCCAACATTCTCAACGCGGCTACATATAACCGGAATCTGATCAAGAAGATGACCACAAGTCCACCAATCGGTACGCCATCTAGACCCGGTTTACCAATACCGACATTTGTTTTTTCTCTGTTCAACGAAAACCAAAAACCCGGTTCGGGAACACAGAGACATTGGGGAATCATGCATCCCGACGGTCAACCAATCTACGACATAGATTTCACCGGTCAAAGACCCTTAACCGGTTTCAACCCATTGCCTAAACCGACGAACAACGTTCCATACAAAGGCCAAGTGTGGTGCGTACCGGTCGAAGGAGCTAACGAGGCTGAGCTTGAGGAAACTTTGAGAACTGCTTGTGGCAGAAGCAACACCACTTGCGCGGCTTTGGCTCCGGGAAGAGAATGTTACGAACCGGTATCTGTTTATTGGCACGCAAGCTACGCGATTAGTTCGTACTGGGCTCAGTTCCGCAACCAAAACGTTCGATGTTACTTCAATGGACTAGCTCATGAAACCACGACCAACCCTGGTAATAAGCCCATTCTTTGTTCTTTTCCAATATTGGACCACTATATCCTTTTTGTATAGTCACGGAACTCATGGTTCATCTGACAGAGTAAGGGTATTTATGGAACTCTTTTTTTGTATACAGGCAATGATCGTTGCAAGTTTCCGAGCGTTACACTGTGAGGATTGAGGAGGAGGAAGACTGATTAAAGCTGGATTACTTATATTGTTCTTTATCTTTGTTGTACCTTTTCTGCTTCATGTTTCACGATGTTGAGAAAAAACAAAATCAAAATAATTAATATATAGTAGTCTTTTTTTTTCCTTACAAAGCTGATGATTATTACATTTCTCTAGGTTAACAAATTAAAACATTCACATTTCTGTGTCTCTACTTTACTCTAAAGCCAGCTGCAAGTAATCCAGAACCTTTTGACTGTAACGTAAAAACACCAAATACAAAAAATCAAATTAGCGAAAAGAATGAATGTAAAATAACGTGGTTGGATTTGGATTCACGATCATCACCAAACAAATCGTTCAGAATTAAAATAATGTCGCATACAATTCATGTGATTGCATTGCATTAAATACACCAAAGTTTTCATACAACGTAACGACGAGCAAATAAAATAAAAATAAATGCACCAAATAAAATTAAATTTTGGAAGAAAATATAACAAAATAAATAAAAAAATATCGTCCGTTGGAAAAAGCCATGGTCACATTACCTGTGACGACAAGGACATGGTTGCGTCACTATGTATTTTATTTAGCTTCGATCTCTCACTATCTCTCAGTTCCATGTCCTCTTTATTAAGGTCCCCGTCTTCATCTTATCTGCAAATGCAACTTCATCTGAAACCTGATTATTCCTTCTTCATCGCGTCTGCCTCGATGATGGCGTCGACCTCTTTGGGACCTTCGACGCTACTTTCTTACGCCTCTTCTTCTCGTCAATTTCCTGATTTTGGGTTCAGATTGATCTTGGGTCACGAGGGTGTTCGAGTTCCCTCGTTCCGGCGATTTAGGAGGATTCACTGCGAGTCCAAGGCGAGTTCAAATTATTCTGCTTTTGTGTTATCTTAACAATTCTGTTCTCTTCTTTTTGGGTTTTTGGAATTGAGTAAGAAAACTTTTCACTGTTTTCAACTTTAGCCGATGGATACAATTGAGAACATTCCTATTGGTTTAGAGAAAAGTCATCAAAATTGTATCTTTCTTTTTCATGTTCAATGCAAAGTTTGTAGCTTTTTGTTGATTCAGTGGGTCCCAAGTCCCCAACTGTCCTCTAGATGAAACAACGCCTTGGATATTTGAATCTAATGATATGTATGATTCAGGAAAAAGAAGTGAGGACGTCTTCGCCAGTCCTTGAAAGCTCGTCACTGTCCGGAGATGCTGCTTTGCGTTCTAATGAATGGAAGGCTGTTCCGGATATTTGGAGATCATCTGCAGAAAAGTATGGTGATAGAGTTGCATTGGTGGATCCTTATCATGATCCTCCTTTGAAACTGACCTACAAACAGGTAGGTTCCTTACTAATTCTACGTTTCATCAATTTTTATTGTTGCAAAGAAGAAAAAGGAGACACCATTCCTTCAAAATTTTCACCCCACCCCAGCACTTTTTCATTTATTTAGTAGCTATTTATTAAGGCAAGCAGGGTCCAGTCACTTTAAATAACATAAAAATATTCCTAGATGTCATCCAGTTTTTTGGGTACTGTTAAGCAAAATATGTTGACTATGTGTGAGAGGATATAGCAAATTCAATTCTTACTAGCTTGTTAAGATGATGGTGTTGAAGGAAGAGTAGCTAGTTGATATGCTTGTTCAGTTGCTGATGATGATCCAAATTCTAATTGCAAATTCGTTACTGTCTTTTTATGAGAGGTGGAGAATTTGAAATTTCCAGCGATTCAGATATTAATTATTTATTAAAAACTGAAGCCTTCATCTTGCTTACTTAACTTTTAGCTGGAACAAGAAATTTTGGACTTTGCCGAGGGCTTAATAGTTGTTGGAATGAAAGCAAATGAGAAGATTGGACTTTTTGCTGATAACTCCTGCAGATGGCTTGTTTCAGATCAAGGTATGTGGTTGATTATATGGAACACACTAGCATAAAGTGTGAAAATCACTCTGTTGCTCATTACTCATCAGGGGGATTAATTTCATTAAATATTTGCATCACCAAGCTGTGCTTGCCTTACATATTAACTATCAAACAAAAATCTTTCGAGCTACGTAGTTAATATGTTCGTCACACATCCAATCACCGTATAAATATCCTTCCTCTCTGTCAAGCTGTAGGGCTTTTGTATACGCTTAGCTATTTAAACTGCACTTCTTGCCTTCTTGGTGCAATAGTTCTAATATACACTGCTTTTTCATTTCTCCTTCTCTCACACAATTATTTGTATCTTTGTCTGTTTATTACTTTATGCCAGGTATAATGGCCACAGGAGCAGTCAATGTTGTCAGAGGATCTAGGTCCTCGGTTGAAGAGTTACTGCAGATATACCGTCATTCTGAAAGGTACGCCAACAGTTTCCGTACTTATTAGCATACCTATTACTGATAAGTTAATAGTTGGCTTTCATATAAACACAAGGATTTTTATCACTGTATACTGACCTCATTTTTGTACCGTCTGCCTCATCATCTTGTGTATTTTGTTATAATGAATTAGTTCTATAATGAATCAGTTTTAGTTCTATGTCTTCAGATGCATCTAATGATGCTGTTGAGTCTACGAGCAGTATGCATGGTTTAGGTGTAGCCGTGTAGTTCTTATTAAACAGCTTCTTGATTTCTCATTCATCTTATTCCATCACTCCCCTGTAAAAATCATAACTATTCAAAAAGATTCTTGGATGACAAAACAGATCTTTCGTCCCTCCATATACTTGTGTCTCTTCAACTATATATGCCATATTTGTTTTTGCAATACAGAGATCAAGAATTTCAAGTGATCTGTATTGCAGTGTAGCCCTTGTTGTGGATAATCCTGAGTTTTTCAACCGCATTGCTGAGACATTTACTTCCAAGGCATCTCTGAGATTTTTGATACTTCTCTGGGGTGAGAAATCATCATTGGTCACACAGGGGTTGCAGGTTCCAGTTTACAGTTATGCAGAAATTAAAAGCCTAGGACAGGAGAGTCGTGCGAAATCATCAGGGTGTAATGGTACCAGTACGTTACTACGTTGAGGTTCTATGTTTTTCTCCAAGGCCTTAAAAGAAGAATCTCCTGATGCTAGCAAACTGATGACTGCAGGGAACTATAATTTCATCAATTCGGATGATGTAGCTGCAATTATGTATACCAGTGGTACCACGGGAAATCCGAAAGGCGTTATGCTTACACATCGGAATCTCTTACAGCAGGTTCAACAAGATACTTTTTTGCAATCGTTTTTTGGTGGTTCTGTCTCTGTTATATATCAAATTTCCCTTTTTACTTTCTTGAAATAATAAATTTGCAATGTTTTAAACACTTTCCAGATAAAACATTTATCCAAATATGTACCTGCTCAAGCTGGCGATAGATTTCTAAGCATGCTGCCATCATGGCATGCCTATGAACGTGCTTGTGAATACTTCATATTCACCTGTGGGATTGAGCAAATGTATACGTCTATAAGATACTTAAAGGTTATTCTCATCATCCGATTTTGTTAATTCAGTATTTTTTGCAAATTGTGTTGGTCCTCTGTTTTTGTGTGATACTTCACTAACATTCCGAGATCAATCACCTTGATTTGTTTCTTAACGGTTGCTCCTTTTGGCTCTAATTCAATTTTATTTTGTTTTCTTTTGTACAGGATGATCTAAAGCGGTACCAACCAAACTATCTTATTTCCGTTCCGTTGGTATATGAGACACTTTACAGGTTTGTCAATAAAAGTTTGCACAATATTCATATTCTATTGATGATGGACACTATACATAGTTAATATTGAAGTTCTGTATGCATTTGTTTCAATAAGTCGTAAATTCATCTCTCACAGCTAAGAGACTTTTAGTTAATCTTGTTTCTGGGCAAGCCTGGTGAAGTACACTCCGAATTCTGCTCGTTTCATCATTTCAATCATTAACTCCTACTCAGAATTTTCATTATGTGTTGGTTGTTAAACAAGTTTTTTCACTCTTTTCTTTATTTCCTCTTTGAGCTCTTCAGTGGGATTCAAAAGCAAATTTCTTCAAGTTCTGCAGCCCGTAAATTTCTAGCACTTACGTTGATCAAAGTCAGTATGGCATATATGGAGATGAAAAGGATATATGAGGTTCATGAACATGATGCCCTCTTGAACATTTGTTCTTACCATATAGTTTGTGTGAAGAGTTTTTCTGCTTATCCCTATTTGTGGTTCCTGAAGTTTTGATATGGTCTTTGGTCTGGTTTACAGGGTATGTGTCTGACAAAAGAGCAAAAGCCTCCAATGTACATTGTTGCTTTGGTGGATTGTTTGTGGGCAAGAGTAGTCGCTGCCTTATTGTGGCCATTACATACGTTGGCCAAAATGCTTATCTACAAGAAAATACATGCGTCTATTGGAATATCGAAGGTAGTACACAAATTCTATTTCCTATTTGTTTTTTTTGTTAGATTTATATTTATAGTGAAATACTGATATGATATTGGTTTCCACAGGCTGGTATTAGCGGAGGTGGTAGTTTACCCATTCATGTTGACAAGTTTTTTGAGGTTATGCCATCTATAATTTCTCTTAAAAATATAGGACAATTTCTTTTCTTTTTTTTTTGTTGGCTTTGAAAGTTTCGATATTCAAAAGAGTTCCAAAATTATGCAGGCCATCGGGGTGACTCTACAAAATGGTTATGGTTTGACAGAGACCTCGCCTGTTGTGTGTGCACGGACGCTTAGCTATAATGTAAGTCTTTCCTGCTTTCATATCCTTATTTGTTTTGAACTCACAATGCTTTAAAGTTTCCTTTTTGAGTGTTTGCAAAAAAAGATGGTATCGTTTCTGAAATGCCCTTACCAAAGTTCTAATAACTGTTATTTCTTTTGATCCATCGTTTGCCTTTTTCTACGACTTTAACAGTATTTCGTTTGTCTCATTTGTTGTTGTCAAAGGTTCTTGGCTCAGCTGGGCATCCAATGCATGGTAAAAATTGTAGATCCTGAGACTAATAATGTACTCCCTCCAGGTTCAAAAGGCATTATCAAAGTCAGAGGTCCACAGGTTATGAAGGGTTATTATAAGGTAGTGTTGTATTTTTAGCTTACTTAATCATAATATTACTCCTATGAAGTTGTGAAAAAGGTGACAGAGAAACACACAAGTTTTAAAGTCAAGCTTGTTTCTTCTGAATAACCTGCTAATAAGCATTTATATATTAATTGGCTTCCCTATCTTTGTCATAATGCATATTTTTCTTCTTCACTTCCTGTTTTCCTCAAATTTAAGTTTGTTGCCTGACTCATCAAGTAAGAGTTTTTGCATTGATGATTAAATTTGGGTTTAAGTCATCTTTATGTCGGTGTGTGCTTTTCAGAATCCATTGACCACAAAGCAAGTTCTAAATGAGAGCGGATGGTTCAATACAGGAGATACAGGTTGGATCGCTCCTCATCACTCAATAGGGCGGAGTCGCCGCTGTGGAGGTGTCATTGTTCTTGAAGGCCGTGCCAAGGACACAATTGTACTATCCACAGGTATAATCCAAGTCACAAACATGTTCAAATGCATAAATGAACCCAAACTCGATTAGGGAAAGAAAAAAAAAACAGTCCTTATAAACATCATCGTCATTATAGGTGAAAACGTGGAACCAGTGGAGATTGAAGAAGCCGCCATGAGAAGCAGTTTGGTTGAACAAATCCTTGTTATTGGACAGGTTCTTGAATTTATTTTAAAGAATGTTACAAACATGACAAATCTTAGTATCGACGATTCGTTTATCTTTTGTTATTCAAATTGACTTCTCCTTCACAGGATCGACGCCGCCTTGGAGCCATCATTATCCCAAACAAAGAGGAAGCACAAAGACTAGATCCTGAAATTTCCAAAGAAAAACTAAAGAGCTTGATCTACCAAGAACTGAGGAAATGGTAATAAATACTTTATAAACTTTAAGTAAAACTAATTAGAGCTTATATTTACTATGTTTAAACAATGTTACAGGACATCAGAATGTTCGTTTCAAGTCGGACCGGTCTTGATCGTCGACGAGCCTTTCACGGTAACTATACATAAACCAATCCTCACTTATTGATATTTTGGCTTATTCAGGACCCAAAAAGATCAAAAACCTAATGAAGAAAACTGTTTTGATGACAACATTGCAGATAGACAACGGCTTAATGACACCAACGATGAAGATTAGACGGGACGAGGTCGTGGCTAAATACAAAGACGAGATTGATCAACTCTACAATTAAGACTTTTGTATTAGTCTTGTTCCTGTTGTTAATATTAGCTGAACTTAATTAGCAAAAAAAAAATAGATAAAAAAAAAAATTATTAGCTAAACATTTTACAGCTTGTAAAATTAAATGTTGTTTTCAAGTTTTTATTATTATTTCAATTCATATATTGAAGTTTAAATAATTTGGATATTAGCATTAGACTATTAGTAGTGTTCACATAATCTATAGAAAGTTAGAAACCCATAAAGCGACCAACAGCTGATGAATGCTTATCTCTCACTATCTTCATCAACTCCAGCTCTGCGCGAGGAATCGAATCTTAACAACTGGCAAAGCCCTCCATGCCCACATCGTCAAGCTCGGGATCGTTCAATGTTGCCCTTTGGCCAACACTCTTGTCAATGTCTACGGAAAATGCGGCGCTGCTTCTCATGCTCTCCAGTTGTTCGACGAAATGCCTCACAGAGACCACATCGCCTGGGCCTCAGTTCTCACAGCTCTTAATCAAGCGAATCTCTCGGGTAAGACTCTCTCAGTGTTTTCTTCAGTGGGTTCGAGGGATGGGCTGCGACCGGATGGTTTTGTGTTCCCGGCACTAGTTAAGGCTTGTGCTAACTTAGGATCTATTGAGCTTGGAAAGCAAGTTCATTGCCATTTTATAGTCTCTGAGTATTCGAATGACGATGTTGTTAAGTCTTCACTGGTTGATATGTATGCTAAATGTGGGTTGGTCGATAGTGCTAAAGCAGTTTTCGATTCTATAAGAGTGAAAAACACCATTTCATGGACTGCCATGGTATCTGGATATGCTAAAAGCGGAAGAAAGGAAGAAGCTTTGAAGCTTTTTAGGGAGTTACCAGTCAAGAATTTGTATTCTTGGACTGCATTGATCTCTGGTTTTGTACAGAGTGGGAAAGGGCTTGAGGCTTTTTCTGTATTCACTGAAATGAGGAGAGAAAGAGTTGACATTTTGGATCCGTTGGTCCTTTCGAGCATTGTTGGCGCTTGTGCTAATTTGGCAGCTTCAATAGCAGGGAGGCAGGTTCACGGGTTGGTTATAGCTCTAGGATTTGATTCCTGTGTGTTTATTAGTAACGCCCTTATCGATATGTACGCTAAATGCAGTGATGTTATAGCTGCAAAGGATATATTCAGTAGAATGCGCCACAGAGATGTAGTTTCATGGACATCGCTTATAGTTGGAATGGCTCAGCACGGGCAAGCTGAGAAGGCATTAGCAGTTTATGATGACATGGTTTCTCACGGTGTAAAGCCCAATGAGGTCACATTTGTTGGGTTGATATATGCGTGTAGCCATGTCGGTTTTGTAGCGAAAGGCCGTGCGCTTTTCCAATCAATGACCAAGGACTATGGAATTCGTCCATCATTGCAGCATTATACATGCTTATTGGATCTTTTTGGTCGATCTGGACTCCTTGATGAGGCTGAGAACTTAATACATACAATGCCGTTTCCTCCAGATGAACCAACTTGGGCTGCTTTACTTAGCGCTTCTAAGCGCCAGGGACAAGGTCAGATGGGTGTAAGAATTGCTGATCATCTTGTAAGCTGCTTTAAACCGAAAGATCCATCGACTTACATACTTTTATCAAACATCTATGCAAGTGCTTCTTTATGGGGAAAAGTATCAGAAGCAAGAAGGAAACTAGGAGACATGGAAGTTAGAAAAGATCCAGGGTACAGTAGTTTCGAAGTCAGGAAAGAAACTGAAGTTTTTTATGCAGGAGAAACATCCCATCCTCTAAAAGAAGACATCTTTGGATTGCTTAAGAAGCTAGAGGAAGAAATGAGAAGAAGAAATGGTTATGTTCCTGATACGAGTTGGATCCTACACGATATGGATGAGCAAGAGAAAGAGAAGCTATTGTTTTGGCACAGTGAACGATCCGCTGTTGCATACGGATTACTCAAGGCTGTTCCGGGAACTCCTATACGAATTGTGAAAAATCTAAGGGTTTGTGGAGATTGTCATGTTGTTCTGAAACATATAAGTGAAATTACAGAAAGAGAGATTATAGTTAGAGATGCGACTAGATATCATCATTTTAAGGGAGGGAAATGTTCCTGCAATGACTTCTGGTAACTGGTAAGTCCTTGGCTTCTCTGTTGTAACACTTTGTATCTGAAATTTGCTAAGATTTTTTTAGAACTGCGTATAGTGATGAATGATGACGGTCACGCAACATCGAGTTGTAACTATCTTCAGTAAAGAACAAGAAGATGGGCCAGTTCACTTCACATGCATTATAGATAAACAACAAAAGAGTAACGTGTTGCACTTACTCGCCAGCTCACGAATTTAGTAACGTGTTTATTCTTATTTCACTCACCAAGTCATGAATATAATAACAACACGTGCATGGGCTTATGCTAATAAGAAATGAATAATAGCCTGACATAAATAGAATAATTTAAAACACATATAAATTAATACTCTATAAAATAATAAACACTATAAATTAATAAATTTTGCTAGTCTTAAATCTGTAAAAAATAATAAAATAATATTTATTTTGAAATCTACATGTAAAATTTGGTCCCAATAATATAGTAAATTAATAATCATGTAAATTTACATATATATATATATGCTAATATAGTAAAGTATGTTTTTCTTAAATCTGGTATCTATAAAACAATTATTATGTTGTATCTTTAAACTATAATGATATAATATATATATATATATATATATATATATATATATATATATTTTGTCAACTATTGAGCCACAACAGGCCGACTCATTAGCCAAATCCTTACATTCGTAAAATATCCTTTAATATTTCATAAAACAGCTAAAACTTTTTAAAGTTTTCCATTTCTAAATATGCATCATTTACATTTTGATAGTTTGATAGACTATTAAAATACGATAATTGATATTTTTATTCATAAATTTGAATATTTATGTTATGTGTATAAGTGAATTTGTCTATAATATTTGTAATTCATTGTCAATAATAGTTTTAATTATGGACAATACTTGAGTTCACCCCTAGGGGTGAACCTTTGCATTCACCCCCTTATAAAATAAAGAAATATAATCTGTATACATTATTAGAAAATTCGAAACTTAAATCGCTCTTTTATAAACCCAAACCAATATATAAATTTGTTTTAATTGTAAAATCTAAACTCTAACCATCTCATTTGTAAACACAAACTGACATATAATTTAGTTCTAATTGTAAAATCTAAACCTTAACCATCTCATTTGTAAACCCAAACCGACATATAATTTCGTTCTAATTGTAAAATCTAAACCCTAACCATCTCATCTGTAAACCCAAACCGACATATAATTTTGTTCTAATTATAAAATCTAAACCCTAATCACCTCATTTGTAAATCCAAACCGACATATAATTTTGTTTTAATTATAAAATCTATACCCTAGTTCTCATTTATAAACCCAAACTGATATATAACTTGTTTAATTGTAAAATCTAAACCAAGCCAATATTTAACTTTCTTTAAATAAAAGTATACAGAATTTGTTTTCTTAATTAGTTTTGCTTTTAATTTAATTTTGATTTATTTTTTAAATAAAATATTAGATAAAACATTATGATTGGTTGAGAGGGAAGAGAGTGAATACAAAGGTTCACACCTAGGGGTGAACCTAAGTATTTTTCTTTAATTATTTCAAATTCAATTCCAATACCATAAAATTTACAACATCCAAAATTCGAATCTTATTTTACAAAAATTGTCTCAATTCATAGTTTTTTAAAAATTAGACAATTAAAAATATACTTATAAATTAATAATTATTAATTTACACTATAAAATAATTATTAATTATTAATTTATAGATAAATTAATATCACTATAAATTAATAAAATGTCTTGGTCCCAACATTATTAATTTATAGAGGTTTTATTGTACAGTTTGGTTAGTACTTACAAAAAGCTGCATAAATCTGTTTAGATTCCTTAATGTACAACAATTAAACCCTTTTAGCAAAAAGTAGAATTATTGAAAGAATATCATTTCTAGTCACATGCTATATATAGAGACATATGCAATAGAAACAAATAGATAACAAGGACACGTCACCATCACTCTCATGGCCAAAAAGCTTCTCGTACTCATAGATCATTTGTGTTCTTTCGTTTGAGATAAACTCAGAGACGTGTAGCTTCACTACTTCCACATACTCAATAGAGAAAGAGATGGCTACCGAAACCGTATTGGCGACGGCAGTGAGCAATGGCGGAAGCAAAATATGCTGCAAGTCCGGTCCAGGTTACGCGACGCCTCTCGCCGCCATGGCTGGTCCACGGGAAAAGCTCATCTACGTCACCGCCCTCTACTCTGGTTCACATTATACCATCTTCTATCTATTTTTATTCAATACTATTTTTGGACTGAACTGAATCTTTCTCTGGTTCCTCTGTATTCTGATACCTTTTGATTTGTTTGAATGGGGGTAAATAGGAACGGGGCGAGACAAACCGGACTACTTGGCAACGGTGGACGTGGATCCAAGTTCACCTACTTATTCAAGCGTCATTCACAGATTGAAAATGCCTTATGTGGGAGATGAGCTTCACCACACTGGTTGGAACTCTTGCAGCTCTTGCCATGGTGATGCTTCTGCTGATAGACGTTACCTCGTCTTGCCAGGCTTAATGTAAGATCCTCTCATCACAATTCTAGATGATGAATTGACTAATTAAATGTGTGTTTCTTTTTTGTTTCTTGAATGAAGATCTGGTCGTATTTATGCAATCGACACAAAGACCGATCCAAAGGCTCCCTCTCTGTATAAGGTTATAGAGCCTAAGGAGATTGCTGAGAAGACAGGATTAGCATTTCCACACACGTCTCACTGCCTCGCCTCGGGGGATATGTTGGTGTCTTGCCTTGGGGATAGAGAAGGAAACGCTAAAGGGAATGGGTTTCTCCTTCTTGACTCTGACTTCAATGTGAAAAGCAGGTGGGATAAACCAGGAAATAGCCCTTTGTTTGGGTATGATTTCTGGTACCAACCTCGGTTCAAGACAATGATCAGCACTTCTTGGGGAGCACCTAAAGCCTTCTCCAACGGTTTTGATCTCCAGCACGTTGCTGATGGATTGTACGGAAGTCATTTACATGTTTATAGTTGGCCTGAAGGTGAAATGAAGCAAGTTATTGACCTTGGAAATACTGGACTCTTACCTCTTGAGGTAACACTATAACATAAGTGTGACGATCTGTGTTAGTATTTAGTAACCAAGAATGTAATCTAATCTTGTTGTTGTTGTGGTTGCAGATTAGGTTCTTGCATGATCCGTCTAAAGATACAGGGTATGTTGGGAGTGCGTTGTCGAGTAATATGATTAGATTTTTCAAGAACAGTGATGATACATGGAATCATGAGGCAAGTGAAGTTTCTTAATGTTCTTTTTTTTTTTCTGTTTTTTCAGATCTATGATTAACTGGTCTTGTTTCAGGTGGTTATATCAGTAAAACCGTTGAAGGTCGAAAACTGGATTCTTCCAGAGATGCCGGGGCTTATTACCGACTTCTTGATCTCACTCGATGATCGGTTTTTCTACTTTGTGAACTGGCTTCATGGAGATGTTCGTCAGTACAACATAGAAGACCCTAAAAACCCTGTATTAACCGGACAGATTTGGGTCGGAGGATTACTACAAAAGGGTAGTCCTTATAAGGCTGTTGGAGAAGATGGTAACACTTACCAATTCGATGTTCCTGAGATCAAGGTTTGTACCAAAATGTAAAGTCTTTGGAACGTTTTAACCAAAGTTTACACTCTATTGAATCTGTTTTTTTTTGTGAATTTCAGGGGAAATCTCTACGAGCAGGACCTCAGATGATTCAACTGAGCCTCGATGGGAAACGATTGTATGCGACAAACTCGCTGTTCAGCGCATGGGACCGTCAGTTTTACCCGGAAATCATGGAGAAAGGCTCACACATAATCCAAATCGATGTTGACACAGACAAAGGTGGTCTCACCATAAACCCTGACTTCTTTGTAGACTTTGGTGATGAACCAGACGGTCCTGCACTTGCTCATGAGATGAGGTATCCCGGCGGAGACTGCACTTCCGATATCTGGATTTGAATAATTTGGCTTCTCTCAAAGAGTGAAGCTGGCTGGATTTGTGTGACTCACTGTTATTATGTTTCAATATAGTGTGTTGTAATAAACAAGTGGTGGCTAGTTTCGTGATCCATATCATTAAAGTTGGTTACACTGACTAGTTATCTACTCCTTTGTTGCTTATTATTCTATTCCGAGATAAGAAAACTTAACCGATTTAAACCGAATTGAACCGATCAAGTCCGGTTGAATTATAGATAACGATACTTTCCAAAGTAAACGCTTTCAGATACAGCGTATGTAGTAGACATTTGACGAATTATATTTATTTTATCAAGTTTGTCAACGGACATTATCTGGTTAAATTGATTTTTTTTCTAATCTGTTTGTTGCATGGAGACGTATTTTAATTATAAATACATCAGTAAACAATAATACAACTTGTACTAATTTTGCAGTAATCTGATTTTTTAATTGGATATTGTTTCTCCTTCACATGCCTAACACTAATTACGTGGATTAAGGTGAGTCATTATATAGAGATCTTTCACTCGCATACGTCCAAAAGCTTCCCGTGTGTTGGCGTTACACTAAAAAAGGCACGTTAGAGACGTGTAGCTTAACCACTGCCCCCTGCTATATACAATTCAAGATTTGACCTCACACAGAGAGAGAGAAAGAGAGAGAGATATGGCGACGGAAACTGAAGTGGTGGCTCCGGTGAGCAACGGCGGAGGCAAAGAATGTTGCAAGTACGGTGGTCCTG
>NC_025696.1:20144363-20157928 GCF_000633955.1 Camelina sativa
TTTTTTTTTTATAATGTTCAAGAATTTAGATCGAATGTTTTCAAAGTTAGAATCTTTACCTTTCATTCAAGATTTAGTAGGTCCTATGGAATCTTCAGATCGAATCACTAATGTTTTTTTTTCTTTCTATTACCGGATCTGATCTTGATGTATGAAACGATGTTTTATGTCTTTTACTTAAATTGAACAAGAATGTCGGAAAAATACTGGTTCCTCTCTGTATTCTGATAACTTTTGATTGGTTGGTTTTTTATTAAAAGGAACTGGAATAGAGAAACCGGATTATTTGGCGACAGTGGATGTGGATCCAGACTCACCTACATATTCAAGTGTTATTCATAGATTACCAATGCCTTTTGTTGGTGATGAGCTTCATCACTCTGGTTGGAACTCTTGTAGTTCTTGTCATGGTGATGCTTCTGCTGATAGACGTTATCTTGTCTTACCATCTCTTGTGTAAAAGATCCTTCAGCCTTTTCATTTTCCATTTACCCTCTTATATCTCTATTAGTTTACTAAATTGATTTTTTTTTCTTGATTGTGGGATGAAGATCTGGTCGCATTTATGCGATTGACACTAAGGAAAACCCGAGGGCTCCGTCTTTGTATAAGTATGTAGATCCTAAAGAGATTGCTGATAAGACTGGATTGGCGTTTCCACATACGGCCCATTGCCTTGCTACAGGGGAGATCTTGGTGTCGTGTCTTGGTGATGAAGAGGGGAACGCCAAGGGGAATGGGTTTCTTCTTCTTGATTCTGATTTTAACATCAAGAAAAGGTAATGTGATACCATGTTATGTCCCTATGTAGACATAAGACAAAAAGTTAGAAGCATGTAACTAGAATTAATGTGTATGTTTTTTTTTTTGGGGATGTTTCAGGTGGGAGAAACCAGGACATAGTCCTTTGTATGGGTATGATTTTTGGTACCAGCCTCGGCACAAGACAATGATCAGCACATCTTGGGGAGCACCTAAAGCCTTCTCCAAAGGTTTTGATCTCCAGCACGTTGCTGATGGCTTGTACGGAAGTCATCTACATGTTTATAGTTGGCCAGGTGGTGAAATGAAACAATTGATTGACCTTGGACCGACTGGTCTGTTACCTTTGGAGGTAACATAATCACACATTTCTTTTGAACATGATATCTAAACTACATATATGAAAGGGCAAATCTTGAACGGTTGTTTATCTTAAACTTATATGTGGTTGCAGATTAGATTCTTGCATGAACCATCTAAAGATACAGGGTTTGTTGGGAGTGCCTTGTCAAGTAATATGATAAGATTTTTCAAGGACAGTGATGAAACATGGAGCCATGAGGCAAGTGTAGTTTCTGAATCTTCTTTTTTTTGGTTCTTACAAATCTATGACTAACCAGCAATGTGTACCAACTTGTTTTAGGTGGTTATATCAGTTAAACCCCTGAAAGTAGAAAACTGGATTCTTCCAGAGATGCCTGGGCTTATCACCGACTTCTTGATCTCCCTAGATGATCGATTTCTCTACTTTGTAAACTGGCTCCATGGAGACGTTCGTCAGTACAACATCGAGGACCCTAAAAACCCTGTCTTGACAGGACAAATTTGGGTCGGAGGGTTACTAAAAAAGGGCAGTCCTGTTAAGGTGGTTGGAGAAGACGGTAACACTTACCAAATTGATGTTCCTCAGATCAAGGTTTGTGCCAGAATTGTAATCTTTTGAGGATTTAATTATAAGTTTCACATTTTGCATAACATAGAAGCTGTTTTGGTGATGTCAGGGTAACTCTCTACGAGGAGGACCTCAAATGATCCAGCTGAGCCTTGATGGGAAACGTTTGTATGCAACAAACTCGCTGTTCAGCGCATGGGATCGTCAGTTTTACCCGGAAATCATGGAGAAAGGCTCACACATAATTCAAATTGATGTTGATACAGACAAAGGTGGTCTCACCTTAAACCCTGACTTGTTTGTAGACTTTGGTGATGAACCAGAAGGTCCTGCGCTTGCCCATGAGATGAGATATCCAGGTGGAGACTGCACCTCAGATATCTGGATTTGAATTTGGCATGTTTAGAGAGTGAGTTATGTGTGTGAAGTTTAAAATGAGTTTTATTGGTTGTTGTGTGTTATGTAAAAGTTGAATAAAAAAGGGAGTAAGAAGAGGTCATTAGATGATCCAGATAAAACACTTAAGTTAGGCTCCTTGTGTCTCTTATGTAATAAATTAAACTAATAAAATTTCTACATTTCTACACTCCGGTTCCATTTTTTTGTTTTCAGTATTCTGTTCGGTTTTGTTGTTCACGTTCGAGTGTCAGTGTGTCACCCCATATAAAAGAATATGATGGAAGGAAAAAAAAAGCAATCGCAGAATGAAGATATAAGAGGGCCCTATGGAATAATATGTGGTCAGAAATTTATAATAGAGTCCGACCACAACAATCACTTTTTATACCTAGATAGATTACTGGAGGGGTGTATTCAAAACAGAATTTGAGAGGATTTGTGATTTTTTTTAAAATCTCCTGTTATTCAACTAGTGATTTTAAAATCACATCTTAAATCTACTGTTATTGAATATGAAATTTGTTAAAAATCATTCAAAATCACTCACGTTATTCAATCAACAATTTACAAAAATCATAACAAATCTACTGTTATTCAGCGTTCGATCAAAGCAAGTTCGCCCTAAAACTCTTTCCCAAGCCCGAATATCGAGGAGCCGCTACCACCAAATATCTCCGATGTCGGTGAAGCTTTTGCTTGCCGGCGTCAGGGTATCTCGACCTTAGCTTCCGTTCTCGGCTTTCTTTGCTCTCTTAGTTTCCTTTCCCAATCTCTTTTTCCCCTTTTGTGTCCCGTTTTGCAACCTACACAAACCCTCTCCAATCAACCAGATCCAGGCAAAGGCTTGCTAAAAATCGATTTTAGAAGGCGGAGGAGACTGTTAAACTCCTCTCTCCTTAACTCCGACTCAGCCTCACTGCCGACGTAAATCAAGTCCCCTTGTCTTTTTAGCTATCGATCAGGAATGGTCATCGCCTCTGCAGATTTCTCTTCTCCAACATCACCCGAGCCTTGGCAGGCGGAGATGGAGACGACGGTTGGTGAGGAAACCTCCAGAGAAGTGCTTCTCCTCCGCTACTAGACTACCGTCTTGAACACAGGTCATCCCCTGAGCTTGGCAGCTCTGTATTTGCTTTCCCCAGAGACGCAGAAGTTTACTTCAATCTCCTTGGTCAGCCGTTGTGCGCATCGATTATCAAATCTGAACATCAAATCTGAGATCGGCATGTTAGCTTTACATGAGGACTCACCCAAATTCAAAAAGCCCAGGTTCTCTCTATCTAACCCTCTGTTATCCCATCAACTTTGTCTAGACTTTTTGGCTATCCTCGGTGTTCGAAGACTGCATCAGAGAACCCACTTAGCTAGGCTGTCTTGGATGTACATAGGGTGTGTTAGAACTATGGTTATTGCTCATTGTGTGACATTGTTTGTTGGATCCCGCAACTGGATTTATCAAAGTGTTCTCAACCCCCAACAACCACCCTCCTTTATGAAGCTCAGGTCTGCTGCTTCCTGGTCCGTGTCTTACCGATCACATTCTTTTTGTGGAATTCTTGATCACCATTTCCATGGCAGAGAGGATCCACCTGGCTTGTCACGGTATTACACTTACTCTTTGCACCAGTTAGTAACTTCATTGGTAAGCTCTACTGCCCACAAAACCCTACAATCAACCTCCCGTCCAAAGCTCAGGTCTGGTTTTCATCTGTTAGTACCTTACCGGCTTCATACTCTGTGTGGAATTCTTGATCACCATTTTCATGGCAGAGAGGATCCACCTATTATGACACGGTTTTACACCTGCTGCTTGCGAATCATGGTTTTAGTTCCAATGGTGAACCTTACTGCTCCTAAGCTCTTGAAGTCTCATGGCATTTCAGTTCTGATTGCAAGTTACCGAGGATGTGGTTATGGTCTCAGAGTTTTCTCCACCAACAATCACCCCTCGATATTTCCAGTCAAAAGCTTCAAGTACCACTGCCTCAAGCAAACCAATACCAATACCTCCACCACCATCCAGGCCTTTGTTCCCCAAATCCTTGCCATGGTCTTGATTTGGCTAATGCTCCTCACTCCGGCGAGCTTTTTGGCTCTGCTTCTCATATCAACGACACAATGTCTTTTGACTGTGACCAATTTGTCATCTCTCGAGTTCATCGATGATGTCCACTCTTGCAACCTTGATTCCGCTTGTCTCCAACTGCTCTATAGCACTTGTTTCATAGCTATCATGGATTCTTTCTTGATGTTTTCTTTACTCTTATTCATGCGCATGGCTTTGGGGAAAGCCTTTGCTTGTTACTTCTTAAACTTTGGTTTATTTTATCCTTCTCTTTGTAATGTTTGTAATGTTTCTATTTGATTAATAGAAGCACTTGTTTGTTCAAAAAAAAAAAATCTACCGTTATTCAAAACCAAATTCTCTTTTTTTTTAGAAAAACATAATAGTGATTGTGAGAGACTTTGGGTATATTTTTGTAAGGGAAATCCTATTTAAAAAATCTCACCTTCCATAGGGTGTTTTTGAAGGATTAATTTTAAAAAAAAATTATGAATTGCAAAATTCTGAGTTCTCTCTCTACCTTTCTCTGTTCTCTTCTCCTCTCTCGTTTCTGGGCTCTCTCTCTTCTTCTTTCTCTGTTTTTCTTGTGTGTTAATTATGGGCTTCACGTCTTGTTTTATTTTATTTTATTAAGGTTAGTTGTTAGGTATATATACTGTCGAGATTAGGGTAAAGGCTTCATGATGCAAATTACGGTGGTGTCTGTTCGGATCAAATTGCCAAAAAACCAAAAACCAACCTCTATACATATGAATATGTTCAATGTATTCTTTGTGTTATGCTATATGAACACCTCTTGTTTGGACTTGAGAATCTCTTAAAAACCTACTTAAGTCTCACAAAATCTCATCAAATCTCATCAAATCACAAACTATTTTTTTTTTGAAAAATAGAAAATCATAATAAATCCATCAAACTACCTTAAAAACTCACCGTAAATCTCCTAAAATTCAGAATATCATAAATCCTCCAAAATCCTCCCAAATTCTGTTTTGGATACACTCCCCTACAAGTATAAAAGATTGAAGAACCATCATAAACCTTAATTTTTTATTTTCTATTTCAAATCTGGATTATTATATGATGATTTTGCAACTTTTATTATAAGAAAATAGAAAGGGATATACTAAAAATGACATATTTTATGTCAATGATACCAAATGAATATTAAATAAATGGAATTGGAATAGAGATGGAATATAATGAAATAAAGCCGCTTTGAGGTTATGTGATTTTAAGCATGGAACAGAGCCATTACAAAAAAGTTTCACAAGTTACGAAGGAAACTTTGAGTCCATATTGGTCACAAGTTGAGAACGAGAATTGAATTTTATGAGATCTAATCTTCCGTTGTCCCTCAATAGCTCAACGGTAAAATGTTTACCAATCAGCTCGTAGGTTCGAATCATTGAGTTGTTGTTGATGTACAATCCTTGTTGTTTATATATTTAAAAGAATTTTTTTTGATTGGTTTATTTATATTGACAATTGAAAAATAAAATTTACACAATTTTTTCATGTTATTTTCACACATAATTCAATAAAACGTTCAAGTTGACAAAAAAATAAACCCAATTGTACAAGTTATATTTCGTTTTTTTGTGTTAACCAAATTTGTTGATTAGGCCTCTACCGTTCCCTTCACCTTCACAATATAGTTTTCATAACTTTAGTCCTTATCATACTTTTCACCTGCTGCAACGTGGGCCGTTGCTGAAGACATCAGTTAAGTAGGCGCAAAGGGGGGCTAAGAATCGTGAGTCGTCGTCTCACCTCATATTTTGGAATAAGATTCTATGAGAAAACGATATTTTTCGCATCATCAAAACAATTCGAATTTGCCAAAGTATTATTCAATTCCGACCTACAAAGTGTTCTTATTTTTGAATATCAGTTTCAGTTTACGATAGTTTTTTCTTTTTGCTTGTGAATATACATTTTACGAAGGTGAATTTGCTAATAATTAGTTATTTTACTCTCCTTGATTACATGAGCTTTTAGGCCTTGTTATATGCTAGACAATGGGAAAACGATATACGCAAGTTTTATGAAGCTATTTAATATGTTAATATACTTTTAACTTTTAGCTTTGCATTTTTTTATTGGTCTGATTATAGATATTTTCATTTGTAAATAACATAGATAAAATATCATTAGAAGGTCGTTTTAAACAAATGTTTAACCTAAATGTGTGTATATATTACAAATGATGTTCTACCATCCACACCGAATAAATCTAAACTACATACACTATGACCCACCGTTGATAACTCAATACCAATTTACCATGTCATGGTTTTATGCTTGCATGAAGAGAGTATGGGCTTAAGTTCCGGTATCTTTCTTAGTTAAAAAGTTAGTGATTATAATATAGTACCATTTCGTGGATCACACGTATTCACGTACGGTACTACTACTTCATTTAATTATTCTTCGGGGACATCCGATAACATTTAATTATTCTCGAATACCCTTTTTGAAAGGTGAAAATTCGATATGATAATAAATTATCCTTCTTTACGAAAGTTAAAAAAGATACGCTTAAGCACTACAAGTTACAAACCAAATCTACCACTATAAATAATGATGTAGCTCCTACCAGTACCAATAAATACATATAACTCAAAGTACAAAAGAACATCATCAAGCATGGAGTACTACACATTTACCGAAAACGACGAAGAACGTGTATCGGGAAATCATCACGTGAAGAACACGTGGGTGAAAGAACGTTACGAGAGCGATGAAGAAGATGGAGAGGTGAACAAACTTATCCTAAAGGAAGATGAAGAAACTAAGGATATGGTGACATCACCGAGTGGTGAGAGGATGATGTTGACGAGTAAGGTTAGGTATCTCAACTATGGAGCTCTTAAACATGACACGGGGGCTCCGGCAGCTTCTGGTGGTGGAGGAAGAGCCTTGCCTCTTCCGTCGAACAGGTACCACCGTGGCCATCCCAAGTACTACAGATGCAGGGGTTGAAGTGAAAACTCTCAGCAGATAAAAAAAAATTCGAATACAAAAACCCCTGTATTGTATAAATAATTAATAAGTTGAGTATGTGTACTCCATGCAAGTGCAACGTGTGTTATCTATGTGCTTTTTTTGTTGTTAAAGTTATCTATGTGCTTTTTTTGTTGTTAAAGTTATCTATGTGCTTTGTTATTCCCGCTTTTATAGTCACTTTAACAAGCATAGTTTGGAACTTTGGTCTGGTGAGAATCAACGGCAGAGGCAGAGATACATGAGCCTTACGTTAAGTGAAGTCAAAGAATGTATTAACATACAAAACTAAGCGATTATTATAAAGTAAGAGTATAAATATACGAATCTTTAAGAATGATCGTAAAAAGTTTCTGCTATATCCAGGAGAAAATGAAAGTGTTAATTACACTTTGTAATTAATCCGTAGAAGACTTTTTTCTGAGCAGAGATGTAGTTTATTGTCTCCGCCATTAGAATGATGTCATAACCATCCTTCTTATCAATCTCGCCGTCATTATTGGCTGACGAAATCCAATCGACTCACCACCAAAGAGTACTTCTCTATATATACCAAATAATGATTTTTACTTTATTATTGATAGCTAGCTTAATCGAAATATATGGTTATTGGTGGTGAGTGGATTGGAGTTCGTCAGCCAATAAGGAACTATTTTCAATTCCTTATTTTTATCTGCGGAGAGTTTTTCACTTCAACCATGCAAGGCTCTTCCTCCACCACCGGAAGCTGCCGGAGTCTTTGTGTCATGTTTGAGAGCTCTATGCAAAGAACAATCAGTCCACCGACTTCGACAAGAGCAATGACGCTTTTGGGATCAGTGAAGTGATAAACACAATCAGTCCATCGACTTCGACAAAAACAATAACGTTTTTGGAGTCAATGAAGTGATAAACGATTTTGAAGATTCTCCTAGATGACACCTCAAGGAGAAAGAAAACATGCTGTCAAACGGCGATGACCGATTCATTGAAAACCATAGCAACTGGAAGCCTTTCACCGGTAGTCCGAGAATACTAAGCCGTCAACGGCGTAGAACACAAAGCTTTCAATCACCGACTCCACCCGCGTCGAAGTCGATGGACTGATTGTGTTTATCACTTCACTGATCCCAAAAGCGTCATTGCTCTTGTCGAAGTCGGTGGACTGATTGTTCTTTGCTTCCATGTTTTTTGTTCTTTGCTTCCATGTTTTTTATCCTTTTTTTGCCATGGGACCAAACTATGGATTTTATTTCGTTGTAATTCCTAACTATTTTCATTTTTAACGAAATATTTACATTCCGACGAAGAAAAAAAAAGAAAAAAAAAAGGAATTTCAAACTCAAAAACTCTATATTTTATAATAAGTTGAGTGTGTGCATACTCTATGCAACCTCGATTTACAGATTAATTATTGTCGTACCAACACAAACATAAGTTATATTGGCTCAGGTTCATATATATGTCGGAAAATTATTGAAAATATTCTAAAATTTTGTGAAAGTTCACAAACCATGATTTTATAGAAAACCATGATCTAGATATAGTCTTACTAAAAGTTTTTGTTCTAGTAATTTGGTCACTTATCCGAATCTGAGATTAACAACAACCATATGTTGGCATTGCAGCTTCTGTCGTTTGTCAACCCGTGGCATTTATCTACTCATTCAAATAAAACTCTTAAACTTACATTTAGATTTTAAATCAACTTAAATAATAAGTTTGCAATCAGAGAATTTCAATAGATAAGAAATACCCTCTTACACACAAAAAAACTGATCATGATTATTAAATTACTTAAAAACGTTTGGTAGTATACATTGTCATCATAAGTACCTTTTGTTTTTGGCTCTACTAATAAAAGTACTTTTCCAATTAGAAGAATCCGGATCCAAACTTTTTACCACAAAAAAAAAAAAAAAACATTATAGGAAAACAAAAACCGAAGTGTATAAGTTTTACATTAACATAGAGTGGTGCGACATTAATATACACTCGTACTCAATTATAAGTAAAGCAGTGTGTTAGGTGAAGTGCGGCCCCTCCTAGTGCTGCTCCCACTAAGTTTATCTTTACACTGAGGAAATCGTCTCAATGTGGCATTCCATGCTTATCTATTATTATATAACCAAAGACTCGTCTTCACAATTCACTCTCTTCTTCTCTCTTTTTTCTATTTTCTTGGCGTCTCTAATAAAATGGAGACAAAACCCTCTGTGATCTTCTTGACCATCACCATCTTCTTCGTCTGCCTTCTTGTGCATGTCACCTCCAAGGCATCATCATCTCTTTGCAATGGATCGGTGGCAGAGTGTAGCAGCGTGGTGGAGACAGAGGAAGTTACGATGATTATGGAGTCTTGGTCAAGCCAGAGGCTGACGGAGGAGCAGACACGGAAGCTTTCGTATGGAGCTTTGAGGAGGAACCAGCCTGCTTGCGACGGTGGTAATCGTGGCGAATCTTACTCCACACAATGTCTTCCTCCGCCGTCTAATCCTTATAGTAGAGGCTGCTCTAAGCATTACCGTTGCAGGCGTGACTCTTGACCATTCACCATCGTCCATCTTTATGAATCTTTTATGTTACGTAACTGTATACCCATATGTTCTTCTATTCTATTAGTGAAATTTGAATTGTTTTGGTTTGAATTGTATAATCTCTTTTGAATCTTTGTAACACTCTGTGAATTTGGGGGTTCGTTTGCTAGATTAGAAAAAGTGTTGGGTCGAAATCAAAATCTGAAAAAGATATTACCAAAAAGATATTACCTTTTTCATGTCGGGAATTTTGACTTTTTGACCCAGTCGACGCAACGCCAACTGCTACGCCTCTTATCTTAAATTCAATTGGAGACCAAAACATAATCATCCGAGCCATCCCCATCAAAACATTACCATGTAAGCCTAGTGTGGGCTGCACTGCACTAACTGATTAATGGGCAACCGTAGTGTTGACTTAATTAGGACAACCTTTTACAAGCCAGGTAAAATATAGACTTGTGGTTTTGATGTAATGTATTCAGTAAATATTAATGTATTGTGTTGTTGCATATAGCCATATAGGTCTATGGCATGCATAACGGGAGTAATGGGTATCCTATGATGATTCTAGCATGGGATCAGACGTAACTGGACGTTGTGAGGCTATTGCTTAAACATCTATAGCCGTGTCCATGTGGTTATAGGGCGTAACCAACTGCAAATGGCGGGTAATTTAGTACCTTATTATCAAAGGTTAGATTTGTATGGTTGTTGTGTTTGTGCTACTTAGGGTACAATATGTTGTATATTCACGACCCCTCCTTTACGGGTTGTTAGATAATCCTTTATAGGCATTAGAAGGATACTCATGGAATTATGCTTGCCCTAATATCGATAAACAAGCTCAACGAATAAATAAAATTCTTGTAACCTACTTCTATCTACTTTCTTAACATTTTGTTTTCTTGTCGAAAAAACGAATGTGGGAATTAAGAGGACATTCCAGCTTCAATGTGGGAATTCTAAAATTTACTTGGTAAGCTAGAAAAGGTATCAAAGGGATAAAGAAGTTAAAGTCAATCAATGAGAAAGTTAAAACAAAAATAAACGCAATAGATTTGAGTCATCCCCCCACGTAAGCTTAGTTTGGTACTTTGGTCCGGTGAGAATCAACGGCAGATCACATAAGCCGTACGTTAAAAGTCAGAGAATGTATTAAAGTACAAAACTAAGCGATTATTATAAATTCAACAGAATCTATATATAAGCTAAACATGGATAACATTTTTAATTCTCAACTCATTTTACTGAGCAACCCAAATATACTAGAGTCGGATCGTTGGATTGAAGCGACACTGAATCCTGGTAGAACTTTGACTTATTTGTACGAAAGCTTCCATACCTCTCTGACATTTGAGGAACCATCTGTGACTTCAGACACCAATGTTGAAGCAAGTACACCTGCAATGAAGATAAAATTATGAGGTCTTAGTACGTGGGTTATATTCTCATTGTAGATGATGACCAAAGCAACCCTTGCTTTATTTATATACATCATCGAATGGGCCATCTTACCGTCTTTCTCTATCATAGACAAGAACTGCCTTGTCCCACCTCCAACCCCGAAATAGTACTTCTTTGCAGCCATGTACACTGCTCCATCAGGATACGCCAGACACTGCAAAGACCCAAGTGTTGAACCTCCAATGAATTGAATCTTTAAGAATGATTGTAAAAAGTTTCTGCTATCTAGGAGAAAACGAGAGTGTTACCCTTTTAATCAATCCGTATAGACTTTTCTGAGCGGAGATGGAATATATCGTCTCAGCCATTAGAATGATGTCATAACCACCTTTCTGATTAGTCTCACCATCATTATTAGCTAGTGGAAGAACCTGATGAACTTCACTCCACTCACCGCCAAAGAAGCGTACTTCTGTTTCACCTACTGAGACGGAGGAAGACTTGTCGGAGAGATTAGCATTCAGATTCGGGATGGTGAGACACCGAAGGACCTCAGCATTGAAGTCTTGGAAATGAACGGAATCTGAACCCTGGACACCAAAAGAGACCATAGATCTAAGAAAGATGGGGCTTGGCACACAGAGCATCAGAAAGCAACAACTTACCTTGAGACACGCATAGATTCCTGGAAGTGCATGACCACATCCAAGCTGAAACCATATAGATTCATAGGTAAGTGATGTGAAGAAACAAGTGATATCCATTGTTTGACAGCTAAGGCAAGAAGAGCCTACCTCGAGAACCCGTTTGCCAGAAAGTGATAAGTTTCCGGATTGAGATTCTTTTTCAAGAGCTTTGACAAGATCAATTGATCCTTCCCAAAGCTTAAGCCCACCTAGATTCAATCGAATTCAAAACAATGCATAATGTAGGAGATATATCCATCACACAAACCAGAGCTAGAATATAACCATTGTACCTTCATATACTCCAGGAACCAAATCTGAATTAGGCAATCCAAAGACCTCTTTAGTGCTCACACGACCCTAAAACCAATCCAGAAACTAAAACTACTCATTTTCATGAACATCATCATCTCAACTGGGACTAGCTTTGAGCTTACTGAACATTTTTTTAGAGATTACACTCGCTGTGATTCACTTCATTAGAATTGAAGTTTCTGTAGCATCTGAGAGTCTCAATTTCTCAAAAACAGAAACGCACCTTCAAAAGAGTGATCTCGCCGACAGTCACTTTATCCACAGCTAGATCAACGGAAGAAGACGCCTACGGCGAAGAAATCCACAGAAACCAAAAGAGGGAAAATTACATAAGAAATTGGAGATGAGTTTTTGGAGAGGAGGAAGTTAGTAGCTAATGAAATGACGATACCTCGGAGGATAATACTTCAACAGGAGGAGGCGGAGGAGGAAGGGCAGGTTCTGGCGAATCAAGGAACCCTAAACCTAGACCAGAACCTTGAGAAGAAGAAAACAACTGAAACGTCGGGTTCGCCGCCATTGACAAAAAGCTTCGGCGGCAGCACTTCAAAAGTAGCCTTTGAGGCCGGAGAGCACAGAGAAGAGCAAATATAAACCCATCGAACCGGTCGGTACAAGATTGGATTAATCGGTTCACTAAACCAATCGATTAAGTAACAACTGTTAGAAGATTTAGTAAATTAATTTTACTCAAACTAAATGCAATGGATTTGCACCGAAGCAAAGTGTAAACACCGGAGAGTTCTACTTACTGCTGATGATGTGAACGAAATTGAACAAAGGAAGTGGATCACCGAGTATGGCAACTGGTTTGCTCCAAGAAGCAGAGTCATTCTTATCACTAGGACAAAAACACTGCTTGTGGAATTCAATGAAAACAAGATAAAGACATAATGTAGCTTATGGAATTCAAAAAGATAAACACTGTAGAAGTATGAGGAGTCACATGTAACATTTTTGAATTCGGTGATGCGTGTAGACTTTGGTATCCAGTAACTTTAAAAGCTATTCCGTTTTCTTGAAACCGTGATGACATGTTCTTATTGTTACCGTTAGTCCGTTAGGTGGAGAACTAACCAAGAATTACGAAACAGATAAATGTTGGCCGAACAAAATAAAAGTCCCATTTAATTCAAATATTCAGTGCACTTCGGAAACATAGCAATGGAAATTATTGTTGGGCAAAAAGAAAAAAAGAAACAATGAAGATTAATAATGAGTTTAATAAGTAAAGGGGCGAACGAACTTTTTGTAAGAAATAATCAGGTTTGGGAAACAAGGAAATTGCATGTATACACACAGAAATGGCATATATACACACACAAAGAACGATGATAGAGCTAGCAAAAGCCCGTAACAATGGCTTCAGACGTTCAAAGAGGATTGATATGGGGCTCAATGTCAGTTGATTTGTACTCGACCTCTTAGTTTCCCGAAAGCAAGCACATATCGGTACCTACAAAACGGAAATAATGAAGTTAGCTAACGCATAGAAAAAAAAAAAAAAAAAAAAAAAA
>NC_025696.1:20158298-20171544 GCF_000633955.1 Camelina sativa
AAAAAAAAAAAAAAAAAAAAAAATTGATAGCAAAAGACTTCTCACCTCTTCACTAAGTCTTCCAGCGGGAAAGCGAGTGATTTGACTATAATCCTGCTTCCACTGTAGGCAAGGACTAAGATCATGGTGATCAACATGATGGTCGACTGAAGCATCAAGGGACTTGCAGCCATGAGCATATAGATACCTAAGACTCAATGGAAGTGCTTCTTTCAGTGATTTGAGTTTCTTGCAATAATTGAGACAGAGAGTTACCAATGAGGAGAAATCCTTGATGCTTCTAGGCACTGTTTCAAAATCCTGTCTGCTGATATCCAAATATGTCAAATTTTCAAACCGAGTAAGCTGAACAGACAGGGATTGAACATTCTTGCAGTTGTCAATCCAAAGCTCAACCAAACAGTATCTGCTCTGATCTTGTTGTGCATGAGAAAGATTCACCAGTGCTTGGAGACTTGTACAATCAGACAGAGTGAGCGACTCCAGCTGATATAATTCTGGCAATGTCTCAAGTCGACAACAGTTACAAAGCGTCAAATGTTTCAAATTAGTAAGAAGAATCATTGTTGTCGGTAACACTCTGAAGCCATTCCCACTGAGGTCTAATTTCTCTAGAACCAGCATATGGTGAATGTCATCGGGAATTTCTTGGATGTTTAGGTTGATTAGATTTAACTCCGTCAACCATGGAAAATCTGAAAAACTGCAACACTTGAAAGGATCACTACTCTCACTGCAGCTAAACCGCATGATGTCAAGTGTTTTGAAATTGTAGGGAGGTGACGTGAGCTTAGGTGTTTGATTTTCCAACATCATTAGTTCATGGGGGATCTCTTTCTCAGAAATAAAACAGAGATGCTCTGCAAATCCTCCAAGAAGCTCCAACTCGATGTTTATTTTCCCATTGATTGACAGATTTGGTATGAGGATTCCCTGGATATCATACGGTTTTGCATCAAAAATTTCCATGCGGATTAATCTCATGCGCATGCAGCACCCAGAGCTGCTGCTTTGGAAGACAGTAAATTCAGATTCCCTTATTATGATCTTCAGATTCTTAACCCCATCACAGTTGGATAAGTCAAGCTTCTTTAGCGTAGATAGGCCACATATAGACTTTGGAATCCGCTTCAGGGAACTGCAACCTTCCAGTATCAACTCCTCGAGACACACTGCTTCCTGAAGATCTGGAAGTTCTTTCAGATCCTTACAGCCTGTCAGATCTAGTCTCTTTAGATGAGTAAGTCTCTGAGAGGAATGAAACAAAACAGAAGGGAAATGCTTAAAAAAAAAAGAAGAACACTTTCTAGCAAGGATATGAGGAGACAACAAAATTAGCATACCTGGGCTTCACCCCAAAGGCTTGTGAGCTTGCTGTAACACAGATTTAGTTCAACTAGACAATCTGTACGGATATTAGAAGGCAAGGTTGTATAAGAATATGCATCCCAATGTAATAATCTAAGCTTACGAGGAACTAGCAAATTTTCCTCTAGATTGCGTTGTATCCTGGACTCTAAACCTTGAGAATGCTTGTACATGTTCAGAAATTTGAGATTATGCATCGGCTTGAAAGCAATCCACTTAATATGAAAACTATAGGGAATTACACAAACATCTACTGCGACGCCTTCACTTTTGCTTGTACCCTGAAGATTTAGTAAAATGTTTGTGACGTTTGAGAAGAAAACATGGCATAGCCAAACAAACATTTAACATGAGAGTGCAATAAAAGTCAACAAAATCTAAGAAGTTTGTAGAGAGGCTTACTGCATTGTCTGCATATATGTCGTCAGGATGCCACAAGATGCGTTGTTTGGCAGGTTTGTTGCCAGATTCTTGACGCACAATCTGTCTTCCTGTTTGCTCTACCAAACCATGCATAGCGATACACCCATCAGTTGATACGTCTATGAGAGATTTTTATGCTAAATCTCTAATTCCAAACCGACCGCGGTCAAGAAGGGTCATGACACGGAGGACAGGGTCTCCATTGAAAAGACATGCGACATGAAGAAAAGCAGTCTTACCAAGTTCATCTAAGCTATCATAGCTAGTTTTCAAGATACTCATAATGTTCTCATAAGGAGCTTCCTCAAACGATTTTAAACCATCTTTCCACTCCATTAGTGACTTGCCATGGAGATAAAAGCCAAAAGCCTCAAGGGCCAAAGGAAGACCTTGTGCAAGCCTTGAAGCACGGATTGAGAGGTCTTTGTAGACATGAGAAGGAGGATGTCCTCCTTCAAAAGCAACCTGCTCAAAGAGTGTGAGGGCGTTATCATTACCCATGCACTTAACATCGTAGACAATTCTCACTCCGCAGGAGTTAAGCAAGCTCTTGTCCCGTGTTGTTACAATGATTCGACTCCCTGTTCCAAACCATCTAACCTCTTTTGCCAGTGCATACAGCTGTTTCACATCATCCACATCATCAAGGACGATAAAAGCTTTCAGGTTTCCAAGCCTTGACTTAATACAATGAGCACCCTGTTCCACACTCCACAATTTGACATGCTCTTCGCCCAAGATATTGGAAAGAAGTTGTTCTTGCAAGTATAAGAGACCATGTTTCAAAGAAAGCTTCCTAACGTTTGGTATGAAACAAATAAATATACCATTGTGTGGAATCCTTGCCCTTTCTGTTGGCAATACGCGTAAGTGCTTCTCTCCAATAAAGAACCGTGTCCGCCATTTCTAAACTTTGGTACCTTTCTAAAGCAAAGTTTCCTCTCTGATGTCTCACGTCAGAGGGATTCACTCCATAGAAAATAGGAACAACTTCAATCTCCTTCTTTCCCTGAAGTTCCATAATCAATCGAAGCTCCTCCAAGCACCACCTTGAAGTAACGTAGTTCTCGGAGATAACGACAACGGCAAATCTTGAACTCCGAATTGCTCTGGAGAGTTCATCAGAAATGGATTCTCCGATCTCAAGCTTTCGATCGTCTTTGAATGTAACAATTCCTCTAGTGATAAGTGCTTTGTGCAAATGGCTAACGAAGCTTTTGCGTGTGTCTCTGAAGCTGAGAAAGACATCGTAGTTCCAGAGTCTATGTGAAGAGGACGAACCCATTTTGGTCACGACTCGAATTGAAACCCTCCAACAACTTTCTTCGATTAAAACAACAAGTCCATGTAAAGAAGACAGAACCTATTTGGAAGACTTTTTGAGCCACAATATATATATATATATATATATATATATATATATATATATATTATAAAGGTTGGACCTTTGTATCAAAATTGAAAATTGAATGGCTTAAGCTTACCAAACAATCCTGAGTTTTTTAGCTTGATTTAGGTCTTGAGAGGATGAAGTTCGATGTTTTCGTCAGTTTCAGAGGAATCGACACTCGGAGAACATTTGTGAGCCATCTTTGTCATTCACTGTATAAAAGAGGGATTACTGTATTCAAAAACGATGAAGAGAGACCTGAGAACGAACTAGCTTCTTCTCAAGTGCTTCAGTCGATTGAAGAGTCTAGAGCTGCGATTGTGATCATATCAAAGATCTTTGCTTCCTCTGTTTCGTGTTTAGACGAATTAGTGAAGATAATGGAGTGTAGAGAGAAAAGATCCCAAGGATCCACCGCTTCCTTGTTTTTTGTGGTACCAGTCTTTTATTCCATCGATCCGTGTGATGTTGTAAGACAAGCAGACAACCTTATGGAGCTTGTCGGTGGAGATAACAACTTGGACAAGTTAGAGAAATGGAGAGATGCACTGAGAAAGTTTACTCGGACATTTGATCATTTCTTTGATTGGTACGATGATTGTTCATCTTTTGATCTATTCCAATTTCTGAGAAAATTCTCACTTTTTTTTTGTCGTTTTACATGACAGGGAGCAAGATGACTCATGCATCATTGATAGAGCTATCAACTATATCTCTCAACATTTGTCTGCACACTGACAACCGAGCAATCAGGAATCTGAAAGCTTAAGTACATCTAGGACTGAGAGTAACGAGTTAATCGAGTCTGAAAGATTGAGAACACTTAGGACGGAGAGTAACGAGTTAAGTCTTACTGAACTTTCAACCTTGGCGGTTCATGATCTTAAGGCTACACTTGGAACCATGGCTGGGAGATGCATGAACAGAGAAAAGCCTATTATTAGAGTCAAGCCTAGGCTTAGGAGCTCTGTGAATGTTACTGGCCACGAGTTGTCCGTGACTTCTAGTGATTTTACTAGTTTTGTTGGGATGGATCGGTACATAAAAGCAGTAAATCATTTACTGCTTGACTTTGGTTCAAAAGACGGAGTTGGAGTAATCGGCATTTGGGGTGTGAGAGGAGTTGGCAAAACCGCACTTGTGAAATGTGTTTATGAACAGGTATCACTACAATTTCAAGATCACTACTACTTCATGAATGATACCAGCAACTATTCTCTAGGGCATGATTCTACGTGTTTACTAGAGCAAATAACAAAAGCTGCTCTCAAGGCAACCTCACAGAGTCTAACTAGGAACTATGATGTCGTGAAGGCAAAGCTCGGACACAGAAAGGTTTTGCTTATTGTTGATGGTGTAGATCACATCGGCCAACTCAAACATATCACTTTGAATGCTAGTTGGTTTGGTCCGCGTAGTAGACTGATCTTAGTCACACAAGACAAGAGTTTACTACTTGAGTCTGGAATTAGGCATCTCTTTGAAGTAGAGTCTCTAAAATATGATGAAGCTCTTCAACTCTTTTCTCAATTTGCCTTCAAACAGATACACGTTCCTACAGGTTTCGATAGATTCTCTGCTCGTGCTGTCTTTATTACAGGTCATATTCCACTTGCCGTTAAAGTAATTGGCTCTTTCTTATGCGGGAAAAACATCAAGGAATGGGAATATGAGCTGCTTAGACTCGAAGCATCACAAGAAAATTGGATATCAGTAGTTTCTAGCTACATCGGAGGGGACTTTTATCGAAGACAGCCAACCATATTAGATCGATACATTGGAGGAGAAGACGATGAGGGAGATGAGTTTCCTTCGTATTGCTTCGCTCTTGGCTGATCAAAAAGGTGAAATCACGTCCCAACTTAAACTGAAAACTATTTGCTTATATGTACTTAACTACTTATCTTGTTCAAAAATCAAGCATCGTTTTATAAAATGTAAATTGCTTCTACCTAAATAAAACTAAAAAGCCACAGTAATGATTGAATGACATATATTTCAATTTATGCCAAAATTTTGAGGTTCATATGGAGAAAAAGTATACTTATAATCATCACTATCATCGAACCCATCACTACCATCTTTCCCTTGTCTCATCATCTCTCTCACTTCTTCAATCCTCTCTAACATTCCCTTCACAGCCAGCTCAAACGCATCTTCATTCCCTTCTGATCCATACTTGGGATCAGCGTAGACCACCCTCGGTATCAACTTTATCACTTCTTCTCTCAAACTCACCACTCTTTCCTCTGGAATCTCATTCAACCTCTCCTTGATTTTGATATTCCACTCTTTCACATCCCTAACCGGTAGATAAACAGAGTAGCACGTGTGGTTCTTAGGCAAATGCCACTTGTATTGAGCGTACGCTGTCCCCGGATGGAAGAACACCGGGATGCACCCTGCCAATATCGAATCAAACATGGATCTTCTCGTGTAAGAATCTCCCGGTGGCTGAAGACAAAACACCGAGTTCCTGAAAACCTTCATCACATTGACAGGGTTGTCACAGTTCGTTTTCCCATAGTTACAGTCTAGCAAGTAACATTGATCCCCTGACTCCAAACACTCATCAATGATCTTCCCTCGAACCGAGTCTTTATACTCAGGCCTTGGAGCTCCCGCAAAGGAGAATAGATACTCCCGTTTCCTAGACCTCATTAGCTCTTGCCACTGCGAAACTTCATCCACTGATCTAGGATGGAAACAGGTCGGATAAGGAATAGCGTAATCGTTCTTCCAAGAACTCGATTCAATAGACAGCATCGACATGTTTCTTGATTCAGGTAAGAACCTAAGCTTGCTTCCCCAATCAGATTCGTTCTCAGTCTGTCTCCTAAAATCCCAAGCGATCCTTCCTGAAACCAAGAAATGGTCTCTACCGGACATACGACCCCACTCTTTCTGTACCACAAGCCAATTCATCAGCTCATGAGACGATGAATCTCTAACGGAAATGTTGAAACCCCAAAGGTACCTACTCATATCAAGACCAGCGTAAAAGGGCACGAAGACCGCAGAGGCTAGAGACGAATCATTCGTCAAGCATCTGTAATTCATCATCTTGTTGTGAAAAATCACCTCGAGCATAAACTGATTCGTCGTGGACCAACTTTGTTTCAACAACACATCCTCGTAGCTCTTAATCACAGGACCGAAACCGTAGTTTTCAATGTAAGGACAAATGTCTTTCTCGGTTCCTCTAGTAATCAGATAGCAGTTATCAAGCAATTCGAAATTGAATCTGTAAGGAAGATTATGGACATAGATGTACCGACCGGAGCAAGAAGAAGAAACGGGAGATGGGTCGTCGGGTAATCGAGAAAAGTTGTCATCTTTCGTGAATTCAGGGGAGATTGAGTTCTGGGTAACGTCGGGGATTGAGAAAACGGTTTCTTCTGTGTCGGTGAAGAGAGCAGAGTAGCCGAAACAGAGGAGGACGAAACAGAGGAGAAAGAAGAGTGGAACAATGAACCAGACATTGTTATGGTTGTTGTTGCTACGGAACTTGCCCGTCGCGATGGAGATGGGTTTCTCCATCTGAGAATAGTTCTTGGGTCGCATCAAATTAGGGAGAGGATAAAATAAAAAAAAGAATGTGTAAAGATTTGTTGAGAAGTTAACGGAGATGATAGTGTGTGTGACCATGAATTTGGGGAGAAGAGAAGGAGTATGAGAGTTAAGAGTGACACATGGATGTGTCGAGGTACTAATAAAAGTGACGGTTTCGTTGTCGGCAAATGAAGTTTAAGGGGAGATTCAGTTTCACATGGGTCAGTCAATAAAGACCTTCTCTTTTCTCTCTAGGCTCCACCTAATAATAGTACTCTCTATTAATGGTAAATATAAATTGTTAAATATGTTTAATTAATTGCAAATTTGTATATTAGTGGGTTTCATTGTATAAAGCTAAAATTAGATATGGAAATTTTTATAAAGAAAATGTGCAAAGAAAATTTGTAGATTTAGTATCAAACCCTATAATAACAAAAAGTGCAAATAAACATATTAATGAAAAAAATGTTTTGAACAAATTCACATAATAATGTTGTAGCTTTTTTGATTGAGGATTTTAATTTATTTACACTTTCACAAAAGAGAAGAGAGGGGGAGAAAGTTAAATCCCTTATATAATAAAACGGAAGTACACAACATTTTTTTGTAGACTATATAATTTTAATAAGTTGGTTACAAATATGTTATAGATTAAGTTTTATATTATTTGTATAGTCTGGATTTATTATTTCAAAAAATCTTAAAGAGCATATTCTAAATAATCATTTGATATCATCTAACTTACCATATTAATTTTTTTTATTAAATTATTCATCACATAAAATCCTTTGATATCTAACTTAACATATGAATTTGTTAATTATCATTATACTTTACCCCTCATTTTTATATATTTGTCTAATTTTGTGAAACAAATAAATTATCATATCATTTATTCTAATTAAAAAATAGTTTTATTTCAGGATATACATAAGTTGAATTTTTAAAAACAAATATAAATGATTCAATCTATAAAATATTCATGTTTTATTAATATTATTCTTTAAAAATAATATCTATTGAATTAATTTTTTTTACTAAGTAACAAGTCAAAATTTGAATATTAAACTCAATTTCATACTTTTTTGTTGAATTTTATAATTTTATAATTTTATATAATATAATAAAAATTAAATAATTTATTTTGAAATATTATTAAAATATTGAAACTTGATATTAAAGTTAGAAACTATAAACACTCTAAATTGGTTTGTTATAGCAATGTCAATAATATGTCACAATAATATGAAAGAATTTTAAAAAACCAAGTTTATAAAAACAAAAAGTATAACAATATATTAAATTATTCATAATATAAAAACTCGCTTTTTAAAAACCAAATTCACAAAATTATGTCTTACAATGACATTCAAGTCATGATGTAGAATATACATTGTTGAAATAACTTCACATTACATAAACTAATACAACATATTAAAATAGAAAATATACAAATTTTGTATAAAATAAAATTTAGCTAGTGTTATAGCACGAATACTTATCTAGAATCATTAACAATATAAAATTTACAAAATAAGTGTCTTTTTCAAGTCATCATATTTAGCATTTGATTTTATTGTATAATATTTTATCCAAAAAAACTTTTAAAAACAATTATATAAATTATATTTTATAAAAAAATTACAATATAAATAAAATGAATTTCAACCCATGCTCTAGCACGGATCTTAATCTAGTATAAGATATTTAAAGCATTTTTGCAAGGAGAAGAAACTGATATTTAAAATGAGTAATCTCTGAATCATTTTCATATTTAAATCTTAGTTTCTGTGATCCAATTGACATACTGTATCCAATATAGAGAACGTGAGTATGTAAAATGAACAAAAGGGAACTAATAAAAAGAAAAATAAAATAAAAAAATTGATGATATTTAAAAGCATACTTTTACAAGAAGGAAAAAAAAAACTGATTTTAAGAGTGATAAAAGTATTTTTTTAAGTGTTAATATATACACATATATTGTATCTATATATATATTATACTCTATAGTCTATTCTAATAAATAAAAACGTTTATAAGAAACGAAAGGGATATCAATTTTTTTAATATTTTTTCCATTCTCATATTTATTATTTCTTTTTTTTTTGTCAAAGAGCAATTGCTTTTTCATTAAATAACGTTTGTACATCAACGGTTGAGATAATTAAAGCCGATTTAGCTACCTCATCCGCCTTTTTGTTCATCTCTCTGTTAACAAATCTAAACTCACAAACATTGAAATTGAGTGCTAAAACTAGGATATCATGGAGAATCCCGTGGAGTTCCTTGGAGTAGGGCTCCGAATTGAGTGCTTTGATTAGCTGCTGCGAATCTGAAGCAAAAGAAAGGTTTTGGTATCCCAGATTGATGGCGTGTTTAACGGCCTTGAAGAGGGCGAGGGCCTCTGCGAGTAACGGTGAGTGGACGTTGTAAGCCACTGATCGGCTTGAGATGTCGGATCTGGGGAGTTGTTTGGAGAAAACCCATCCTAATCCCGCAACTCTTGACTCTTCACGCCAGGCTGCATCCGAAAAACACCTTATTGTACTTGTATCGATGGTTGGATCTGGTCTGGTAGGTTTGCTAACCACCTTTTCGATTGGTTTCTGAGCCGAGATCCATTCTTTGGCCGATACGATAGCTTGACCTAAGACCTCCATCGGAGTTGCCTGTTTCTGATCAAATATCCTCTTGTTTCTGCAGGTCCATAGTGTCCATAGAATCCAGGGGAAGAGAGAACCTTTCCCGATTCCAATAGGCGGTAGGCAGGTAACTTTATTCGAAAGTTCTATACCTGTTCGGATATCTGTGATTTGCTCTGTCATCAGCGTGGTCTTAAAGGGTGCTTGCTCCCAAACTTGTTGTGCAAAAGGGCAGTGGAAAAGTAGGTGAAGACACGACTCAACCTCCTGGCAATGTGGACACACCGCTGTCGGATTTATACCTCTTGCCTGTAGATTTGCACCCACCGGTATGGCATTCCTCATTACTTTCCACAGGAAAAACTTGATCTTGGGCGGACAGTCAATGTTCCAGATGTTTTTCTGCCAGTTGAAGTCGCCTTGGGTTTGATTAACAGGTTTACAATGGTTTGTCATCTTGTAGGCTTCGTGGTACCCAGATTTTGCACTATATTCTCCATCTCTAGTGGGAAGCCAGGCCAAGGAATCCTCAGCTCCCAACACACTAGGGCGTATCGTTCTCATAGAGAGGTAATACTTGGCGTATCTTTTCTGAATTCCACTCTTTGGAGATCGGGCAAATGAGCTCTGAGACTTTCAAATTCTGTGTGTGTTCTGTAGGTGGTCCCATAGGTGTTAATGGTGAGGAGAGAGATATCCATGGGTCTGACCAGACCATAGTATCAGTCCCTGAGCCAATTATCTTACCCAGCTGAGTCTTCAGTAAATCTCTGCCCGCACAGATGCCTCGCCATCCGTGTGAAGCAGAATTAGGTACTGAGCTGTCTAGAAATGAGGAGTCTGAGCAGTATTTTCCCAATAAGACTCTAGCAAGCAGACACGAAGGTTTCTTAAGAATTCTCCAGCCTATCTTGGCTAGAAGCGCAACGTTGAAACTGGTAATGTCCCGGAAACCCAGACCTCCATCTCTTTTAGAGTTTGTCATTTTTGACCACGCAATCCATGACATGCTCTTTTTCTCTGTTGATGAGTCCCACCAAAAGCGAGTGAGGGCAGACTGGATTCTCTTACACAGTGAAACTGGGATTTAAAAACAGGACATCGTGTAGGTAGGCATAGCTGAGAGAACTGACTTGAGCATCATAGTTTTTCCTGCTGGGGAAAGAAACCGTGAGGAATAGCTCAGTGAGCGTTGACGGATTATGTCGATGATTTGATTAAACATATCTTTTTTCTTCTTGCCAAACATCTCAGGTAGGCCTAAATATTTTCCCAACCCTCCTATTCTCTGGATTCCAAGGATTTGTTGAGCCTCCTTCTTTATAAATTCTGCGGTTTTGGATGAGAAAGTGATTGCTGATTTGGTTTTGTTTATCTTTTGTCCGGATGCAGCTTCATATCTCTTGAGGATGTTTAGGAGTGTTTCACAGCTCTGTCTATCCGATCTGCAGAAGAACATTGTATCATCTGCGAACAAAAGGTGATTCACTCTAGGGCTATTCTTAGCCACTCTTATTCCCAGGAGACTACCATCACCCTGTGCTCTTGTACAGAGACCAGAGAGCACCTCACTGCAGAGTATGAAGATATACGGAGACAGAGGGTCACCCTGGCGGATGCCTCTCTGAGGGGTCACCGATCCTTGAGCTGCCCCATTCAGCAGGAAAGAGTAAGTAACGGTGGTGATGCATTGCATTATCCATTGTACCCACTTTTCATGAAAACCCATCCTCTCTAAAACTCCTTTAATAAAGTCCCATTCTATTCTGTCATATGCTTTACTCATATCAGTTTTAACCGCCATGTAGCAACATTTCTTGGCTTTTGATGTTTTAAGGTAATGCAGTGTTTCGTGAGTGATGAGTACATTGTCAGTGATTGCTCTCCTAGGGACGAAGGCTGATTGATTCTCGGAAACTACTTCTTGAAGAACAGGTTGGAGGCGTCGAGAAAGAAGCTTGGAAATGATCTTGTAAAACACAGTACACAGCGCAATAGGTCTGTAATCAACCATTTTTTGGGGACTCTGGATTTTTGGTATCAATCGTACATGTGTTGCATTGATGCTTTGGTGCAGGTTGGCTGAGGAGAAGAAAGCTTGTACTTCAATAACTATATTCGGACCCACTGTTTCCCAATTTGACTGAAAGAAACTAGCTGAGAAGCCATCGGGGCCCAGTGCCTTATCCGCGTGAATGGAGAAACATGCTTTCTTAATCTCCTCAGGAGAAGGAGTTGCTATCAGTTTCTGATTAATCTCATCTGTGATGCAGGGAAAGATTGCTTCCTTAATTAACTCCAAACGTTCCCTCTGTTGGGAAGAAAATAGCTCCGAGAAGTACTCAGAGATGACCTTGAGGATGCCTTCTTCTTCATAAATGGGTTTGCCCTCTGGATCCTCAATTACAGAAAATTTGTTATGGACTGTTCTTCCTCTTGTGATGGCGTGAAAGTAGCCCGTGTTTTTATCTCCCAAGGCCAGCCAGAGTTGTCGACTTCGCTGTCTCCAGAAATCTTCTTCCTCCTTGTAGGCTTTCAACAGCTTGTTGTTTATGGAAGATATGACTGTTTGATCATGGTTCTGACTTGTCATTGCTTCGTCGAGCTGATGTTTGAGTTGTTCTATTTGCTCTTTACTGCTTAGGTGTTTTGCTCTTGTCCAAGCAATGATCTCCCCACTACACCGGGTGATCCTTTCCTCCACATCCTCACTCTCATCAAAGGTCCAAGCTCTTTTGACTATTGATGTTACTTCCTCATTCTCTTTAAGGCGTCTATCGTATCTAAAAATACCCTTCTTCTTTTTCTTTGAGAGATCCAAATGAGTGAGGAGGGGCCTGTGATCTGAACCTTCAAACTTCATATACTCACATCGGCTAAAGGGGTACGTTTCTGCCCATAAACTGTTGGACATTGCCCTATCCAAACGACAGTGTACCAAATGATCATTTCTTTTGCCTCTCCAGGACAGAAAGTTACCAGAGTGTCGAAGGTCGAATAAGTCGCAAGTTGACATGAAACTTCGGATATCAGTGAAAGTTCCTTCGTGTCTAGTTGGGCCTCCTTGCTTTTCCAAGGTATCAATAATATCATTAAAATCTCCAGTCAGATACCAAGGTTCTTCTCTGCTTATACCAATCTCCGTTAGTTTTTCCCATATCATCTTCTTTTTTGCCCTTTCAGGTTCTCCATACAGGAAGGTAGCGAAGAAAGTTTTTTCTTCTGTTTTGATTTGTGTATCAATGAAGTTTTGGCAGATTGAGATGATTGAAAGTTCTACTTCCTTCTTCCAGAGTAACGTTAGACCACCTCCACAAGGGCTTTGGGGGGATACCAGGTAATTATTCGGATAATTCAGACTCTTTAGTGACTTGATCACTATCTCATCAGGGTTCTTTGTTTCCATGAGGAACAGGACTTCATGGGAGATGTTGGAGGACATCTCCTTTAAGTGCTGGACTGTTATGGGGTTCCCCAACCCACAGCAGTTCCAGCTCAAGATCTTTAAGGAGGAGGAGCAGGTGGATTGTGAAAATCCACCCTTTTCCTGACCATAGCTGGAATTAGGGTCCCTTTTGGTGCAACATTACTTGATGAGGGTAAGTCACTAGGAGCCTTAGGGAAGGTTGTCTCCTTTGCTGAAGATTTTGTCCCTCTTCGTTTTTGTGAGTTTTGTATATTGCATTTGTTTCGTTTACTGGACTTTGCACCTGAGAGACGTAAAGGGCTTTTGTTCTGTGGTTTATGCAGGGGAGGTCGACCTCTTCTCTTTTTCCCAGAGTTAGCCTCCGGAGCCTTCAGCGAAGGGTGGGGAGGCAAATCTTTTTCCAGTTCCAGTGGGGTTTCTTGGTTTGAGGTGGGGGGG
>NC_025696.1:20176225-20182229 GCF_000633955.1 Camelina sativa
ATATACTCACATCGGCTAAAGGGGTACGTTTCTGCCCATAAACTGTTGGACATTGCCCTATCCAAACGACAGTGTACCAAATGATCATTTCTTTTGCCTCTCCAGGACAGAAAGTTACCAGAGTGTCGAAGGTCGAATAAGTCGCAAGTTGACATGAAACTTCGGATATCAGTGAAAGTTCCTTCGTGTCTAGTTGGGCCTCCTTGATTTTCCAAGGTATCAATAATATCATTAAAATCTCCAGTCAGATACCAAGGTTCTTCTCTGCTTATACCAATCTCCGTTAGTTTTTCCCATATCATCTTCTTTTTTGCCCTTTCAGGTTCTCCATACAGGAAGGTAGCGAAGAAAGTTTTTTCTTCTGTTTTGATTTGTGTATCAATGAAGTTTTGGCAGATTGAGATGATTGAAAGTTCTACTTCCTTCTTCCAGAGTAACGTTAGACCACCTCCACAAGGGCTTTGGGGGGATACCAGGTAATTATTCGGATAATTCAGACTCTTTAGTGACTTGATCACTATCTCATCAGGGTTCTTTGTTTCCATGAGGAACAGGACTTCATGGGAGATGTTGGAGGACATCTCCTTTAAGTGCTGGACTGTTATGGGGTTCCCCAACCCACAGCAGTTCCAGCTCAAGATCTTTAAGGAAGAGGAGCAGGTGGATTGTGAAAATCCACCCTTTTCCTGACCATAGCTGGAATTAGGGTCCCTTTTGGTGCAACATTACTTGATGAGGGTAAGTCACTAGGAGCCTTAGGGAAGGTTGTCTCCTTTGCTGAAGATTTTGTCCCTCTTCGTTTTTGTGAGTTTTGTATATTGCATTTGTTTCGTTTACTGGACTTTGCACCTGAGAGACGTAAAGGGCTTTTGTTCTGTGGTTTATGCAGGGGAGGTCGACCTCTTCTCTTTTTCCCAGAGTTAGCCTCCGGAGCCTTCAGCGAAGGGTGGGGAGGCAAATCTTTTTCCAGTTCCAGTGGGGTTTCTTGGTTTGAGGTGGGGGGGGTCCAGAGCGAGATGATTAGCCAGCTGAGCAGCTTCGATGATTTTTGAGGCTGTTTCAGCCGTTAGACCCCTGGCTTCCCCTTGGATCACTCTACATTTCCTGGCTGCACTCTCTACTGGATCTGCACAGCTAATATACTGCACTGTTACGTCTCTAAGCTCGCCCAGGACCTCATCTGTAGTAGGGATTGGAGGAGGGGGTGGTGGTGTGACTTCAGTGGTTGACATGGTTCTTTCCAAGGGTGGTCGTCGTGTTCTTGAGTTCTCAGACGCCTCAGGTATGTGATTATTTCTAGGTGTAGAAACCTCTCTCCATTGATAGTTATCCTTTGGGCGGTTTCCATTGACTCTGGCATATCTGTCTCTTGAAGAGTAGGTAGAGTTTGATGGTATTCTTTCTCTCGGGTTCCTGCTTCCCATAGCATGGTCTTTTGAAGAGAAGGATCGTCTGGAATAGCTTTCACCCTGTTTCCTGTGACCATAATGGTAGTCACTAGGAGATGTTTGGGAGGATCTCCTACTTCTCGTCGGGCTGAGTGTTTTCCTGTGGTCAGAGGGGGCAGCACTCGAGAAACCACGATTCTCAGATATGTTCTCCTTTGTAGAGGGAGCACGGAAATTATCACTCGGTGTATAATAGTTTCTTCGCACTTCAGGTATCGCAACTGGAGCTGTTAAGCTCCTTTCTTGTCTTTCCTTTTCTGCGATATAGCCAGGACAATTTTTCTTTTCGTGCGTTAAACGGTTGCAATATAGACAGTGGGATTTGAGGTTTTTGTACGATAGTTGGATTCTTGCTTCACCCCCTTCCGGGAACTCAATGATGGTTTCTTTGACTAGTGGTTGTAGACCGTCAATGAGGACCTTCATCCTGGCTGTCATGTTGGTTATTTCTATTTCTTGGATTTCGCCAAGTTCCTCACCAATAGTGGTTACCATCGCAGGATGCCAGAAATGTTTAGGGAGACCTTGGATCTCCACCCAGAAGGGAATCATAGAAGGAAAAGTCTCGGAGATGATTGGTTCCCACTTTTGGAGAATGACCATCCACTGGTCAAAGTGATAGGGTCTGTTATCCAGTACCTTTTGTAGATCTTCTTCAAAGTCAAATCTGAACTGAAAACAACCTTTTCCAAGATCTGACCCTATAGCTTTACCTTTCAGGTTCCAACGGTTCGAGAGAAAAGGAAAGAGAGACCAAAGTCTTTGAACCGAGGGGTTTGTCAGTCTTCCTATGAGGGTAAGAGCATTATCTTCAATGAGGCTACTCGTGTCTAGCTCTGGGGCTCTGATTCTTTTACAGGGTGGAGGGGAATAGCCACTAGCAACAGATTTGCCTTTTAGGTACTGAGGGATTTTGTTATTCATGGCTTACAGGGGGATAAGATCAAGACAGATTTAAACAGGTTAGGGTTTAAGGGTTACTCACTCAGGGGTGAGATTTTTCGAAGAGTTGAACAGGGTTACAAATAGTAGACAGGGTTACAAATACAAAAAACTAAGAGGGAGTAAGATGAACCATACCAGCGCTTGGGGGAGTATCAGTCTGGCAGGAGTAGTGGTTCGTCGGAGCATAGATTGGGGGGAGGGAAACGGGACTTTCAGACCGGAGGGAAGGCAGGGACCACTGGGTATTTCTTGTGTATCGAAAGATCCATTGGATATTGCCTTTTTTAGTTGGGTCTGGTAGGTGAGATCCGGTTTTTTGAAAACTCCATGCAGTTTTAAGGTTGCATGGGGAAGAGTGCCTGAGAGCGTAACAAATATGTTATAGATTAAGTTTTATATTATTTGTATAGTCTGGATTTATTATTTCAAAAAATCTTAAAGAGCATATTCTAAATAATCATTTGATATCATCTAACTTACCATATTAATTTTTTTTATTAAATTATTCATCACATAAAATCCTTTGATATCTAACTTAACATATGAATTTGTTAATTATCATTATACTTTACCCCTCATTTTTATATATTTGTCTAATTTTGTGAAACAAATAAATTATCATATCATTTATTCTAATTAAAAAATAGTTTTATTTCAGGATATACATAAGTTGAATTTTTAAAAACAAATATAAATGATTCAATCTATAAAATATTCATGTTTTATTAATATTATTCTTTAAAAATAATATCTATTGAATTAATTTTTTTTACTAAGTAACAGGTCAAAATTTGAATATTAAACTCAATTTCATACTTTTTGTTGAATTTTATAATTTTATAATTTTATATAATATAATAAAAATTAAATAATTTATTTTGAAATATTATTAAAATATTGAAACTTGATATTAAAGTTAGAAACTATAAACACTCTAAATTGGTTTGTTATAGCAATGTCAATAATATGTCACAATAATATGAAAGAATTTTAAAAAACCAAGTTTATAAAAACAAAAAGTATAACAATATATTAAATTATTCATAATATAAAAACTCGCTTTTTAAAAACCAAATTCACAAAATTATGTCTTACAATGACATTCAAGTCATGATGTAGAATATACATTGTTGAAATAACTTCACATTTCATAAACTAATACAACATATTAAAATAGAAAATATACAAATTTTGTATAAAATAAAATTTAGCTAGTGTTATAGCACGAATACTTATCTAGAATCATTAACAATATAAAATTTACAAAATAAGTGTCTTTTTCAAGTCATCATATTTAGCATTTGATTTTATTGTATAATATTTTATCCAAAAATTTTTTTAAAAACAATTATATAAATTATATTTTATAAAAAAATTATAATATAAATAAAATGAATTTCAACCCATGCTCTAGCACGGATCTTAATCTAGTATAAGATATTTAAAGCATTTTTGCAAGGAGAAGAAACTGATATTTAAAATGAGTAATCTCTGAATCATTTTCATATTTAAATCTTAGTTTCTGTGATCCAATTGACATACTGTATCCAATATAGAGAACGTGAGTATGTAAAATGAACAAAAGGGAACTAATAAAAAGAAAAATAAAATAAAAAAATTGATGATATTTAAAAGCATAATTTTACAAGAAGGAAATAAAAAACTGATTTTAAGAGTGATAAAAGTATTTTTTTAAGTGTTAATATATATATACATATACTGTATCTATATATATATTATACTCTATAGTCTATTCTAATAAATAAAAACGTTTATAAGAAACGAAAGGGATATCAATTTTTTTAATATTTTTTCCATTCTCATATTTATTATTTCTATGTCCTTCTTTCAAGAATCAAGATCCGTATATTAGGAAACAATACATTAATGTTTAACATTGGTTAGCGATATGATGATCATATTGTTAATATGAAAAGTAGCAATTGCTTCTCTATAGTTTTGAGTATTTTTGACATTTGATAAATTCAACGTAAGAGCCTAACTAAGAAGGGTGACTTTTAGATTTCAACCACCATTGATCTCGGCGAATTTTATGAAACTAATACAGTATGACCACCGACGAAATTTCAACTTTCCTAAAGTTTTCATTTGGTGATGTCATCGTGTATGGTTTTTAGTATTTTGAATTCTTGATACTATTACATGCGCAAAAAAACTTCTTTTTGATACCTTAATAAATAAATTATATAATCACGAGAGTTCGTTCTTTTCTTTCTGGCACAACCACCGAAGTTCCTCTTCCCGGCAACGTCGAACCAAATCGGCGCCGCTGGGCCACTGCCCCTCCATCGTTGTCTCCCTCTCTGCTACCTTCTCTGTTTCTGGACTGATTTCGAACTCATCAAAAATTCATCAAGTTCTTAAGCTACTCCGACCATGCTTCAGTTTCAACCTCTCTCGCCCTTCTCTGCTCAAACGGTGGGTCTTTTTGGCGAGGTGATTCTCTCGAGACCCCAGCCTTCCGATGAAAAATCTGAGACGTTCGGTCGCCTTGTTTGTCTTGCCTTTCGTATCTCTTGTCGGCTCCCCTTGAAGGCAACCTTAACATCTCCATACTCCTTTGATTCATATTCACCCACCAAGTGTTTGGAAGGGAGATTTGTGTTGCGGCCGGAACTGAGCATGATATTGACGGTTATAGTTTCAACCCTGGCGAACCTTTATCTCCCTTATGCATCTCTCGTATTTCTATTTTGTGTACCGGATCTACTATGCTACAATCCACTGCTTTGTCCGATGAAGATTGCCTTCACAAACCAGACCAAAGTGCACTTCTCCAACCCTGCTGCTGGAAAGAGTCATATTGATTCTCGTCTCCAATGCAGCTCCATACCCAAACCACCTCAGTCCTATCGATCCAGGTTTGAGCCCAATTCTCATGCACGAATCCTGGTAGGTAGAGTATCTCGGATAGAGTATGATACATGTCTGATGTTGAAGCTTCTCAGACCCTACTCATTGTTCTCGAATCCAATCCTACTAGCTTTTCATGTCTCTTTTGTACTTACAGCCTTAGTAGATATGCAAAAGCCTACTTAGGTTGGTTAGATAATTACCCTAGTCAAGATCAGTTGGACCGATTGTATCAAAAGCTCACCAAAACCCCCCATATTTACCTTCACGACTTGCCCCTTGATCCTAACCTAGTACCTCTCTTAATGCTTCAGGGCATAGCTGACTGCATGCTTTGTGTGAGACTCCTTAATCTCCATTGCTTTGAGCTTCATGAGATGGAGGACCCACCTGTTTTGCTACAACTTTGCTTTCTTTTTCCTAGGTTCAATCATAGACCAATCCCACTTTTTAATTTCCATCAACTGCTTATAAGATGTAAACTCGGTTTTGCTTTATTTTGGCAATGTAATACTGACTACAAATTTTGTGTAGGACTCCTTAACCTCCATGGCTGATGGCTTCATGCGAGGGAGGACCCATCTTGTTTGTTCCGGCATTGCATATATCTTTTATGAGTACTAGCTTTTGCCACAGCCATTGTGCAGAGAGTTGAGCCAGAAAATATAACAACTTTGGAACAAATAAGTTTGATCTTTCTTCTGTTGGCCATAACCCCTTCCCCCCCCCCCCCCCCC
>NC_025696.1:20182450-20221903 GCF_000633955.1 Camelina sativa
TTGATCTTTCTTCTGTTGGCCATAACCCCTTCCCCCACCCCCCCCCCTGAGTACCACATTTGTAAACGCTCATCTGCATATATTGCAAGAGCCAATGTTGATCACATGCTGATCGAGGAAGTTGCGAAGTGTATCTTCATGTGCGACTCCACCATGGTCCCAACAGATTTTTCAAGCATTGCTAGTCTCCCAAAGTCTTGCACCTTCTTGGATAACTCATAGAATCAATATCTTTATAAGCTTTGCAACCTTTTTATGCTTTGTAATTCTTTAATTTCTCTTTTGTATGAACTCTCCTCAGCGAGGATTTAAGTTTGAATGGAAGTTTGTTTGACAAAAAAAAAAAAAGAATTCTTGATACTATTATTGGTCTTTCAAGAAAATTTAAAGATTTTCATCTTCATATAGTTCTTACGTAATAATTTAATGGTTTTGAAGAACTTCAAAGGTAAGATCTCTCGATAAGCTCTTTGTATTATTCGGTGTTAACTGCTCGCTGTTCTTAGTTTTCTTCGGTTAAGCTTAAAAGCTAGTCGAATTGAACCGAAAAAAAATTAAATTAATCGGTTCAGTATTTAAAATTCGCCGATTTGAACCGAAACTTTTTTTAATCGATTTTGTTTTCGATTTTTATCCATACTAGGCTAAGTTTTGAAAGGCCCAAACAAATGGATCGAGCTTGGCCTAGTTAAACTGAAGTAGTTACCGATACTTGAGACATGAAACCCTAACTGGAGTGGAGACAAAGGAGTAGATACGATCGCATTTGGTCGGAAAATTTTCGAGTTCGCTCCGCTTTGGTCTAGTTAGGCAAGGTTACATGGATGATGAAGACGGAGAGAGACGTGTTCGTGCGAAGCGATCAGGTGATAAAGTCGAGGAAGTAGATCGGCTGAGAAACTTACCAGATTGCTTGCTTAATGAGATTCTCTTGAAACTTCCCACGAAGGATGTGATTAAGTGGAGATATGTACCTGGCTTGGACTTCGAGTGTCGTGATTTCATGACGAGTGAGTTTCATGATCCCTCTGAATTCATCACTATGTTGGGTTTCGCTTATAGGTATCTGGGTTTCAACAGTGAGCCGTGCTTACAGAAGTTTAAACTAACGGTTAATTTGTATGAGGGTGTTTTTCTTGATACTGCTCATTTCACCCATTGGATGAACGCTGTTTTTGAGAGGAAATTTCAACATCTCCATATCTTGGACAGATTTTGGGGGATGGACGGAGTGGTGATACCCCGAACAGTTTACTCGTGTGAGAGCTTGCTGAATCATAAACTCCTTTCCTTACTTATGAATTCAAATGTTAAAAGTAAGACATACTCAACTTGTTTCGTTCTACTTGCAGGAGTTTTGTACCCTTCCAGAGGAGGAGGGAGTTGGTATCTTACCAGGACCTCGTAGGTTTCTAACATCTCTCGAGTATGTTAAGATTGTGAAGCCGGACTCAGAGGAGGAGGAGGAGGAGGCGACAGAGATAGACCTGGAACTAGTGAGTTACTTTCTAGAGAACTCAGCAATCCTCAAGAAACTCACACTATGCTTAGGTTACTTGAGACGTAGGGAAGAATCTGTCATCCTTAGGAAACTCCTTACCATTCCAAGACTCTCTACCTCATGCCAAGTTTTCGTCCTCTGATCCTCACAAAAGTCTTTATTCCGGTGATGAATACTGAGTTACCGTGAACTCTATGTTCTTTTTTTTGTTTAAATTGAAATTGATCTATTGCATAACTAGTAAGAGAATCGTATGTTTGGTATTTTGTTAAGTATGACTATTAATGCTTTCTCTAGTCAACAAAATCCTCGTGGAACTCACTCTCTATGATTGGATGATTATAGAAAGCGAAAAGAATCTGACAATCTGTCATCCTAAAGGAACTAATTTCAATTCTAAGACTTTATGGTAGTATGTTTGGGTTTGGCTTAAACTGATACAGTACCCAAAAAAAAAAGAGAAAAAATGTTTGGCTTAAATTTGTAATTGGTTTTGAAAAATGTTTTTGCTAGATAATCATAATCCAGCCTTGAGTAGGAAATACGAATATATACCAAAAGGGGAAAAAGAAAAATCAGTTATTTAAGATTCAAACTGAACAAAAATGATAAGATTCTTGCAAGGCTCAATGAGTAAAATTTCTAGAAACTCCTCTTGTCTGGTGTTCAAGAAATCAATTTGAGATAAAGAAATTTATATATTTATCGAATATTATTTTACAGAAACTATACTTGTATTTATAATTTCTCATTAAATGAATAATTTCTTTCATGAGTTACTAAATTTTAAAAATCTATCTTTGAGTAGAGCAAGAAAGTCTACTAGTTTAAATTTAGTTCCTTAAATGACAGTTTTAAAATTTTTGAGATGATTTATTTTTTTTATTCCAAAACAATTTATTTACACAACAACTTATGCAGTTAAAATTAGGCTACAAATGATTGCTTAAAATTGAAGAAGTTGAAAATATTAAGTCTAATAAAATTGGGATGAATATTGTTCAACTCATTCATCTCCAAAATAGTGGATAAACAAGTTTAACACTTTTGCTGTAGAATTAGTTTAGAGTTCAAGACCAAGTATTGCAGTATTTATTTTTTGTCAAACGTATTGCCGGTAATTAGAAATCATTAATTAGGATACATTTAGAAAATATTACTTTTTAAAAAAATGTGTATAAATATACAAAATTCAATAATATTATAATTTTTTCTTCTTCCAAATATCTCACTAATCAAAATTATAATTATTTTTTGTTCCTGTTATTATTTTCAGTAAATTACCATTGAAACTTTAAATTTGTGTCAGCTGTAGACAATTAATATTTTTTTCTTTCTTTTGGACAAAACTGAGTTGAGAATTATCATTTTTACCTGGATCATTTGTAGTTGTTTTAGGTATTTTTGGGTTTAAAAATGGGAAAAATGCAAAAAAAAAACCCATGTTATTTTTATTTGGAAGTTTAATACCCAATGGTTTTGCATTGGAATAAAAATGCCTCGTGTATTTCTTTGATGCTTTTTAAAACATCATGTTATATTGATTTGTTGAATCAAACATCCGACTTAACAGACGTTAATTTGATTAACGGAATCTCTAAACCGGGTTAATTAAACCAAACACGTGGTTAATTGGTGTTAAACGAAAGACAATAATGCCCTTGGTTATCTCCCCTAAATCGATTTGAGATGAAAAACCCTAAAAACTAAATTCCCCAATTTCTTTTCTTCTTTGTCGCCTTCCTTCTTCTGCCAACAACCAATGGATCGAGTGATGAGTCAAAGTTCTGGGTCTGAAGCAAATTCAGGGAGACGTTCTGGGGGTCCTATCTGCTATTGTGGAAAAGCGACTATTGTTGTAAAATCGTGGACAAACGATAATCCAGGAAGAAGATTCTACAGATGTGCTGTTCATGGGTTCTTTGGTTGGACAGATGAAGAAAAGCCGTGTGGTTGGCAGAAGATTAGCTTATTAGAAGCAAGAGATGAGCTTCGTCATCAGAAAGATGAAATCAAACTGCTTAAGGAATCTCTAAAAGCCATGAATGAACATGGTCTGAGTGGTGCGACGACGACGATGCATACTGGGTTAGTAAACAAATACGAGCAAGAGAAGAATCACCTTGAAAATGAAGTTATGACAGCTACTGAGAGAGAGAAAATGCTCTGACAGTTCATCGTGTTGTCTTGGGGAGGGTTCATTGTAGTAATTGGGATGATACTAGGATTGGGAAAGTAGAAGACTATCTTGGGTTGTTGTTGTTGTTTGTTATTGTTGTTTTCGTTTAGTCTGTTGTATGGTTAATCTCTGTTTGATGTTATTTGCAATGGATATTTCCTAAAAATCAGTATCATTGATCCAAAAGAGCCATTTAGTTTGAGAACATACAAGGATCCCACACCAAAAAAAAATCAAGGATCCCACCAAAAAATCATCCTAAGGACATCATTGTACCATCCTAATCAATCAGAACCTATAAGACATGAACTAGTTTTTTTTAGGTTGCCAAACATCAAAGACTTTGTCAGTCCATGGAGACATAAAAAACAGGTGGTTTAGGAGCTTCATCTTTGTCTTTGCCACGACCTTTACCACGAGCTCTGAGACGACCTTTGCCTTCACCATTTTTAGTTCCAGGAGGACGTCCACGAGCACGTCCTCTACCAGCTGCTGGAGCACTTGAATGATGAGGTTCTTCTACGGATTGACTTTGAGAAACAGTTGGAGTGGACTGGGTTTGAGCTTTCTGCCACCTCTTTGGTGCATTGTGTATGCTCCATGGATCATCATTATCCTATGAAAACGCTAAAATGTCAAAAACAGAAAGTTGTAATAAAAGAGAAATAATCAATAATCATACTTACCAGTCGCTTTCTTGGTCTCCCTCTTTTGCGTGTAGGAGCTGGTTGTACAGCCGGATTTTTGCAAGTGCCTTTATTATGACCTGGTTGCTTGCAATTTGTACAAGTTACGGTTTGTCCTTCCCTTGTAGCCTTAGTCGGATTGGTTGATGATTCACCTGGTTCCTTTATCCTAGCATATTTCTTAGGACGCCCACGCTTTTTCCTTTTGTCAGGCACTTCAATAGATCCTTTATCTGTTCCAAGCCACAATCTTTCTCCATTCACAGGTTGAATGTTGTCTTTGTAGTTCGCTTGCCAAACAGTGGTCAGATAATGTCTATCGACATAGCTACAATGGAAAAATGATGGTCAGTTTTCTAGCTAAACAATGTATAACTTTAAACTGTAAATATCAAAACTTACTCTTCTGGATCACGATTATGCTCGGTTATGACATACATTGCATGGGGACAAGGTATTCCTGTGAGATTCCATTGGTTACAAGCACAACTCCTATGCAGAAGATTGACCACAAAGCTACCACTTCCTTCTAACACCTCGTAGACATTCTCACTACTTTTGAGAACTGAACAAAACTTTGCATGTTTGCGATTGGCCTCAACGATTGCCATGATGTGAGGTGGGAACTTAGTTTGGCACTTCCCAGTCTTATCACATCTCTTCGAAATACGCTTCATTGCTTGTCTCCTAACATCCTCAAACATATTTAAAACTGGCTTCTTCCTAGAATCTTTGATTGTTTTGTTGAAGCTCTCAAATAAATTATTGCAAACATCCTCACAACTAGAATGACCACTAAAGAAGGCTCTGCACCACATCTTTGGTTCTGTTTTCAGCAAATCATCATGTGCAGCTTCATCATAAGCTTTCAGAGCGCTCATGTTAAACCGGTAATCTCCTTCTACTGGACTATATGCAATTGCCCAGAAATAACCTTCATGGGAGTAGTCACCATGTGCCTTCTTCCAGTTTGCATATATGTGACGAGCACAATGCCTATGTTCTGCATTAGGAAGCAAGTCAGCAACAACATTAAGTAACCCCTTCTGCTTATCGGAAATCACAGTCAAACCACTCCCCAACCCCAAATCTAAATCCTTCTTCAGATTCTCAACAAACCACGCCCATGAGTCATTGTCCTCCACTCTAACTACTGCCCAAGCAATGAGATAGATTCTATTATCTGCATCTCTCCCAACAGCCGCCAGGATCTCGCCTTTTAGTTCCCATTTCAAGAATGACCCATCAAGTCCAATGATGGGTCGACAACAAGACTTCCATGTTCTTCTTAAAGCATCAAAACAAATGTAGAATTTGTCAAACTGTTGCTTACCAGACGCTTGAGGGATGGTCACAATCGATGTGTGTGTATCCGGATTTGACCTCTTCAATTCAGCCTCATAATCCCAGAGTTTCGCAAATTGTTCTTTTTGGGTTTCTATCACCATATCTAATGCCATTCTTCTTGCCTTTTGACATATCTACTTAGATATTGATAGTGTGTACCTCATCATTATCTCATATTTGATATCAGTCCACCTCAATCCTGGTCTTCGTCTTGCTTCATCTCTGAACATCCTCGCAATAACTCCTTGTTTCAACATCTTAGCTTTCCCACTCTGACCATGGTTATGAGTATTAACATAAGTTTGAACTATCCACTTACTTGTGCGCTTATGAGCTGAGCAGTATATCTTCCACTTGCAATTCTCATGGCTACATATAGCGGCCAGCTTTGATGAACCCCATCTACACAGCTTCACATCGTAGTTAGTCTTCAACACATACCGCAGAAGCTGATCCTTGAACTCTTCTCCACTGTGAAATTTTTGCAATAACCACAAATAAGGTTCTTTATCCTTGGTGTATTTAGCTCTTGATGTCACCCTTTCCTCTTCATAAAATGCATCCCATTCATCGTCTGTGTCCATCACATGATCTGGACGCTCAGCATCAAAGCATTGCCTCTCAAATTCATCATCATCTGCATCTTCTTCCTCAACATCACATGTTGCTTCATTAACACCTGCTGCTTCATCCCCACCCGCTGCTTCATCACCTTGTCTGCCATTGTTAATTTCTTCGAAAAAGGCTGAAAACCGAGGATCATCATGCCTTCCTTCTTCTACTGGATCTACCCCATCATCTTGCTGAACTTGTTCCTCATTGGTTCTTTGTTCACCATGGTGATCGGGTTCAGCATCATCTTCTACTCCGTCTTCCTCATCTGCAACATATTCACCAACATCGTCATTTGTAAGAGGAAACGGTTCTGGTACAGAAACTCCATTGTCGATGTATATATCAACTTCACCACCAATAACAGCTTCACGACACAACTCCCTAATCCCACCATCTTTGTCTTTGCCAATTGATCTTGCTGAACTTATGTCCTCATGTGGAAGCTTATACCAAACGTCTTCGACTTCACCATACACTTCATTATCTACGCAAAACTCGCTGAAGATAGACCATGTCATCAAATCGGGATCCACTAACATGTCTTTCGAATCTCCTCCTATGTAGTCGAATGATTGCTCATTGTTTGATACATCTCATCTATAGTGTATTTTGCACTTCAAACACTCGAAAGCACTAGACACAACAAGAAGACATTCACGATTAGTACAAACAAACCCTTAAAAACAAAAATCGAATTGAAATCTATGAACCCTAAAATAATAAAATCTATGAACCCTAAATTGATCTCGATTTCACCCACCCAATCAAAAATAATATAATCTATGAACGATTTCACCCACCCAATCGTTAATAATATAATCTATGAACCCTAAAATTCCTAAGAATTGAAATCGGCCCCAAAATTGCAATCGACCGATAACCCAAAACCTAAAAACCTGAAATCGACATACCTCATCTCCGCGATACTCTCAGAATTCACGCCCAAAACACTGAACCCAATCAATAAAAACAAATGCCTTCACTCATCACTCGATCCATAAGTTGTTCAAAGAAGAACACACATGACGAAGAAGAAAAGAAATTGGGGAATTATGTTTTTAGGATTTGTCATTTCAAATCGATTTGGGAGAGATAACTAAGGGCATTATTGTATTTCGTTTAACACCAATTAACCACGTGTTTGGTTTAATTAACCTGGTTTAGAGATTCCGTTAATCAAATTAACGTGTGTTAAGTCGGATGTTTGATTCAACAAATCAATATAACATGATGTTTTAATAAGCATCAAAGAAATACACGAAACATTTTTATTCCAATGCAAAACCATTGGATATTAAACTTTCAATAAAAATAAAATGAGTTTTTTTTTTGGCATTTTTCCCGTTTAAAAATTATAGTTTTAAAAATATTTTAGGTAATATTACTCAAAAAAAAGAAAAAAAAAAGTTAATTCATTTATTTACGTCTAAGGATCTCTCTCTCTCTCTCTCGGGCATCACCATCTCTCGTTGCTGTTTCCTGATTAGATTCAACAATGAATGGCGCATTAGGTAACTCCTCCGCATCCGTGAGCGGGGGAGAAGGAGTCGGAGGGCCTGCTCCTTTCTTGGTGAAGACCTACGAGATGGTAGATGATTCGTCTACAGACCAGATTGTATCGTGGAGCGCTAACAACAACAGCTTCATCGTTTGGAACCATGCGGAGTTTTCACGCCTTCTTCTTCCAACTTACTTCAAGCACAATAACTTCTCTTCTTTCATCCGTCAGCTCAATACCTATGTTAGTCTTTTTTCCTCTCTCAATTTCGGTTCTACAAAACTCATCTCTCTCTTCCATGTTTTGAATTGACCTAATTTTTGTCGCGCATCGTTTGATTTAAGTTGGGATATTCTAAATTCGAATTGAGGGTTTTGGAATTATTAGAATGCGTCTAGGTTTTTGTGTGATTTATAGACTGGATTATGGAATTGAGTTTGTTGATTAACAAGAAGATGAAATGTAGCTTAAGTTGAAGGCTTTGTATGTAGCAAGCTAAGGATCTATTAATTGGAACTTTAGAACGCATCTAGGGCTGTGTGATTATAGATTGAATTGTGGAAATGGGTGAATTTAGAGGAATGTTATCACCTCCAAGCTCCAATGTTATCATTGCATCTTAGTTGTTTTAGCTCTGCCTAAGATATTCATCACGAAGATGAAGTGTAACTTCAAATTGAAGGTTTTGTATGGACTTTAAGAGCAGTTACAGTGCTAGCAATCAGGTTTTATCTCCTCCAGAGTCATCATTTGATCGGAACTTAGGGACTGTGTTGATATTCCTCTTTCTCTGCTTAAGGTTTCTATAAACGGTGAATGTTCTTGTGATTTTGGTTATAGGGGTTCCGGAAGATTGATCCAGAGAGGTGGGAATTTTTGAATGATGATTTTATCAAGGATAAGAAGCATCTTCTCAAGAATATACATAGAAGGAAACCTATACACAGCCACAGTCATCCACCTGCTTCGTCGGCTGATCAAGAAAGAGCAGCGTTGCAAGATCAAATGGACAAGCTTTCACGTGAAAAAGCTGCGATTGAAGCTAAGCTTTTGAAATTCAAACAACAGAAGGCTGTAGCGAAGCATCAGTTTGAAGAAATGACTGAGCATGTTGATGATATGGAGAAGAGGCAGAAGAAGCTGCTGAATTTCTTGGAAACGGCTATTCGGAATCCTACTTTTGTAAAGAATTTTGGTCGTAAAGTTGAGCAATTGGATATTTCAGCTTACAACAAAAAGCGAAGGCTCCCTCAAGTTGAGCAATCAAAGCCTCCTTCTGAAGATTCTCATCTGGATAATAGTAGTGGTAGCTCGAGACCCGAGTCTGGAAATATTTTCCATCAAAATTTCTCGAATAAATTGCGGCTAGAGCTTTCTCCAGCTGTTTCAGATATGAACATGGTTTCACACAGTATACAAAGTTCCAATGAAGAAGGAGGGAGTCCCAAGGGAATACTGTCAGGAAGTGATCCAAAAACTACACTAACCAGAAGAGAAGGCCCACCATTTTCACCTGAAGCACTAGAGCTTGCGGATACCGGGACATGCCCGAGGAGATTACTGTTAAATGACAATACAAGAGTGGAGACCTTGCAGCAGAGGCTAACTTCTTCAGAGGAGACAGATGGTAGCTTTTCATGTCATTTAAATCTAACGCTGGCTTCTGCTCCATTACCGGACAAGACAGCTTCACAGATAGCTAAGACAACTCATAAAAGTCAGGAGACTGGAAGATGTACTGAGTTAAACTTTAAATCCATAGAAACAAGTGCAATTGAGAAAAACCGGGGGAGACAACAAAAGGTTGCTAGCCAAGCAAAAGCAGCTCCTCCAGCAAGAGTGAATGATGTATTCTGGGAACAGTTCCTAACAGAAAGGCCGGGGTCTTCAGATAATGAGGAGGCAAGTTCTACTTATAGAGGAAACCCATACGAAGAGCAAGAGGACAAAAGAAACGGGAATATAATCTCACGTAATACAAATCATACTAAGCAGCTCACCTTATAAAGTAATTAACCGGTAATACATCCTTAAACCTAGTTGTTATCTTTATACTGCTTGGTGATAAACATGTTAGCCTTCTCGATACTTGCATGATGTTTGGCAACAATTTGGTACCTAGACTTTGTCGAGAATTCTTGTAAAAGAGAACATGGTTGTTTAGCTAGGTAGACATTGTCGACAAATTCTTGTTACATAAAACTTGTATATGCAGTACCTGTTAAATTTTCCTATTCTGCTTGGAAATCATTCTGCATTGATTAGGAATATTTAACTCATAGTGATGTAACGTGGTTTTGTCAGTATAGCTTATTTTAGTTGTCATCGGTTTATGCCAATGTATAATGCTGTAAATATACCCATTTTTTTTCAGGTTACATGAACGAGTATGGTCTTTGGTTTTTGGCACATGTATTGGCTGAGTAAGTAATGAAACGATGGACTGCTGATACAGCGTCCAAAGGGTAAGTAGCATTCCTTGGTGTAAACACTTGTGTTTCTCACTTGTTTTTATTTTATTTTCTACACATGTAATTTGACTGTAAATTTAAGTGCATAGGATATGAATTGGACAAGCATTATTCTTACGTCTGAAATGTGGAAAACCATATTGTAGCCTTCCCACACAAAACCTTAGAACCGACGAGGGTAACATCCACACAAGTTGAGCTTTATGTTCTCGAAATCATTTTCTTTTATTGGTCAACTTGTTGTATTGGGTATCGATCGGAAGAGTGATACACATTTATATTTCTTGAGTAATGTTCATGCATTTTTCGAATCCCACGATTTATTACATATAATCAGTGGAACTGGGCGGATGTGGACTTGGTCGCCCCGGGCTTCATTTTCTACAAAATATTTGGGGATGTTATTCAAACGTTGTGACGGGATTTCCGAAAAAGAAGCTCACCGATTGGAAATTCAGAAAGAGAGGAACCACCTCGAACTCGAAGATTCTAAGATTTTAGTGATGATGATTCGAGAGAGAGAGAGAGAGGAGGAGGTTCAAGAAAGACGAAGTGCCTAACATGTTGTGTGTTGTAAATTGTACCCGCGACAAACCAACTAATTGTACCATAAATTGAAATAAAAAGCTGAAGTGTAAATTAAACCACATGACTTACCCGGTTTATTTATTAGAGGGTTTTCCTGTAACACTGTAACAGTGTCGTTTTTTTTTTTTTTTCACACCATGAAACGGCGTCGTATTAGCTTTCCACTCTCCCCCAGTTTTCGTCGATTCTCAGACACTGAAGAAGAAGAACCCTAAAAGCGTTTTTCTTCAATCGTCGGCTCTGGGGTTTATCGAAGTCGACATCTGTTTCTGACTCCGCCGTTTCAGAGTTTGTGCTTCTTTCTCTCTCTGTTTAACTTGCCACTTCCAATAAAGCTCTCTAACCTTTTTAAATACATAACTAATTTAATTATTTGAGAATTTTGATATCTTTGAAGTGTTAATTTAGGAAGTGCTATATTCCCCTTGGTTTGATTCCATTGTTCATAAAAGCTTGATCATTTCCCTTTTAACTTTGATTGATTTGCTGTGTTCTTTGTACATGATTTTATTTAAATGGAGTTTTTTTCCTGTAAGCAGAGACGTCTCAAGTTTTCAACCTAACGTATCGTTGCAATCAAAATCTCTGTTTGAGCATATGCCTAGTTATATTCTATTCCCCTTAGTTTTTATTCCATTGTTTTGATGACTACATATTGAAAATGCAGATGGCTAGATGGGATCAGATCTTCTCCTTACCTGTGCAAAACCCTGCTTTGCCAGAATTTTCTTCTGCCGATCTTGTTTGGTCGAAGGTTGAAGGTTACCGTGACAATATAGATAGGTTAGCTCTCATCCCGTATACTAGGGTGGATGATTTTGTAAGAGGTGAATCATTGAATACGGATTGTCCTACGAGCTTTCATGTTGAAGCTAGACGAAGGAAAGCCAAAGGGAAAAAATATAAGCCAAAGGTTGATGGCATCCTGGAGTATATTCTGTAAGTTTCACATTTGTTTTGTGTTGGTCACAGCAAGTTAGATCATTTATCTGGTTTGTTACTTTATGTTTTGTTTTCTGCATACCTTGTGGTCATCTTTTTCTAATGAAGGGGAAGTGAATTTATATTTTGTTTGCTTCGTGTATGTTTCTGTCTTCTTTTTAATTGTCTCATTCTCTTTTCCTTTATGTTTCCCTAGCTTTCTGTATCCATTTTTGTTGTTGCAGCATATCTGGATAGTCTAAATACTATGATCCTAAATTATTCTCATTGTAGGCAGTACTTGGCTAGCTATTTGGATTTAGATTGTTCATACTACAAAAAGTTGCCTAGCTAATTTAGTTGTCTTGTATTGCTAGTCAGTGTGGAATATAATCGTTGGTTATAATTTAGTGTTTTTGTGTGAGTAGGTATTGGTGTTCCTTTGGACCGGATGACAATAGGACAGGCGGAGCTGTACGGCCAAGTAGGAGCACGTATGTTGCAAAAAAGAACAATGCAGGCCGACCCAATTCTAAGAGAGGTTGTAGGTGTCACTTCATTGTGAAACGCTTAATTGCAGAACCAACAGTGGCTTTAGTAATTTATAATAATGACAAGCATGTAGATGAAAAAGGTTTGCCCTGCCACGGTCCACAAGACAAAAAAGCGGCTGGAACAAGAGCCATGTTTGCTCCATATATATCAGAAGACCTTAGGCTACGGGTATTATCTTTGCTCTATGTGGGTGTCTCTGTGGAGACCATTATGCAAAGGCATAATGAATCAGTCGAAAAACAAGGTGGTCCAAGTAACCGAGATGATTTGTTAACTCATAGATATGTTCGAAGACTTGAGAGGAGTATCCGACGTTCAACATATGAGCTCAATGAGGATGACGATGTCAGCATCAGCATGTGGGTTGAAAGTCATCAAAGTCATGTGTTTTTCTTTGAAGGAATCTCTGATACAGACCCTTTTTCCTTGGGTATCCAAACTGAGTGGCAGTTGCAACAAATGATTCGTTTTGGAAACTGTAGACTTTTGGCTTCAGACTCGAGGTTTGGAACAAATAAACTAAAGGTCAGTTTCTTACAGTTTGCATCAGTAACTAAATTTGGTATTTATATTATCAGGATATTTCTCAGATCTATGTGTTGCGTTTATTTTCAGTATCCTATCCACAGTCTTGTTGTGTTCGACTCTGAGAATAAGGCTATTCCAGTTGCTTGGATAATTGCACCACGATTTTCCAGTGGAGATGCATATAGATGGATGAGAGCACTTTGTAACCGAGTCCATGCCAAGGATCCCTCCTGGAAGGTGGCTGGGTTCATAGTTGATGATCCTTTTGCTGACATAATAACGATCAGGTTGGTTGCTTCAGAAACCACTTTTTCATTTAAAAACATATTTGGCATGTTCCTTCCTTCAGTAAAAATGGCAGAGTTTACCACATCAAAGCAATTAGCTTTTAATGCAGTTTACATAACCAACTATCGACATATTGAATGAAGCTGCCTTTGGTAATTTCAATAGTCGAGCTATTTGGACAAATTGACTTGGATGATACAACCATAGGTCTTGAATCCTTTGGTTGGACTGGCTAGGTGCAGCTTGACATAGTTAGATTATAGGGTTCATCACTTCATCAACAGATACTGATTCATACTGTTCTCGTTTGTTAATAAGAAATTTGGTGTAAACATATATTTCAGACAAGGAACCAAATTCAACCCTCAATAATATTGCTTGTGAATGATATTTGAATGATATTGCTTGTGATGTTCTTAGGGATGTATTTCAGTGCCCGGTCTTGCTTTCCTTTTGGCGTGTTCGCCATGCATGGCATAAGAACATATTCAAGAGATGTCCAGAAACAGAGACACGTGTTGAGATTTCAAGACATCTTGGGGAGGCTGTAGATAAAATCTGTAGAAGGCAAGGAACAGCCATATTGTTTGACAGTTTTGTGGAGGATTTTGTTGGTAGTCCAGAATTTGTGGAGTACTTCAGAGCTGTTTGGTCTCCCAGAATAGGTTATTTTCCGATTCTCTCGTTTCATTTCTGTTTACACTCTACCTGCATGGTCATCTAAAATATACTGATAGGTCTAAAGATTCATTGACCCTAAGTATGAAATGTATACACGTAATTCTACATTGTTACTCTGCCACTCTACCTGAAATTATTGCAGACATTAGATACTAGTCCTCTCTAGAATGACTTCTTCCTCCAATTAATCATAGGAGCTTGGACAAGTGCGTTACTATCTCTTCCCTTGGCAAGCCAAGAGACCTGTGCAGCGATGGAGCTTTACCACTATCAGCTGAAGTGCAGGCTTTTGAATGAGAGGGACTCTGAAGCTTATCAACGTGCTGATTGGTTGGTCGATAAGCTAGGGACAAAAGTACATTCTTACTTCTGGCTTGATGAATATTCTGGAAAAGATAATTTTGCCAGGTACTGGAAAGAGGAATGGGTGAGTGGGTTGACTTCCTTCCGCAAAGCATTGAGTATACCAGATTCTGATGTTGTTATGTCTGGTATGTCTGCAAAAATAAGAGATGAGTGTGAAGGCAACGAAATTCATGTTGTGTGGAATCCAGGGTCACAGTTTGGGGTTTGCAGTTGCAGCTGGGCAGAAAAGGGATACATATGTAAGCACATGATCAAACTTACACAACAGTGTCTTGGAAACAGAGCTTCTAGGCAGTCCGCGAGCCTTCTACAGTATTATCAGACCTTGATTAATCTTCTACACTGCCCACCTCGCGATTCCTTGTTTCGTGATTATGCAGTTTCTTTAGCCGTCTCTGTGGAAAAGCAAATAAATGCACCCTTCAATCTGCAAAAGAGCGATGCCAACGAAGGTAACTTGCAGAGAGAAATTGCTTTCAGTGAACCATTTAATGGAAAATCTCTTGATGAAAATGATTTGCTAGATAAACACGAGGGTCACAGCGAAGTTGCTACTGATTTAGATGGTGAGTTGAGTAAATTGCCAATGAGTTGTCTGAGGGCCTGCTCAGAAAATGCAGAAGACATTATTTTGGGTTCTGCAATGGAACTCGAACCTTCACCATGCTTAACCAAAGTTGCTGCAGGGGATCTTATCTCGACTACTCTGAATGAGACAGACAACATGAACGAGAACTGTGAAAGAGGTGCGAAAAGGGTGAAAATTTGGGCACCCGAGCAAGGGAGTGTATGAATGATAGTAACTGAGCCGAGCCGAGAACTTAGCAAGAGTTTCAAGATTTTAATGAGCAATCTAATGTTGAGCAGACACGAACTGAGAAGCAACAATTACCGGGTCTTAAAAAACTTGATTCCAGTGAGCATCCACTTCATAACTATGATGAAGAGGCTCTTCAAAGAGGAAAAGAATCCGTTGAATGAATGTTCCAAGAACGCTTGCATTCATCTGAAAGCAACAATCCAGTTGAGTGTCTTGTACTGTATTTTTCAAACCATAGACTTGTTGAATAGATTATGAAAGAGAGTCTTTGCCAATCAACTCTTCTCCGCCGGAGATGGGAATTATGGAAATGTAAATTGGATCATAATGATTTGTGTAACTGAGTAGGAAGATGAAATAATCGTATTCATTGTAGTTTTTGTCTCGAATTTTCGTGTTGAAATATAAGATGAAATTGAATATTAATGTTTCTAAGTTCAAAGGCTCACCATTAAAGACGATATTAAGAAAATTAACGAACCAAACTGCCCGAAGACTCCATTCTTCATATACACCAATATGTACTACTTTAACAATGTGATAATAAAGTACCAAGGCAGGGTAAAACAAAATGTATTGCTTAATAAATAAATCAAGTGATGTAAATCATTATAATTGCTATAAGAGAATATATAATCCATATATAAAAAGCTGTTTATTTCTGTTGTGATAATAGAGAGTACATATAAAATAAAATGATGAATTAATTGATAATGAGTCAATTATTGGTATCCTTAGATATCGAAGACTCTTGAGATTCGAGAGTAATATAGCAACAGCAGCGGTTGACACGAGGAAAACAAACCCCTCCTAATGCGTAATTTTTAGCTCTGCAAAGCTCAACGCATGTCGATGTGTTGTTGTTACATACTAGGTTTGAGTAACATTGCGTCTTTTGCCCTGTTAAAAGTTCATAAACAAACACATGAAACAAGAATAATAGTATGATATTTTAAAATGTGAATATAATAATATCTTAACATGTTATTCAAATATAAGCAAAAATAAAACAATATCTCGAGTTTTATATATATTACCTGAAATCATGGGTACAAGGATGCAACAAGTATTTGTTAGAATATACTAGATTTCATTAGAAGCTTAAAACAAAAAACAAAGCCAATGAAAAATGGTAAGGTTCAAAATCAATATTAAGAGAAGTTCTGTCTAATATATGAACACCAATAGTAAGATTAGATCTATAGAGAAAAACTTACATTTTACAAATATTTATTTTTACAACTAAGTGTTATCGCATTTTTTACAAATCGCATTCACTGATAATAGAAACAATAATATCCTCTACCTATGCATATTACGATTTGTAAATAATGGCAAAACAATATTTGGAATGATTGTCATATTCTAGAAAATCCTAACCAAAATCTGAGATCTCCAAAGATATTACCTACTTGCTCACCAAGCTACTCACAGAAAACCCTACTCTCTCATTGATAACAACACCACAATCAAAAGCGATAAACACATTCACAAAAGCTTAGTTACTTACCAAATTGTTTGATCAATTAGGGGAAATTATAGATCCATGAGCATAATCATATATTAACGCACTCAAATCTCAAAAAAAAAAAAAAAGAGTTTAAATTCACAGACAAAAAGCTCACCTGGTTGTAAAGGACACCTAAAAGATCAAATGTCACCTGACTCCCCATTTGAACCTGGCAGAAGAAACAAACAGGAAATTTCAATGATGAAGTTTAATCAAGAAGACCAACAACACGAAAAAAAAAAAGACATCTTTACTTTGGACTTGACAATGCAGTTTTCAAGCAATCATATGTAACTCTCTAACAAGAGCTACAGTTCCAAAATATCTAACGAGAGGAGGAACAAACAATAGGACCATCGATGACGATGAACTTGCTCTTATTCATCTTTCTCTACACTGATAAGATTTCTTTGATGGTCGTGAATGTTGCTTATCTGACAGAACTCGAAGCCGTCGACATCTTTCCGGCTGCTACAACTATCGCCGGGATTCGGCGGTGGATAACAACGGCGACGGTGGTTGCTGCTGCCTGCTGCCTGCTGCCACAGGTACACGCCCCACCCACATCTGATTGTTGGTATTTTTGCCTTCCATCGGTCCCTCTTATGAAGGCCCAGGCCCATGTCTCAAACTAATACATTTTAAGAGTAAAAAAAAAAAGTTTACGTAACTTTATGTATCATTAAGTTATGCAATTTTTAAAAACAATTCGAGATTCATATGTTATTATAATGTTTATTATCACCTTTTAATATCCCTTGACCGTTTAGAAAATCTCTTGATGAATATGATTTGCTAGATTTGATAGTCATGACGAAGTTACTACTGATTTAGATGGTGAGTTGAGTAAATTGCCAATGAGTTGTCTGAGGGTCTGCTCAAAAAGTGCAGAAGACATTATTTTGGGTTCTGAAATGGAACTCGAACCTTCACCATGTTCAACCAAAGTTGCTGCAGAGAATGTTATCTCGACTACGCTGAATGAGGCAGACAGAGCCAGACAGCATGAACGAGAATTAATGACCGGGCCTCAGGAGACGTGAGCATCCACTTCATAACTATGATATGAAGAGACTCCTTCAAAGAGGAAAATTAAAGAATCCGTTGTGTCTTCCCTACAAGGCTACAACGTGAAGAGTAATCCAAGAACGCTAGCTTGCATTCATCTGAAAGCAACAGCAGTTCTCAAGTAATCGGTTGAGTGTCTTGTACTCAGCTCTGTTGAATAGATTATGAAAGCCACTAAGTCTTTGTCAACTCTTCTTTGTGCTCAGCTTAATAAATCATGATGTGATGTAAAATCATTTATAATTGTTATAAGAGAATATATTCAAATTTCAAATATATAATCCATATATATGAGTATATGACGTTTTAAATTTTTATTGTGACAATAGAGAGAATACATATAAAATGATGAATTAATTAATAATGAGTACATTATTGGTATCCTTGGATATGGAAGACTCTTGGGATTCGATGAAAGTAATATAACAGCAGCAACGTTTGACACGAAGAAAACAAACCCCTCCTAATTTGTGATTTTTAGCTTTGCAAAGCTCATTGCATGTCGCATTGTTTTTACATGTTAGGTTTGAGTAACATTGCGCGTTTTGCCCTGTTTAGATCATAAACAAACACATGAAACAAGAATAATAGTACAAAATTATCGATTATTTGTTTTATGAATTAGTATAACTAGTCTACCTAATTATTTTTTTTTTCTTTTTTTTTTAAAAATATAAATTGAAAGTTCTTTTAGAAAACTAAACTGTCACCAACTAAACAAATCTTTGGCCAACCTAAAACAATATCTTGAGTTTTATATATTACCTGAAATCATCGGTAGAAGGATGAGAGCGAAGACCATCAATGACACAAGAAATGAAATCCTCTTGGTTCCCATTTTGCTAGAGTATATATGCAACAAGTATTTGTTAGAATATACTAGATTTCAATAGAAGTCTGAAGAAAAATCAAAGCCTGTAAGAAAAAATAAGGTTCACAATCAATATCATGCGAACTTCTATGCCTAATACGAACACCACTAGTACGATTAGATATATAGAGAAAAAACTTACGTTTTACAAATATTTAAGTATGTCGATCCTGAAAATTTATTTTTACACTCTACTTACAAATAGTTTCTTTTTCCCATAGAAAATATTCAATATGTCCTACAAATTTATACAACTTAATTTAGGAAATTCACAAATTTCTTTTTCAATAATCAAACCATTGATATCTTTCTAAGAGTTACCAACTTTTTCCCCGCTAAATTTATTTGATTTGTATATTAGTTACCAAATTAAAAGACATAATAATCTACAAAATTGAAAAATTTCCAAAGCTAGTTAGATTTTAAGCTTTAGTCAAATTTTTTTTTTTGAACACAGCTTTAGTCAATAAATTAACATCATACAAATATATAATATCTTGAAATTTATTTTAATGGATCTCCTATAATATACAACTAGATTAAGACCTGTGCTAGAGCACGGATTGAAATTCATTTATTTATATTGTAATTTTTATATAAATTATAATTTATGTGATTATTTTTTGTAAAAAAAATTGGATAAAACATTACGTAATAAAATCATATGCTAAATAATATGATGGCTTGAAAAAGACATATATTTTGTAAATTTTATATTGTTAATGATTTTAGATAAGTACCCGTGCTATAACACTGGTCAAATTTTATTTTATACAAAATTTTGTATATTTTATATTTTGAAATAAAATTTTAATATGTTGTATTAGGTTATATATGTGAAGTTATTTCAACAATGTATATTCTACATCATGACTTGAATGTCATTATATTATGAGTAATTTAATATATTGTTATGCTTTTTGTTTTAATGTACTTGGTTTCTTGAAATTCTTTCATATTATAGTGACATATTATTGACATTGCTATAACAAATCAATTTAGAGTGTTTATAGTTTCTAACTTTTATATCAAGTTTAAATATATTAAAAAATCAAAATAAATTATTTAAAGTTTATTATATTATATAAAATTCAACAAAAAAATATGAAATTTAATTTAAATATTCAATTTTGACCTGTTACTCAGTAAATTTTTTAATTCAATAGATATTATTTTCAAAGAATAATATTACTAAAGCTTGAATATGTTATAGATTGAACAATTTATATTTGTTTTTAAAAATTCAACTTATGGTATATCCGAAAATAAAACTATTAATTAATTATAATAAATAATATGATAATTTATTTGTTACACAAAATAGACTCATATATAAAGATGAGAAGTGAAGTATAATGATAATTAACAAATTAATATGTTAAGTTAGAATCAAAAGATTTTATTTGATGAATAATTTAATAAAGGAAATTAATATGGTAAGTTAGATGATATGATTCTTTAGAATATTCTTCTTAAGATTTTCGGTATAACCCATTTGTAACCAATTAATCTATCATTAATGTATAAATTATTTGTAACCAACTTATTAAAATTATATAGTCTACAAAACAATGTTGTGTACTTCCGTTTTATTATAATGAGGATATTAGATATTCACCCGCGGTACACCGTGGGCAATTTTGAATTAAAAATAAAATGTTATTTGTTTAGTAGATTAACTATATTAATAATTGATATTTAATTTGTATTTTTAAAAATATACAATCTTACAAATATAGATATATATATATATATATATATTATTTAGTGTAGAAAGTATTTTGTTTGAGGTTTATTGTTTTCTATTATAGGAACTATAACATACAATTAAATAAGTAGCGATTTATAAAAGAAAATTACTGTGTGTGTTTATAGAATTAATTCATATTGTTTTGTAAAATTGAAAATAATATAATAAAATTAATTATAAACTTAATACTTAATGTTAAAGGGAGTAGTTCCTATTGTTTTGGAAATTTTATTAGGGTAGGAAATCTTGTTTTTCAAAATCAAAACTTAATTAATATTAATTAATCAAAAATGAAAAACAAATTAATAATTAGTAGATAAACCTTAGTTGTAACTCTCTCTACCCCTTGGCGACAACAAAGGAGATCTTCAACAGTTCGTTTTTACGGACTGCCGGCGTTTGCCGGTGGTTCTTTTCTCATTTTTATAGTTTTTTCTTCTTTTATTCTTAATAATTATGATGAGAGACACACTTTTTAATCGAATTCTTTTCCGATCTATTTTCTCCTCTTGGATGGTAACAACGTTTATGATCATGTTTGCAATGGAGACAAACTCTTATCAGTTTCATGTAACTCCGTTGCCAAATTCAAGATTGGAAGATTCCCTCTACCGATGTCTCTTGTCCTGTGTCATGTCGATCCGTTTGAAACGTGATATATTCCTTCATATACAGTTTATTTCCAGTGGTTTCTTTCACTGGCGTCATCTCCGGTTCTTAACCGATGAATTTTCTTCAAACATATGGTTTATTTGGGTATTTGATCCGGGTATCAGTAGACAAATCTGTGCGATTGAAGGAATTGGCTTATGTGATGTTTTCCTCTGTTCAGAGACATGGTCCAATGATGGTGATGATGGTTTCGCTGTCCCACGAACAGATTCTTCAACCTCTACGAAAAATGAAATCGGGGTCACTAACCACAAGCGATGGATATGGCGATATGAAAGCCATGATCATGATCCATTTGAAGCAACATATCAGTGTATTTGTTTAATTAAAATGATGCAAAAAGCATTTGGGAGTTTCATCTATAAGATGTTAGCATTTTACAAGTATATGAAGACAGGATTTAACAGATTTTATCTGTTGCCAGTAAGGCTTCTAGTTGGAAAGCATGGTCACTTTCACTTTATTATTGAAATTGTGTTCAATTTCCTATATCTGGTTTAATGATTGTATTTCAATGGTTTCATATATCATGTAATATTTATGATTAATATAATTGATATGTAAAAAAAATAAAAATAATAATTAATGTTAATGGCATGATTGTAAATAAGTTCCAACTTCATGATTTATTTGCTAAATATTTCCAAAAATGTATATATAGATGAATTTTCTAGCATAGGTTTTTTAAAAATAATATTATTTAGACAATTAATCTTGGTAATACATTCACTTCCTCGTCCTCTTCACTTCGGCGGAACCCACTAGATTTCATCGAAGGAAAAACCACAGGTTTGGTCTTCAACCACTAACAGTTCAGCCTTTCATCCACCTCTGTTTTATCCAATCGTACTTGCATCCATCCATCTGAGATTCTGGGTCAATGGCAAATAGTCATTAGATTCCTACGATTATGGTATGTAAGATTGATTTTTAACAATTTCATTTAAAATGGCCATTCATTTACATTGTACTTAATTTATGATCTTCTATCTTATTCAATTTCAACGATCAAAGTTCAAACCATTGCATTTAAATTGGCCATCAATTAACATAGTACTTAATTTATGATCATCTATTTTATTCAATTTCAAAAATCAAAGGCAATATACTACCTAATCATTCCAACATTATCAACTTTTTTTTTGGGGAGCAAAATCCAAAATATAATCTTCTAATTCGGCAGTACATTTATATAGGTGTAGTTAATATTTTCATTCCCACAATTACTATTGATTTTTTTTACTGCAATCGATTTATTTGATATTCCATTTTATTTTATAAACAAACCCGTAGATGTATATACTACCTAATCTTGAATCTTTCATTTTATTTGATTATTATTATAATTGATTTTTCCCATTTACTTTTTTATGGCAATCAATTTAGATACTACTTAATCTTGGATCTTCCATTTTATTTGATTGAAAAAAATTAGATGCATTACACATTATTTACACTACCTCATATTCACACTAGAAACTATACATTAATGTAGGTCTAGTTAATATACGCTAAGGCACTAAATGGAAACACAATAAACGCCATAATTATTTTTCTCCCATATTTGTGAAATATATATATATTTTTTTTCAACCGAACATTAAATTAAAACAGTACTCCAAAGTTGGTTGTCCAAACCAGAAGGAAGAAGTTTACAAAAGTAGTTTCGAAATCTAAAGAACACGATGAACGGGCTAGACAATCTGCCCTCACATTTGTCGAACGCGGAATCTTCCTTAGGATGAAGCCTGGGATGGAAGCTCTAAGTAAATCGAAGTCGTCCAACAGGTTGGATAAATATTTGTGAAAATCGTTTATGATGAGACCATCATTTCCTAATTACAACCCTGAGTAAGACTCGCGCTAAGAGAGGTTTTTTTATAATTAATTTTAGATTATCATAATTCATAAATAAAAATGAGCATTTAAAAAGTTTATTAGTATTTTTCTTTTGTTCAAATTTTATTGTATATTTTACGCATTTTAAAATTTATAAGGTAACTAAATTAATATATAGTTACCATTATACAGATTTATATAATTTTTAACTTAATTTTCTCTTATAAAAAATAGATACTTTATGAAATATTTGTTTTGTATAGAGATTTTGAAAAGAAATTGTTTTTTCTTTTTGTTAAAATCATATTGATAATGTAATCAATGGAAAATAATTATATAAACAACCAAATAAGTTTACGACAGACAAAAATATGTTATAACAAAAATGATTATGCTGTCTCAAAGGAAACACCATACCTCTCCAGAAAAGTCACAATCTTATACCAATTCAATGTGTGCCTCGAGCTCTCACTTGATTTATTTTATTGCCTTATTAGGTTTACATGAAAATTTACTCCTACTTCATCTTTCATCTTTGTATTCTTTATTAAAGAAATTTATGGTGATTCAGAAAATTATATAGACATGACCAAATTATACCCAACAACTCTTTCAATTAACACATTTTTAGAAAACTTTTTTCATAGCTATAACTGAACTTATGAGCAATAAATCTCACTCTAAAATTTGCATATGTTCAACACAGCAAAATAGAAGTTACTATGATTAACACAACACACTTCTTTATTTAGAGTTTGACCAATCTTACGGTCAATTAACACTTGTCATTGACAAAACACTTCTTTGTCGACAACGCATCTTCTTCTTCATCATGAGCTTCTTCTTTGTTCTGCTTTGTTCTTCTTCTTCTTCATCTCACAGAAGCTTTCTTCTTGCATGTCTAAAATACAAATCTATACGAAAATAATAAAATTTAATTTTACAAAAATTTGAAGACAGATTTTCAAAGCAAAGATCTAACTGGGATTTACGAAACAAAACGAAAGATATATTGTGAAAGATAGAGATAGCTGGAATGTTGGATTGATCCTCATCGTCGTATCTCTTACATATTTTAGAACACACAGAGGAAAGAAGAATGATGCCCAAATATCAAAATATCGCTATTTGTTTTTTTTGGAATATTTCATATAATTGAAATGTTGACAAGTTGGCAAATATTAAGGTGATATGTATTATTGTTATAATTTTATTGGATAAACATTTGACTGTCCACACCTTGCCCTGTGATTTTTACCCGAACCGATTTTTCCGAACTGAACCGAACCAAGATTTGGACAAATCGGTTTGAGTTCGGTTATTGATCGGTTGCAATCGGAAACATTTCTGCAAGTAGTTCGGGTATGCTTTCGGTTGGGTTCTGTTATGCATAACCGAACGAGTAACCAATTCATCAAAAATATCATCGATTTGTCGCCGTTTTCATCATCCAACAGTCGAGGTCTTCATCATCTAATCGTCTTCATGGTTGATTCGGCTCAAATCGGAAGCTTTTTCCATTACCCAAAAAACCCGAAAACCTATTCGAACCGAACCACAATTTTTTAACAGTTAGTTCGGAAACATTTTTCATTACCCTAAAACCCGAAGAACCGAGAAACCCGAACCGTGTTGATCCGAAATATCCGCAGTCGCAGACCTTCTAGCAGAAATACTCTCTCGTTCGTTTTTCTTTTGTTTAGTCCATGTAAGAGTAAAACCAGGTGAGCTGTATTAATGTTATAATTTGATTGGATAGAAATTTTTAATGAGATGTTAAGTGTTAACACATGCTTCAAAGTTCAGGCTGAAGTGTTATGCTTTGGAGAGAAACACTTCTTCTTTTATTGTATTGATTGATATATAGTGAATATCATCCATCATCAAAATTCAAACCCCAAAAAACCTTCATTCTTTTAAAAAACTCTAATTTCTCCGAAAGATCCTCCCATTCATGGTCCTACTTTCTCCTATCTCAAACTTGATAAAATTACTATTAATTTTTTTACTGCAATTGATTTATGTGATATTCCATTTTTGGGAATCCCATTATTTCAAATGCACCAACTTTCTTCTTAGTATGATTGTCTTCTTCTCGATGGGAAGGTACTGTAAACTCATCCCATAAACCACTTTATATTTTTGTGTCTTATGAATTCTTACACAATATTTCCAATATAGGCTAATGCTATAAAAGCATCTATCCATCTTAGCCATCTTCATAAGTTTAGATCTAAATTTAAACAGGATCACCTATTCTCAATTACTAATTTTGATGTCACAAAGCAACATAACTCCTACCACCTTACTGACTATGCCTACAAGAATTATTCCAACAACCACAAAACAATGGATGCTCTTGATCATCACGAGTACAATATTCCATAAGAGTATTATGTATTCGAAACTGCAAAGACATCCAATCCTTGGTGGGAAAAAGGGAGATATTATTAGGTACTATTTTTTTTTTATGGTTATTATGTTCTAATATTTGGTGAACTAATTGCTCCCTCGCCCAAGTGACATGTATTTGGAATGCTGACAAGGTAGACGAAACCACAAATCTACCTACTACTACCTCGAACCTAATTCTAACATGTACATTTGACATGTTGGTTTACATTTTCTTTCTCTATATTTTTGTTTACTGACTTTAGTTTTCTTACCAAACAGATTTTATGTGTTATGTTTTGTAGTTGTGAATCCGCTTATGTATCTGTTTGGGAGTAACACGCATGTAAGATCTGTGAAGATGTAGATCTTCTAAAAGAAGGTGCATCGGTCGATGCAGAAGGTGCATCGGTCGATGCAGAAGGTGCATCGGTCGATGCAGGTTCAGTTATCTGCGTTTTGACTTAAGTGAAACGCTGCGACTTGGGCAAAGGGAAGAGGAAAACCCTTAAGTCGATTTTTTTGTCTCATTAGTTGACTTTGGCCGTTTTTGAGGGAAACAAAGGAGAGAAAGAGTGTTCTTAGTGTTCTTGGTGATTTATGTGGGTTTGTGGCATTTCCTGGTGAGATCTGAGGCTTAGAACGTTGTAGGAGCTTGCTAGGAGTGTTCTATTGCTTGTTTGAGGTTCAGATTCTTCTGTGGCAAAGGTAAGTGCAGGACCATGGCTTATCTAAGCTAGAGCTTCTCTGATCTGCTTGTTTACGTGTTGTTAGGCTTGTAAGATGGTTATTTGGGACATTAGGAAGCTTTCTTGTGGCTTGGGATCGAGTTTTGTGGTTGCAGAAACAAAGATCCGGCGAGAAGCTTCGGGGAAACACGATGCTCGGCATGTTGCATCGGTCGATGCACTTTGTGCGTCGGTTGATGCAAGTGGAAGGACAGCGCGTAAAACCTTAGGGTTTTCGTGTTATGTCGAGCATGCGTCGGTCGATGCAGTGCGAGTGTCGGTCGATGCATGTGTAACTTGCATTGGTTGATGCATCCCTTGTGTCGGTCGATGCATCCCCATGTGGTGTCGGTCGATGCATGTTGGTGTCGGTCGATGCAGAGTCCTGGTTTGTTATTTGTTGTTTGTTGATTGTTTGTTGATGGTTAGATATGTCTCTATTGCTTGTGTGTATAGCCTAGTAGATAAGAGGATTGCCTTACTGAGTGTTTATAAAATACTCATGCATTGCAATTTGTGTTTGTGGTGCAGGTAAAGGCAAAGTGTGATCGTGGAATCAAGGCAATGAAGAGGAAGATGTTCTAGGGACTCGATTGGATGTTGTCTGACATTGCTAGGTTGCTAGAGTTGGATCATTAGAAACATTTATAGGTTGCTGGTTTCATGTTTTCTGATGATTGGTTATTGGATATGCATTATGATATAATATTGGATATTTATTGGATATTCGTTTTGATTATTCCACTGTTGGTTGTGTTTGTCGTTAGGTGGCTAGTGGGTATGAGACCACTAGTTGTAGTTATTTATTATTATTATTTATTATTTAAAAAAAACTCGGGTCGGGTCATTTCAGTTTGGTATCAGAGCCCTTATGGTTCTAGGTTTGGGTTCACTAGGTTTTTGTTGTGATGATTGGGATTGCATGTCTTGATTGATTATGTGAGTTAGTCGATTGTGTGTGGCATGGAGTCCTAGAACATCCTCTTCGAGCCTACAATGTGATTCCACTGTGAGTTTATGTTTTGTATTATGTTAATTGTGTGCTTAGCCTTCTGTTCATGGTAGTGGAGATGGTTAGAGAGGATGTTGTTGCTGGTCGTGGTCGTGGTCGTGGACGCGGACGTGGTCGTGGACACGGACGTGGTCGTGGTAGGGGTAGAGTCCCAGTGGTTAGTGAGACCGAGGACCAGATTGTGACAGCTGAGGGTGTTGGCGAGTCGGAGGGTGACCAGGAGGATTCCATGAGTGTGGCCGGAGGGGGCGGTGTTGATGCTCCAGTGGTCGGTGATGCTAGGGTTTCGGGTGTGGGAGTCCCAGCGGGTGGAGTCCCTGGTGCTGACTTTACGGCTTTGCTAGCACAGTTGTTGGATCGGTTGCCAGCAGTGGTACCAGCTCAGGCTCAGATCAGGAGGTTTTTGAGGGCCCTACTTGATGATTTGACGGTTCAATGTAGAGGGCGCAGTTATGCTACGCGTGCAGAGCTGGTTGAGACTGCAGCAGGGATTGAGGAGGATATCCGGGCACAGTCAGTGGCAGTTAGTCCAGCAGTTCAGCCTAGTAGGGCTCAGCAGCAGGATGTAACTAGCAAGGGCGGTAAGCCTGCGCAGGGATCCAAGATAAGGTGGGAGGCTATGCAGACGTCGAGTGGTGTGAGTTGCTTCAGGTGTGGAAGCAAGGATCACAAGATTACTAGCTGTTCCAAGAGGAGTGCTCCGACGACAGCGCCTCGTGTATGCTATCATTGCAGGGAGCCAGGGCATATCAGGCCCTTGTGTCCCAAGTTGCACCTGGTGGCAGTGGCAGCGTTGCAGCCTGGAGGGCAGCAGGTGGCACGGATTGAGCATGCGCCACAAGTTTACACAACTGTAGAGACTGGTGGATCCAATGTCGGGGCGATCACATGTATAATTTATGGTACTTAAACTTTGTGAATTTCAGTAGGTTCAGAATTTATGTTTTCCCGTGATAAAGTGTTAGATTCTCAACACATGAGGTTTGTGCAGGGACCTTGTTGGTGGGCGGGTTTAAGTCCCATGTTATGTTTGATTATGGACCTTCTCATAGCTTCATTACTCCAGAGTGTGCAGAGAGCGCGAGGATCAGAGGAGATCCCGGGGAGCGTACAAGAGTTGCCCGAGTTGCGGGAGGCAAGTTCCTGAGGGTTATTGGACGGGCCAGAGGAATTGATATTCAGATCGCAGGGGAGTCGTGGCCAACGGATTTGCTTATCAGTCAAGTGGAGTTGTATGATATGATTCTCGGGATGGATTGGTTGCATCGGCACATGGTGCATTTGGATTGCTATCGGGGTAGAGTGGAGTTTGAGTGTCCAGGAGGGAAGTTGGTTTTTCATGATATTAGACCGACTTCGGGGAGTCTCGTGATCTCGGCCATTCAGGCTGGGAAGATGATCGAGAAGGGCCGTGAGGCTTATTTGGTTACCATATCTATGCTAGAGTCAGTGGAGAAGTATGGTTAGCGGTATCCCAGTTGTAGAGGAGTTTGAGGATGTGTTCTTGTCATTGTAGGGGTTACCACCATCTTGGTCTGATCCTTTCACGATTGAACTGGAACCAGGGACGATGCCGTTATTTAAGGCTCCTTACAGAATGGCTCCAGTAGAGATGGCAGAGCTGAAGAAGCAGCTAGAGGATTTGTTGAGTAAGGGATTCATCCATCCTAGTGTATCACTGTGGGGAGCACCAGTGTTGTTTGTCAAGAAGAAGGATGGGAGTTTCCGGTTGTGTATTGATTACAGGGGTTTGAACCGGGTCAATGTGAAGAACAAGTACCCTCTTCCAAGGATCGATGAGTTGTTGGATCAGCTGAGGGGTGCTACTTGGTTCTCCAAGGTAGATCTGGCGTCGGGTTATCATCAGATACCGATAGATGAGGCAGATGTGAGGAAGACTGCATTCAGGATGAAGTATGGGCATTATGAGTTTGTGGTGATGCCTTTCGGGTTGACTAACGCACCAGCAGCGTTTATGAGATTGATGAACAGTGTCTTTCAGGAGTTCCTGGATGTATCTGTCATCATTTTCATCGACGATATCCTGGTTTATTCTAAGCATCCTGAGGAGCATGCATTGCATTTGAGAGCAGTTCTGGAGAAGTTACGGGAGCAGAATTTGTTTGCTAAGTTGAGCAAGTGCAGTTTTGGCAGCGTGAGATGGGTTTTCAGGGTCATATTGTGTCTGCAGATGGAGTTTCTGTAGATCCGGAGGTGATTCAGGCTATCAGAGATTGGCCTAGACCCCAGAATGCCACAGAGATCAGGAGTTTTCTGGGTTTGGCAGGTTACTACAGGAGATTTGTGCAGGGGTCTGCGAGCAGAGCACGTCCTATGACTAAGTTGACAGGGAAGGATGTTCCTTTTGTTTGGTCACAGGAGTGTGAGGAAGGCTTTGCAAGCCTTTGCAAGCCTCAAGGAGATGTTGACTACTGCGCCAGTGTTGGCTTTGCCTGAGCAGGGAGAACCCTATGTTGTTTATACAGATGCATCTAAAGTTGGTTTGGGATGTGTGTTGATGCAGCATGGGAAGGTGATTGCCTATGCTTCGCGGCAGTTGCGGAAGCATGAGGACAACTATCCTACTCATGACTTGGAGATGGGTGTTGTAGTTTTTGCCCTGAAGATTTGGAGATCTTATCTTTATGGTGCAAAGGTACAATTGTTTACAGATCATAAGAGTCTGAAGTATATATTCACTCAGCCTGAGCTGAATTTGAGGCAGAGGCGGTGGATGGAGCTTGTGGCAGACTATGATTTGGAGATAGCCTATCATCCTCGTAAGGCTAGCTTGGTTGCAGATGCTCTGAGTCGGAAGAGGGTAGCTTCGGCTCAGGAGCAGGAGATGGAGTCTCTGGTAGGAGAGATCGGTTTGNGTGTGGAAGCAAGGATCACAAGATTACTAGCTGTTCCAAGAGGAGTGCTCCGACGACAGCGCCTCGTGTATGCTATCATTGCAGGGAGCCAGGGCATATCAGGCCCTTGTGTCCCAAGTTGCACCTGGTGGCAGTGGCAGCGTTGCAGCCTGGAGGGCAGCAGGTGGCACGGATTGAGCATGCGCCACAAGTTTACACAACTGTAGAGACTGGTGGATCCAATGTCGGGGCGATCACATGTATAATTTATGGTACTTAAACTTTGTGAATTTCAGTAGGTTCAGAATTTATGTTTTCCCGTGATAAAGTGTTAGATTCTCAACACATGAGGTTTGTGCAGGGACCTTGTTGGTGGGCGGGTTTAAGTCCCATGTTATGTTTGATTATGGACCTTCTCATAGCTTCATTACTCCAGAGTGTGCAGAGAGCGCGAGGATCAGAGGAGATCCCGGGGAGCGTACAAGAGTTGCCCGAGTTGCGGGAGGCAAGTTCCTGAGGGTTATTGGACGGGCCAGAGGAATTGATATTCAGATCGCAGGGGAGTCGTGGCCAACGGATTTGCTTATCAGTCAAGTGGAGTTGTATGATATGATTCTCGGGATGGATTGGTTGCATCGGCACATGGTGCATTTGGATTGCTATCGGGGTAGAGTGGAGTTTGAGTGTCCAGGAGGGAAGTTGGTTTTTCATGATATTAGACCGACTTCGGGGAGTCTCGTGATCTCGGCCATTCAGGCTGGGAAGATGATCGAGAAGGGCCGTGAGGCTTATTTGGTTACCATATCTATGCTAGAGTCAGTGGAGAAGTATGGTTAGCGGTATCCCAGTTGTAGAGGAGTTTGAGGATGTGTTCTTGTCATTGTAGGGGTTACCACCATCTTGGTCTGATCCTTTCACGATTGAACTGGAACCAGGGACGATGCCGTTATTTAAGGCTCCTTACAGAATGGCTCCAGTAGAGATGGCAGAGCTGAAGAAGCAGCTAGAGGATTTGTTGAGTAAGGGATTCATCCATCCTAGTGTATCACTGTGGGGAGCACCAGTGTTGTTTGTCAAGAAGAAGGATGGGAGTTTCCGGTTGTGTATTGATTACAGGGGTTTGAACCGGGTCAATGTGAAGAACAAGTACCCTCTTCCAAGGATCGATGAGTTGTTGGATCAGCTGAGGGGTGCTACTTGGTTCTCCAAGGTAGATCTGGCGTCGGGTTATCATCAGATACCGATAGATGAGGCAGATGTGAGGAAGACTGCATTCAGGATGAAGTATGGGCATTATGAGTTTGTGGTGATGCCTTTCGGGTTGACTAACGCACCAGCAGCGTTTATGAGATTGATGAACAGTGTCTTTCAGGAGTTCCTGGATGTATCTGTCATCATTTTCATCGACGATATCCTGGTTTATTCTAAGCATCCTGAGGAGCATGCATTGCATTTGAGAGCAGTTCTGGAGAAGTTACGGGAGCAGAATTTGTTTGCTAAGTTGAGCAAGTGCAGTTTTGGCAGCGTGAGATGGGTTTTCAGGGTCATATTGTGTCTGCAGATGGAGTTTCTGTAGATCCGGAGGTGATTCAGGCTATCAGAGATTGGCCTAGACCCCAGAATGCCACAGAGATCAGGAGTTTTCTGGGTTTGGCAGGTTACTACAGGAGATTTGTGCAGGGGTCTNCGTAAGGCTAGCTTGGTTGCAGATGCTCTGAGTCGGAAGAGGGTAGCTTCGGCTCAGGAGCAGGAGATGGAGTCTCTGGTAGGAGAGATCGGTTTGGGGGCGGTTGATTGAGCAGATCTTCTGAGCAGGGTGCGGTTGGCGCAGGAGAAGGACTTGGGGCTGGTGAATGTCTCAAAGGATGTGGATTCAGAGTATCAGGTCTCAGATAATGGTACTATCTTAGTGCACGGTCAGGTCTGTGTGCCCAAGGATGAGGAGTTGAGGCAGGAGATCTTGAGAGAGGCTCATGGGAGCAAGTTTTCTATTCATCCAGGAGCGACTAAGATGTACCGTGATCTCAAGAGGTATTATCATTGGGTCGGGATGAAGAAGGATGTAACTAGTTGGGTTGCGAAGTGCGACGTGTGTCAGCTAGTGAAGGCTGAGCATCAGGTTCCAGGAGGGTTACTGAAGAATCTTCCCATTCCAGAGTGGAAGTGGGATATGATTACTATGGACTTAAGTGCGTCGGTCGATGCAGGTTCAGTTATCTGCGTTTTGACTTAAGTGAAACGCTGCGTTTTGGGCAAAGGGAAGAGGAAAACCCTTAAGTCGATTCTTTTGTCTCATTAGTCGACGTTGGCCGTTTTTGAGGGAAACAAAGGAGAGAAAGAGTGTTCTTGGTGTTCTTGGTGATTTTTGTGGGTTTGTGGTGTTTCCTGGTGAGATCTTGAGGCTTAGAATGTTGTAGGAGCTTGCAAGGAGTGTTCTATTGCTTGTTTGAGGTTCAGATTCTTCTATGGCAAAGGTAAGTGCAGGACCATGGCTTATCTAAGCTAGAGCTTCTCTGATATGCTTGTTTATGTGTTGTTAGGCTTGTTAGATGGTTATTTGGGACATTAGGAAGCTTTCTTGTGGCTAGGGATCGAGTTTTGTGGTTGCAGGAACAAAGATCCGGGGAGAAGCTTCGGGGAAACACGATGTCGGCATGTTGCATTGGTCGATGCACTTTGTGCATCGGTCGATGCAAGTGCGAGGAAGGCGCGTAAAACCTTAGGGTTTTCGTGTTATGTCGAGCATGCGTCGGTCGATGCAGTGCGAGTGTCGGTCGATGCATGTGTAACTTGCATCGGTCGATGCATCCCTTGTGTCGGTCGATGCATCCCCATGTGGTGTCGGTCTATGCATGTTGGTGTCGGTCGATGCAGAGTCATGGTTTTTTATTTGTTGTTTGTTGATTGTTTGTTGATGGTTAGAGATGTCTCTATTGCTTGTGTGTATAGCCCAGTAGATGGGAGGATTGCCTTACTGAATGTTTATAAAATACTCATGCATTGTAATTTGTGTTTGTGGTGCAGGTAAAGACAAAGTGTGATCGTGGAATCAAGTCAATGAAGAGGAGGATGTTCTAGAGATTCAATTGGATGTTGTCTGGCATTGCTAGGTTGTTAGAGTTGGATCATTAGAAACATTTCTAGGTTGTTGGTTTCATGTTTTCTGATGATTGGTTATTGGATATGCATTATGTTAGAATATTGGATATTTATTGGATATTGGTTTTGATTATTCCGATGTTGGTTGTGTTTGTGGTTAGGTGGCTAGTGGGTATGGGACCACTAGTTGTAGTTACTTATTATTATTATTATTATTATTATTATTATTATTATTATTATTATTATTATTATTATTATTTATTATTATTTAAAAAAATACGAATCGGGTTGTTTCATTTCTACCAGGAAAAACTCATCTGGTGTAAGGCAAAGGTGGTCGACGTGATATTAATCAGCGAGTGGTTCTTTAGATCATGTACTACTTGCTTTAAGAAAATTGTAACATCCGTGATACAATAAGTTGTGGGACGTGTGGGTCTGAATCAGCTATTGGGCGGCTTAGGTAATCAACACGTTTGTTCACATGTGTTTTATAACCTTTATAGGTTTCTAATATAACACTCATCTCGCATTCTCCTTTTTCTAGATATCACGTTGAAGTTATTGTCGACAATGAGAGCCAAACTATAACATTGGTTCATTTTGATGAACCTACTAAGAAATTCTTCAAAATAAGTGCATTGAACCTAATAAGAAATTCTTCAAAATAAGTGCATTTAATTGGCTGCAAAAAACGTAAGACCGCTTCAATTACTGTTGATTTCGTACTCAAATCCAAAAAGCTACGTATTGATTATAGGTTTCTACTACATAATGTAGCTAAGAATGATGATTATGACCAAATAGTTCCAGAAGAAATCCATACTTTAGTTGGAAGATAATTTGTGTTCTGCATCAAAGTCCAAGAGAGGAAAAGAATCTCGGAGCAGGTGAAAATCATCTAAAAGGTTAGAAAACGCCAGCCAATCTTCAGGGGTTTTGACAATCGCAACAAATTCTGCGCAATCCGTCTCGAAATTCTAACAAACCACACTACCAACAAGAACACTCTCCATGGCCCATAATAGTGCTTCTAGCTCCGAGAGAAGGGGAGACGGACTTCGTCGAAGGAATTTTGCTCCCAACAGTATAGTATGTTCCTCACCATTACAACACCACCATCATAAACCTAAGTTGACGTATGATGCTTTCCAAAAGACATCATTTTAACAATGAGGTATCTGACCTTAAATTGCCCTAGATTCTCGACAATCCGAAGAATGTGAGGTACCTGAGATATCATAAGGGTCATCTAGTTGAATTTGCGCCTCCTCCTAAAAGTTTTTCGCATAATCCTTGATTAATAATCTTGTGTGGCTCTAGATGCATACTTTGAAAGAAATTTGGAATCATCTTCTGGATGAAGCAATCTTTCCGGAGTGTCAATAAGATCCAGGATAACTGTTGACGATGATCTTGATCTCTGAAATGAGATTGCCCCTTCCAAAAGATGAAATCCAAATTTGAATACATAGACTCCTATGGAAGCCCCCTGGTAAAAATGATATCGATGCCATATCCCAAACTTGACGCGAACGTGGACAGTCGAAAAGAGCATGATTAATTGTCTCACTCGCTGATTTACATCTTTTACATCTAATATCACACTGAACACCACAGTGATCTAAATGATCCATCAAATGAAAGAGTACCAGAAGCAATTTTCCAAAAAAATGCTTAATTTTGGGTGAAACACAAAGTTTCCATGCATAAGCCCTTAAGACTATGCAAGTAGGGCCACAGTCTACCTCGTTTACCATCTCTCTTGCAAGCCTATAACCCGATTTAACCAAATATTTTCCAGATCTTGTATAATGCCATACCAACCGATCTGACTTGAATGACTTACTTATATCCATATCTTATAAAATACTCAGAGCATCTGCCACCAAGTTAGCATTACCGGAGTGGTAGGCTACATACAGATCATAGTCCGCCACTAACTCGATCCACTGCCTCTGCTTCAACTTCAGCTCAGGCTGATTGAAAATGTACTTCAGGCTCTTATGATCTATGTACACTTGTACCTTTCGCCATAAAGATAATACCTCTAGATCTTCAAATCAGAAATTACAGCTGCCATCTCCAAGTCATGTGTAGGATGTTTTCCCTCATGCTTCCGGAACTGCCGCAAAACATAGGCAATAACCTTCCCCTCTTGCATCATCACACACCCTAAACCAACTCTTGAAGCATCTGTATACACCATATACGGCTTATCTTGCTCTGGCAATTCCAATATGGATGTACTAGTCAACATCTTCTTCAGACTTACGAAAACCTCCTCACACTCTGATGACCACACAAAAGAAACGTCCTTCCCTGTTAGCTTAATCATCGGCTGTGCCATACCGGTAAAATCCCTCACAAACTCCTGATCTCAGAGGCATTACTCAGTGTAGGCCAATCTCTGACAGCCTTTACCTTCTCTGGGTCAATAGAGAGTCCTCTGCAGAAACAACTTTACCTAGAAAACCCATCTTCCTCTGTTACAAACTGCACTTGCAGCTTAAAGAACATCTTCTGCTCCTACAACTTCCACAGAACTGTCCTTAGATGAATCTCATGCTCATAAGGACTATTGGAATAGACCAGGATGTCATCAATGAAGATGATGACAAACTCATTCATAAACTCCCTGAATACACTGTTCATCAACCTCTAAACGCAGCTGGCGCATTAAACAAACCAAAGGGCATCACCACGAACTCATAATACATATACCTCGTCCTAAACGTCTTTCTTCCTAACGCCCAACTCGTCTATCAGAATATGATGATAACCCGACGCCAATTCAATCTTGGAGAACCAAGTATCACCCCTCAACTGATCTAACAACTCATTAATCCGCGGGAGAAGATACTAGTTCTTCACAGTGACCCAATTAAGACCACGATCATCTATACACAAGCGGAAACTCTCGTTATTCTTCTTGACGAACAACATCGGTGCTCTCCACAGTGAAGTGCTAAGACGAATGAATTCCTTACCTAACAAATCCTTCAACTGCTTCATTAGCTTTGGAGCCATCTTGTAGAATGCCTTAGACAAAGGTGTCGTCCATGGTTCTAACTCATTCATAAAGGTATCAGACTGAGTTGGTGGTAACCCCTGCAATGGTTGAAATACATCTTCAAACTCCCGAACCACATGAATCTCACCTACAAGAACCTGTCTTATACACTCCAACATAGAAATAATGGTCAGATAAGCCTCACGACCCTTCCTGGTCATCTTCTCTGCCTGCATAGCCGAAATAACCAAACTCCCTAAAGTTGGTCTCCCTCTCTGATAAACCAACTGCTTCCCTCTGAGCCACGTATGATGACGTCATAAAGCTCCACTGGATTGATAATCATATCTACCGGCATCAACTCCCCAGTCACCTGAATATCCACACCTTTCACTCATCCATGGACCTGGATCAACCTGCCTTCAACAACATTAACGGATCTGAACCGCTCTCTGGGATCTCCATGAATTTTGCCACTCTCAGCACATTCCAAGGTAATGAAGCAATGAGTTGCTCCATAATCAAATAAGACATGGAAATAATTCTTCCCACCAATAAGGTCCCTACACAAACCTTATGCGCTACGAACCCTTATTTCCATCACATGCAACCAGAAATATCAAAAAATTGACAAAAAAAAGCACAAAGCCAAAGTGAGAAATTATACTCGTGATTGCGTTAGCACTGTCAAAATGGATAACCCGACCCATATCCACATGGGTTTGAGGCTTTCAACCCAACCTATTTATTATAATGGATTGAATTTATATACCCAAACCCAATAATATAAAATCTAATGGCTAAACGGGTTTTATGGGTTACCTATATATAAATAAAATAAAATTAATTAACTAATATCAAATACATAACCTATTATATAAAATAAATTATAAAACCAATCAAAGTTTTTACGCTTAAGAAAATAATATCTAGATATTAAAATAGAAAAATCATCCTGATATCCTAAAACCAAAAATCGATAAAATCAAAATAAAAAATCATTATTAATTTAAAGTAAAAACCATTCTTAATTTAAATTAAAAAAAACACTTGAAACTTCTTTAAATGATCCAATTCGATTATTTAACTTCATAGTCTTCATTCTTCATCTTCCACTTCATTTTCAGCAAAAAAAAAATTACATTTATTTTAGATCATTGACATATATATTATTGTTTACTTTTTTTTTATCAAAGAAGAAAACGTAACATTTATTTTCTATATTTTAATATCGAGTTTTCCCTAATAAACTCGAGTTTTACGATTTTTTCTAAACCAACACGCAAACCGGAGAATTAAAAATTGAACCGAAAATCCGACCACATAAGGTATCAACCAACACCCACCACTGGTGTCGATCGCCACCCGTACTGGAAATCCACAACCGGTTCATGGGCATTACAATAATTTAGACAACAAATCTTGGTCAAAATTTGATTGTTGAAATTTTTTAAAATAGAAATAAAAATACAAATTTTAATACATTAATTTTAACAGCAATTTTATATAATAAGATGTATTTTCTTCAATTTAAATACATTAATTTTACTTAAATACATTGATTTTCTATAATAAGATGTATTATCTTTAATTTATAATTTACAAGTCTTATATGGGTAAAATTTCAAATATTTTGATAGATTTTGGATATAATCGGTTTCAAAATACTAGAAAATATACATATACTAGATAAGGACCTGCCCCATGTGCAGGTTTTAAAATTTTGTTAATAAAAATAAATTTAACAAAATATATATTAAAATTTGTACGTTATTTATAATTTCTTTTTACTATAATACATTAATTTATATCTATTTACAAATTTTTTATGTATGTTACTATTAAAAGTATTTTTTTACACCTAAGTATATTGTATGTTACAAATATATTTTTTACCATTACCTAGGAAAATATCTATATAAGCACATTAAGCCAACTATTATATGTCTATTTATTTTCACTTTTGCATAGTTACTTTAATCACTAAAATTGTTGGTTCAAAAAACTTTTCGAATTAAACATATATTACATAGTATACCAACCATTGAGAGAATCTCGGGTCCTCTCTCCTCCCTTACGGAGAGAACCTTGCGTCCAACCTCCTCCACCATGAAAAGAACCTTGGTTCCGCCTTCCTCCTTTGGGAAGATAACTTTGCATGCGTCCAACCTCCTCCACCATGTGTAGAGAAACCATGTTCACGTCTTTTAGCTATCTCAAAGTGGCATACTCCGACAACCAATAAAACTTAAAGCCATTTTTCAACGTCACAGAATCTTTTGATAGTAACTAGTGTTAAATTTTCTAATGTATTTGTGAAAGCGTCTTTGACACATGACAATGTAGCCTCTGTCTCCGAGCTCCTATGAATTTATCAAAAACAGTTTATGGTTTTCCAATTTATATATATATCTATGTTTGTTGTAAGCTTGTGTTTGATTAGCCTATTTTATCCAACCATTAGGTTGATAAGGTTATACTCTTTGTTTCCTTTTGGGATTGAATGAGTGGTAACAATTATGTTTGCATAAAAAAATAGGTTTATGACCAACCAATCAAGGTTGAGAAATTGGAAAAAAATTAATTTGACATAATTAAAGAAATAATAGAAAATTATAAGCACATTAATATATGAATCTCAAATCAAAGATAAAAATATAAATTAAATAAAACAATCTAAAAATACTACAATAAAAATTAAAATACAGTACTAGAAAAGAAGACGCATATATTAGTCTTACATTTTTTTTGGGTCAACATATTAATCTTACCTATTCCAAATTGAAAAAGGAGAAAGTAGGAGAAAATTTTGGTTTAAAAAAATAAGTAAAATTTACCTCCCACTAAAACTTTTTTTACCAATAGAACAAAGTTTAAAGCAGTTTTTTGAATAAGTTATTTTGTTAGATTAATAATGTGAGATGATATATGTTTTATATAGAAGTGAGTATTTACATTTTTTAGAATTAATAATTAACTGTACATTTTCCTTAATCTTTTTTTGTTGTTGAATTAATAACTTAAAATTAAAAATAAGTAAATAATGTTATAATTTCGAATTTTATGAAATATATAATCTTCTTATAATTATTTAAAAAAAACTGTTTAATTTTTGTAATTTTTTATAATTATCTTTTTACATTATTAATATTGTTTAAACAATTTTTTGTTTTTTGTCATAATCTCAAATCTCTCCTATTAAATATTAATTTTTACACATGTCAAAATCTCATATTAATAACTTGACACGTGTCAAAATCTTGTTAATGACTAACTTTTAAAACTCAACTTTGTATAATAAGACTTTATATAATAAGATTTTGGTTATTCGGACAGTTGTCTGTGTAATATTTGGTAACTGGACTCCCATTTAAGTATTTATTACAAATATTTTGTAATTACCCATTCGAGTATTGAGGACAAATATATATAATTTTTAGTTGTTCTGCTTTTTTTTTATCTGGTTCCGGTTTTTGGGTTCATTTGTTTTCTCATACCTAAAGATTAGTTATGAGAAAACACTTATACAAAAATATAAGAGAATTTTAATTATTCTGATATAAGGAATACACATAAAATAATGGATTAGTTAATATAATGA
>NC_025696.1:20222549-20228688 GCF_000633955.1 Camelina sativa
AATATTGTTTAAACAATTTTTTGTTTTTTGTCATAATCTCAAATCTCTCCTATTAAATATTAATTTTTACACATGTCAAAATCTCATATTAATAACTTGACACGTGTCAAAATCTTGTTAATGACTAACTTTTAAAACTCAACTTTGTATAATAAGACTTTATATAATAAGATTTTGGTTATTCGGACAGTTGTCTGTGTAATATTTGGTAACTGGACTCCCATTTAAGTATTTATTACAAATATTTTGTAATTACCCATTCGAGTATTGAGGACAAATATATATAATTTTTAGTTGTTCTGCTTTTTTTTTATCTGGTTCCGGTTTTTGGGTTCATTTGTTTTCTCATACCTAAAGATTAGTTATGAGAAAACACTTATACAAAAATATAAGAGAATTTTAATTATTCTGATATAAGGAATACACATAAAATAATGGATTAGTTAATATAATGAGTACATTATTATCATGCAATTTGGAAGAGTCTTGAGATTCAAAGCTAATAATAGCAGCAACAATGGCCAGACTTATTTGAGCCACCATAGCGTTCACAAAACTCTCCTAATTTGTATCCTTTATAATAGCAAAAATCATTGCATGTCATTGAGTTTTTACATCCTGGTTGAAGATAACATTCTCTCCCTCCTCCTGTTTTGTAAAAAAAAAAGCAAACATATTAATAACATTACAAGAAAATCAAACTGATTCTGATTATGTTTAATTATGTATGTTTTTTAAAAAATCATACACAGTATTGGAATCGATATCACTGAAGTTTGCAGAACAAACTTTAACAGATGTGGAAGTCATATCGATAGCTCAAATGAAAGATCTTGGCATTCAAAAGGATTGTTCAAGAATTGGGGTGGAATCTGTCAACTTATATAGGGATACTTGTAACACTCCGGTTTTAGAAATATCGGAATTCATGTAGAGATGTTTAAAATAACTGATTTGATCACCTATGTCGGTCAAATATGCTAAGAGAATTTCATAGTTAACCGTACTTATGTTGGAATAGTTTTAGGATGGGTGATTTTAAGAAAAGTGATTGTTAAAACTGAGTAAGCATTAAACATGTAGACATATCATGTGGTAATTTGTAATATCGATAAATAAGTCTTTACAGCTTTCCAAACATAGCAAATCGACCGTCAAAGAAAAATAATTCTACTGACCAAGGATAGATATGGCCTACTAAGAAAGGTAGCAGTCCCAGGTTTACAAAAACTAAAATTGGTTCACATGGAAATTATGTGAAACTATCTCTAAAATCTAGTCGAAGAAGTTGGAAAGAAAGATATCACCAAGGTTTTTCTCAGCACTTAAGTTCTACAACACACTATTCTCCAATTAAAACTAAACTCTAACTTTTTATTTAGAAAATTAGAAGTTCAACAACACACTATTCTCCAATTTATATGGTCACCTTTAAAATAACACAATAATGGAGGTGACTGACCCAATTTATATTTCACAAAATATATATACAGTAGAATAACTTAATTAGTGAGGATAACCTCAGAAACATTTAACAATAAAATAATTTCATCTTAATTAATATTAAACAACTAAAATATTATTAATCTAATTTTTTAAATCATCTATTTTCGTAAAATTGAAAAATATAGATAAATAAATATATTGTTTTGCATTTACGACACTTAACCCTTAATAAAATACACGTATTACCTGAAATAATGGGTAGGAGTATGAGGGCACACACCATCAACAATACAAGACATGAAAAATTCTTGGTTCCCATTAGTTGTGTTGCTACATGATGCAAAGAAAAAAAATTGTCAAAATATATCCAATCTCATGAAAACCTAATCATTTAAAACTAAAAATTGAAAAGTAAAGTTTAAAATCAAGGTTAAGACAAGTTCCATTTCGTGTTCAAACAATGATAATATGAAGAAATGTATAGACTAAAATTAATATCTTACAAATACTTAAGGGATGTGGATCTTGAAATATTATTTTACACAATTTGATAATAACTTGTTTTTGTTAAATATATAGAAAGTTTTCAAGATTTCATACCAAAGTAGCCATATTTATAAACTACTTTACGAAGTTCAAAATTTTGATTTTTAAAAGTCAAAATATTGACAGCAATAATAAAGTTCCCTATTTTAGATTTATTTTAATTGAACCTTTGGACCATAATCTGGTCAAACTCTACATAACATCATATTATCTATTTTACATTTATTGTTAAGACTCTCCCATAATATATAATGGATTTTCCATTAAAGCCTATTTGTTTTTATTCTTATTCGATCAGTAGATATTAGATCTTTTTTTATTTTTATTTTATTTTAGATATTAGATATTAGATCTTGATTTTTACTTATTTTAATTTACTTTTAAAATATATAAATTAAAAAGTCTAACATAAATTAATTTTACCAGATATTTTTTATACATATTTGATTGTTCATATTAAGAGAAATTTTTAAATATAATGTGGTACTAAAATAATTAAAAATAATTAAGATATTAAAATATAGCTTTTTGAGACCCACACAAAAACACAGATATTCTTATAAATGACTCATATTTTATTATGATAAATAAAATCGAAAAAGTTTACAAAGTTAATTATATATATATATATATGTGTGTGTGTGTGTTTATGTTATCTAATTTTATACTTAATTTTAAAATAATTTTATGTATTAATAGTATTTACAGTTTTATTATTGTTACTATTGTAGATTATATAAACAAAAATAATAATTAATAAAATTAAATATATTAAAAGTAGAATTTTCTATTTTAGAAATATATTTATTAGAAATTTTCTAATATATGATTAATATTAAAATAATTATATAAGTTTTATTACATTACAGATATTAAACTATACTAAAACAATATTATATTGATGAGATATTAAGTAAGTTTCTCACCAATATATATAAACAAAACATAATGAAACAAATTTAAGACTCATGAAAAAGTTTCAAGCCTAAAAGTACATGAAAATAATAGTATTATATAAAAGACACAAAAAATAAGAATTGTGAGATAATACTAGAAACTAAAACTAGGTACTGTATTACGTAACAAATTATAGTATGTAGATTTGTCCAATAGGGCCCTATCTTAACCAATTGTGTAAGTTATATAAGAGAACTAGGTTCGGACCCGCACGTACGTGTGGGATCATATTTGTCAATATAATTCAAATTTAAATTAGTTTGGTTTTAGTAAGTTTGTGAATATTTGAAATAGTTATGCTTTCACTACAAAGTTTTAATCCAAGTATGCCCGGATCAAACTTGAACCAAATTAGTAACCATTAGATTTTTATTAAACCCGTATACTATTAAATCAAATAAAAATTAACAAAAAATCAAACTTTTCAAATGGGATAACCTAAATAATCAAGCTGTGCAAACACACCTCGATAGGTATATCCCGCAACAGATTTAATATTTTTTTGACCCATATAAAACCCGTTTCGTGAAACCCACATGAGTAATGTGGGACACACCTATAGATGTGTGTTTGCGCAACTTGATAATTTAGGGTATTCCATATATTTTTTCCTAATTTATATAAAATATTTAAAGGGATTGGGTAAGAATTTCAAACGTCGTATTTCCATTTCGATATCATCATAAAGTAGATATTTAACATTTTCCAAGTTGACACTTAATCAAATTACAATAGAACCTCTATAAATTAATACTACGTAAATTAATAACCTCTATAAATTAATAAATTTCTCCGGTCCCAAGTTGGGACTAGTATAATTTTGGACACTATTCGATAATATAATAAAATAATAATTTTTTTGACAATCCTTTGTAAATATATGGTCCCATCAATAATAGAAATTAATAATTATATAGAATTATCCAAATATATGTATATATCGACACATTAATTTTTATTAGAGTTCATTTTTGATATTTTTACTGTATAAAAATCTTTGAGTGCTATCGTCAAAACATGATAATTGTTATTTTGATTGTAATTGATTTTATAAAAATATTAGTTATAACCATTAAATCTTATTTTTAATGTTTTTTTACCAAATTAGGAAAGTCTCTCTATAAATTAATAATTATTAATTTATCGAGAAATTAAAACCTCTATAAATTAATAGATTTTTCTGGTCCCAATATTATTAATTTATAGAGGTTTTACTGTAGTTAGGTTTTGAGAACTGAATATAGTTAAAAAAACACATTCGGAAGATTCTTGATGTAGGACACTTTCGATATAAGACAAACTTTTATTCCCGATTGGAAAAAGGATGCGACGGAAGTAAAAATTACCGAAGTCCTGCATTTTGCAAAAACACAAAGATAAATTATAGTATATTTATATATTATATGATATAATAATATATTACAAAATTAATTGAATTCTTTATTCTTGTTATTTTATGTATGGTTCATTTATATTGGAACACACTTTAATTTTTTAATGTCTTTAATTGTTATTTTGAACATTGTTAGGCTATATAATTTGGACAAAAAAAACATGTTACATATAAGATTGTAAGTATTAATTTATGGTAAGTCTAATATGTTAATTTATAGTTATTAATTTATCAAATTATAAGCTGATCCATAAAAACAATTTGGGACCAAGAAAAATAATTTTATCGATTATTAATTTTTTTTAGAAAGATTCATTTATATGGTTTTAAAATGTTGAATAAATTCATAGATAAGTTTAAAAATAAAACATTGATCCTTTTCAGAAAACTGTTTGGCAAATTTGTCAATTATCATCACACAGTTTATTATAAATTTCCAAATTATAGATTACGGGGTGGACATTATTATGAAAAAACCAAATGACAATGTTGAGTAGTAAAAGGGACAAAAAAAAAAAACATCCGACAACGTTATTTAAAAAAAAAAACTAAAACAAAAACAGATATATTATTTTTTTATTAAAAAAATCAGAGACATTTATTATCTCTTCCTTCGTCTCTTTTCTCCTTCCTCCTTCTGTATTTCTTCTGAATCTCATCGATTTGATTCTCCTGTGACCCGCGAAGAAACCAGGTTTCACGCTTACCATGGAATCTTTTCGAGTACGATTACCGCCATGGGAGCGTGTTTGCATCAGGGAACGTGAGAGATAGTTCGACTTCCGGAGAATTGGTCTTGCGTTGTCGTCGTCGCTACCTTCTATAAGTTTGGTGAGATCGAATTTTTCAATCGATTCGTTGCGTGAATGTTTGATTATGATGTAAGAGATATATAATTCTAATTTTATCACTTTGTATATTTTTTAGCCAGATCCGATTTGAAGAAGCTGCAACAAAGTTTAAATGATTTGATCGTTTTGGTTGATGAAGTCTGTCCTGCTGATTTCTTGGGGTGAGGTAATTTTGATTTTGCAGCTGAATTTCCAAAAGTTTGTTTCAAACTTGCCTCAAGTATAGAGAAGAAATGAAGCTGTTTTTCACCGTTAACTCTTTGTTCATCTAATCCGTGATTTTTGTTAATTTCCAGATTCTCAGACCAGTTGATTTATTAACTCTAAACATGCAAGAAATGGTAATCTCCTTCGCTCTAAGGCATCTCTCTTTTTTTTTTGGGTCAAACAAATGCATCTAATATAATCAAACCCGTAGATTAACGTATTGTTCTTTTTGATAGTAAACTAAATGATGTTCTTGTTGCCAAACACAACACTAATTATAAACATCTGATTTATTTTTGCTTCACAACATTGTTTTTTTTTCTTTTTGGATTAGTAGAGAGTAAAACAAATAAGTTAAGCAAGACTATGGCTGCATATGTGGCTGCAATCAAATATCTCTGTGATCAACGTGACTCTATTGGTTCTCCTCTCAATGAACATGAAAAAATATTTAGTGCTTTATCTGGTCTAGGGAAAGACTATGAATCCATTTGTACTGTGATAAAATTAGCCCTTGTAGAAATGGTTGTACAGTTCGTCGTTATAGTGCAAACAAATGAAAAAAAAGGTCTCACCTTTAAAAACTCATTACTTGCAGGAGTAAAGATCAAAGTTTGAGGAGCACCGTTTAATACTTGGACCAGTTAAATCTTTTTCTTCTTCACCCTGTTTCACATATTGACAATAGTGACATAATTAGTTTAATATATTGATAAACAATGCTTGAGAATAAAGAAAA
>NC_025696.1:20228794-20243109 GCF_000633955.1 Camelina sativa
GAAATGGTATAATTCTAGAATATGCTTATTTAATAATAACGATGAGATACGGTAATATATTTTTTTTACATAAATTCTAACTCTTAAATTCGTGTTAGTTGCTAAAATTTAGAGGATAAGAATATTTTAGTTGATACAATTTTAAAAGGTAGGAATCATAAAATATATTTTCAGTTATTGTTTTCCTTTGATAGTATAATTATGTTTGATATAAACTGATTTTGAGAAGATTTATTGCTATCTTTGAATCAGAGATCATCGTTATGATAAAGTGATAAAGTCATATTTGGAAAGTTTTTACAATGATTAAGTCACATGTTTTAAAATAATATAGATTTAATGGTGAATTGGAGATTATGGAAATGATACAGTCCGATTTGGATGCTATAAAATGATTTTGAGAAGTTTGTGGGAATTTTCATTGCCATCTTGGTTATAAGTATTTAATGGTGAATTGGAGATAATGGAAATGATACAATCTGTTTTGGATAGTTTTTGAGATGAATAAGTTTTCGGTATTTAAATTAATTATGAGTTAGGTTTGTTCTTCGGATAATTTCGGGATTGCTTAATTATTTACGTGTTTTGTTATACTTATTTCCTAATTATTTTATGATTTGTTTTATAGGTATTTATGACATAATCTGTTTGGAAACGTCTAAAGCTTAATCAAGATCCGAATAGTGGTATACGTAGTTGATAAAATCCGTATAAGGTCCGCGTCTTTTGATTAATATTTTTACCAATTTATCCTTCTGTGTTTTTTTTCTTCTTCTTTGTTTACGTAAATCGTAGGGGTATGTAATAAAATACTTGTTTTTTTTTTCTTTTATGCATAGGTGTACTCCCCAGTTAATAGTATAGATAAATCCATTTCCTAAAGATATTTGAATATATATTAATTAAACTGATAATATGGAATACATATAAAACGAGAAATTAATTAGGAATTAGTACATTAATATCATCGGATATGGAAGAGTCTTGAGATTCAAAGCCTGGATGACAACAACAATCGCCGGTCTTTTTGCCTACATATTTGTGGCAGAACCCTCCTAATTTGAATCCTTTTAATTTGCAAAGTACATCGCATGTTAGATTGTTTGAACACGTTGTTCCTGGTATGCATGGTATTACTTCGACTGCATAAACAAACACATTAACAAAGATCATAACCACAAAATGATCAATTAATCATTTTTATATATTTGTATTACTAATGCTAGCATATGTTTTTTTTATTCCAATTACAATAGCCATAATTTCTTTCTAAAGAGTTAACATCATTTTCCAAATTTTCACGAAAGATTTACACATTTTTTTTTCTCTAACTAAATGTAAGAGAAAATTACAAGTCTCTCATCGACATATCATACAAATAAAACATACACAAAAATAGCTTTAAAAAATATATAACCCTGAATAAATATATGTGTTACCTGACATCATTGATGGAAGGATGAAAGCAAACACCATCAATAACGGTAATAGAAAAGATGAAAACTTCTCCATGGCCATTTTTTATGTTGCTAGAGAATACATATAACAAATGTTTGTTAGAATACTCTTGAGAGAAAAAAAAGAAAAAAAAGAAGGTTCAAACTCAAACAAGCACACTAATAGTATGGATAGATGTTTTCTTACGCAATTTTCTACAAAACATTTGGTAGAAAATATTTTACCAATATCATATTCGGTTTTGAAGAAATTCAGTGATCAATATTTACAGCTTGGAAAACAAGTTTTGGTTTATCAACAATATGAAATTAAACAGATTTACAACTCAATTCACCTTTTCTCTTTTTGATATTTAGATATTGGGAAGTAACAATATTAGTTCTGTCACCTTTGTCTATGGTTTTTCTATTATATATTATTTATTTATTGGTTTTATTTGGTAAGTCAAAAAATGATATTTTTTGGTCAAATGGGTTATTAATTTAGGGTAAGTTTAGGATTGTGGTTAAATAGTTATATGACCACAATTGTATTAGATTTAGTGTTAGATAGTATCTAGTATTTAATATCTACTTAAGTTATTTGACTTTGACTAAAAAAAGAAAAGAAAATAACATCATATCGGTCATTCAAACTATATTATGGAATTTTCAAAATATGTAGAAATGTGAAGTGACCTTAGTGCAGTGGTCAATGGTAACTCTTTAATACACAAGGTACCATCACACTAGAGATCAAGTTCCGCTCCTTACGATTGTAATGATTAGGCTAATAGGCCGGCTTGTTATGGACCGACAAATATATATATATATATATATATATATATATGTAGAAATATTTTTTGAAGTAAAGTTTAATTGGTTATTTAGATGGTTAATCTTGGTCAAACAATTGATGTCACTTACATTTTGTATTCACGTTATGTGAAAATACATCAAAATTGAATTATTTTGGGGCTAAAAGTTTTAAAATAAAAAATAAAAAAATTTCGATACAAGTCTTAAATCAAAGTATTTTTGACGGTTAAAACATGTTTTTGGCATAACCATAAATAGAAACCGAGGGGTCAGTTGAAGATGGTTTTCCATCCGTATGCACCGCTGCCCGATTTATGTGTGACGGTTCGGGTCATGTAAGATCCCACTACTCCCAACGACGAGAGAATCTTGAAAGTGGTAATACTTTAGCAACTAAAACTGAAGCGGTCTATATAAATGGATTTAAAAACCAATTTACCTTGCACACAAACGTTTTTTTTTTAACATGGATATGCCCATTTGGACCTGGACAACTCAAATAAAATGGAAAAGAAAATTTGATTAAAAATAATAATAATCAAAAATGGACAAACCAATACAATCAAGAGAAAAACGGTATAAACATATTTAAAAAATACAAAAACATATATTCATTAAGAAACACACACAAAAAAATGATATGGGTTTTTGATTAAAACGACTACATAAGTACGATAGGCAAAAGCCATATCGGATGAATTTATCGGAGTTACGAGCTTGGCAATGGATGGTGAACCGGAACAGAACAATTATTTTTTTCATCAAAACAATATAAACAATGCAAACTATTTGGTTATCAATACTCAAATACTTGTTTTACTTCTCTTGATAATATAGAAGTAAAAAAAAGTCTTACCAATTTTAGATCTTTAGTTAATAAAAGCTTCTATTATTTCCTCCATTTATAAGAGACTCCTTGGTTACAAAGTCAAAATAACTTCACGAATGGATAAACATATCACCGTTACAAAACACTGGATAGATAAGGAGAGAGTTCGCCCTAAACACAAGAGTCGCCGAGAGAGAGTTGCCGATTTCGATCCGCCTCTCCGGTTGCCTTTCCGGCGCCGGAGAGGACTTCATCCTCTCTAGTTTTCTTCCTTTTGTCGTTCCTTTTCAGTTTCTCGCTCCTTGTTATATTGTCGTCGTCGGTTGGGTGTCTCTCGAAGGTGGTGGTTCTGGTGATTCCTCGGCGCTTGAGGCGACGATTCGTCGGGTGGAGGTTGCTGGTGAAGGCTCTGGTGCAGACGTTGGAGGACATTGTCGAATCTTGGCCAGATCGGGTGGATCTGGGGTGGCGAATCCGTCTGCTGTTTTGTCACCAGCGGTTTGTGGGTTTCGGAGAGCAGTGAGAGCTGAAGTTTTCTTCGTCGAGCTTCAGTGGTGGGGTTCAAGTTCTTCTTCAAGTTTTACCTCTCATACCAACCTCGACGGTGTCCTACAGCAAGGGGTGGTGTTGTTTTTGTTTTTTTTCAGTCCGACCAAGGTGTGGTGTATGTCTCATAACTTGAAGGAAGTGATGTTGTTACTTTGAACTTGCACTGTGAGGTGATGCTTTGCTAATTTGGGCTCCAATTTCAAATCTTAAGATGATTAGCATTCTGGTTGTTGTATAGTTAGTTCGGAGAACCATCATTTTTGCCGGTTATTATAGCTTCATTACTCTTGGTTGGGTCAGTCGGATGTATTGTTCGTTTTAGGTTTAAGACCGGAACAGTGAAAGCCGGAGAGACCAAACTTTTCTGATGATGCACCTCTGGGTGTTGAAGCTATTGAGACAAGCTCTACACGCCGATCATGAGGATCTCATAGCTGGGTTTTGATCTGTTTTCAGTATTGGTTAGGCCTTCTCTGTGTTAGTATTTGTTTTCGTGTCATTAGGTCAATTCAGGTGGTTTAAGAGATGATTTCACACTGAGTTATGGTGTGTTATCTATCTCACTGTGGTTAAAAAATGCAATGGTTCTCGATTAGATAGCGTTAGATCCGCTAGTGTTCCAGGGTTGTACTTGATCAACCATTCCATTTGTTTTGGTCCAAGTCTATAGAGGTGAATGTAATGTGCCTTTGATTTGGTTGTAACATTTGGGTTAATGAAAAGTTGAAGTTGAGAAAAAAAATAAATAAATAACTTCACGAATGGGAGAAGAAGACACTGGTTTAACTTGACAGATTATAATTTTTGCAAACCGGCCGGTTTAAGTTGACTAACTGACCTAAATCCGAACACTTTAAACTGTACATTTGTCAGCGACTTTTCTTCTTCACCAACTACCCCCCATTTCTACTTCTTCTGCTTTAAGCTCCAGCGAGAGAGAGAGCGAGAGAGAGAGAGAGAGAGAGAGAGAGAGATCGCGCCGACATCGACCATGTTAAATTCACTCGCGATGGTGTTTTTCGCCATTCTTCTCCTCAAAATCTCCGATGCGATCTCGATCCCGTCGCCGTACGGAGAGATCGACGCAATGCTAGTCCGAAACAGCCTCATCATCGTAGATGACGAAGATCTGATGCCGTCGGAGATCAGCCGGAGAGTTCTCATGGCGCATAAACGTTACATCGGATACGAAACCTTAAGGAGAGACATGGTTCCTTGTCAGAAACCAGGAGCTTCCTACTACGATTGCCGCTCCGGACAAGCTAATTCTTACAGCAGAGGTTGCGAAACCATTACTAGATGTGCTCGAGACACCAGCGACATCAACACCTGAAGCAATTAATTTGGAAGCTTTTTTTTTTTTTTTGGGTCTTTTTGGTTGAGACTTGAGATTGAGAAGAGGCAAGTAAATTATTATATGATTAAGACTTTTGTATGTTGTTGGTGTTGTTATATAATGTCTCTGAGACTTTGACATAAGAATTGTTATATATATATATATATATGTAGCCTTGATTAAGCTATTTGGTTATCATTTATCAATGCTCAATTGTATGATGTTTTCATTAGATTGATGGATCAAAATTGGGTGTTTTTGGTTGTTTGCTTATGTACCAAATTAGAAGCTTTTCACTTGGGGATGTAGAGATTGCTTGATGGTTGTTGTGGTAAAATAGCAAGGTTACCATTTTTAGAAAGGTTGGTGTTGATATTACAGGAAGCCAAGTCAGGTCTTATTAGTTGCTAATTTAGTCTTTCAGGTCATGACTGGTTCAAGATTAGCTGGATTAAAAAGATAGTAGTATAAAAGGACTTGTGAATTAATTGTGAGAACGTTGGCTTAATTCTACTATAGAAATAGATGTACTTATTTGTGTTGTGCTTAGGATCAAAACTTTGCCAGGGTTGCTGCACAGTGGAGTCTTCGTTAACGTTCGTGTTATTTACATGATTAGTGATCATTCTCGATTGAGGTCTCCAAATCATAGAAGGATTTCTCTTGCTCGTGTAATCATCAAATATCGTGAGAATGCTTTAAACTTTTTAATAAAAATTTAAGTCCTAAGAATGGCAACAATGTTGTGCGCAGACTTCAGACGGGCATGAATATTATTATAATCATCACAAGTGACACCAAAATCATCTATAGTACTTAAACTCGTGTGAAGGCTGTAAACTTTCTAATAAAGTTTAAACCCCCCAAACTCTAAATGAACTCCAAAGTAATGAACATAGCAGAACTTTTCTTCATCTCTGTAAACCGTAAGAGTTTGGTGATATGAGGCTCTCCACGTACGTATTTGCGTGTTGCAACTTGCCGGATTCAACACCGCGGATTTTTACACTCCTCCAAGTATTACGCTCAAAATAGTACAGGACCAAGTCTTTATTGATAAGTAGAAAAACCTCCTCATCGTTCCTGGTGGAACACAATGGTATCATGACTTGGCAGTAGGAAACGCCGATTCGAATCTTACTCCATGAACTCCCGACACCGTACTCGTTCATTACCCATATAACATCATGCATCTCGAAGCACCAGCTAACGACACAGAGACGCCCTTTGACAGTGCCCACCGTATATCCCCCATAGATATGGTCACATTCCTCGGTCAAATCAGGCAATGGCATATGTCGTAACTTCTCTGTGTTAAGGTCAAATGCCGTAACCACTTTCGGAGATTCTCCTCCACTAATCAGGGAAATCCAATGGATCGCCCCGTTGAGTTCCACAGAGGTCCTGGAATAGACTCTTCTACAAGGAATATTGCATATCCGCCTCCACGAATCTTTCTTCAATGAGTAGACATAATTGTCATTATCAACATTAAACTTCACCACTTTGTAATCATTGGTCAGAGGATCGAAACCAAAACCATAACTAAACCAAGACCAAGTTACACTGGAACTGGAACGCAGATATTCAGGCACGTCCGGTATTCTCTTGGATTCTCCGGTGGTCGGGTTATACAAGAAGACATCACTCGTATTCGAAGCCATACGCACAAACACCAACCCGTTCGAAGATCCGGAGATATAAACGCTACTTGTTCTATATATTACACCTGACTCCTATTTCAGGTCATATTCATCTTCTTTAAGCGGGTTATCTAGTACCACGGCAGTCAAATCCCTAATTCCTCCACAATCATCACGGATCGAATCAAAATCCACAGCTAATAGATTATTCCAAGGTCTAAGGTGTCCCCAACGTACAGCGTTATTAGTAGAGGATAGGATAAGTCTGCGGTGGCCAAACCGTACCGTGTTATGATCTACATGATTCTTCGCAAAGTTGGGATCGGACAACAGAGCGAGAAAAGGCTTTGATAAGCATCTGAATCTCCCTAATGACGTTGCATGTGATCGAAGGAAAATTTCTGTGATTAACTCTCGGGGAAGGTAGGGAAGTTTCGTCGGTGAAACTTCGTGATTGCTCCCTCCTTTGCCCCTCACATCCATTATCGTTCTCTGAACCGAGACCTTTATTTCTAAATCATGTATATGTGTGCCGCTCATAAGTAAGGCTACCCTAACCCTACCTTAAACAGCAATATAAATTAATTATCTTATATAACTAGGTGATACCCGTGCTATAGCACAAGATTATATTTTTTGTTAGTTACTTTTTTTTGTAATTTGTATTTTTATAATATAGTTTTTTATTTTGATTTATTTTCTTTGTTTATGTTTATTTGTATATTTGGGGTTATACAATAAATTGAAAATCTTAATAGAGTAAGTAGTTTGTAAAATGTAGCTTTTCACGGAAACAAACACACCACAATATTGAATAGTAGTTTTGTAAGAGAATAGACACTCCACAATATCGGATAGTAGGTTTGTAAGAGAATAAACACACCGCAATATCGGATAGTATATTTGTAAGAGGATATTTATTTTGGTTTGTTGTCAAAAGATGAGAAGTTGCTTGTTAAATTTTAGTGTGAGATACTTCAATGGTTAGGAAACCGTTGTATTTATAGTGAGATTAGATATATTTAGGTTACAATTTAGAAGTTAATATTTGATATATCAAAATTAACAAAATTGTAAAAAACCAATTTAATTTATAGTTTGATAAAAATACCTGTTTTAACGGGTTTAACTCAAACTTTTTTTAGATTTTAAAAATTTTAAGAGTAAAAATATTAATATTACTTAAATATTTTATAGACTTAAATATATTATAATATTTTAAACTTTCGACGGAGTTCAAATATTTATAATAATTTAAATATTCTATAAAAATTTAAATATTTATAATCTCTTAAATTTTTTTAAAAAACGTAAATATATTATAATATGTTTACTTTTTAAAAATTTAAATATGCTCAAATATAGAACCAAATTAAACTGTTAAATTTGGATACGTGATAAATCAAGCTTCTTGCTCATTTGTATTCAAAACATATTAGTCATATATTTATAGTGATTATGAACCATATTCCAAAATATTTAGTCGATGTGAGATATACAGTACACATTTTCTGTAAATTAGTTTACAACTTTACATATATATAATTTATGCATTTTTTATTCTTTCCATATATACTAATCATAATTAATTACTATAATTTGTTAAGAAAATATTGAAAAATCTAAACTAAATGATGATTTGTTTTTATTTAATTGTATTAAGTTGATTTTTTGTTTCCGTAGATATATCACAATATAAAAGCAAATCAAATAAGTTTACATATATATACAATTTCGTATTTAATTTATTGATTATTTTGGAAACAACAAAGTCACAATCCATAAGTATTAAAGATTTCTCATTATTATTAATATTCATAATAATTATAGGGCTTAAGTTTGATAGTAGTTAATATTTGATATTATTGAAGCCATTAAATACTCGGATACCAGTTTACTTATTTATAGGGATTATACCTCTATTTGGCGATAGGAATAATTATTCTTGAACCAAAGAACATACAGGATCCGAATATTATAAACCTGGAGTACAAACAGATCCGCGAGTTTTATTTCTTCTAATTCCGGGTTAAAGAGGATCCGCGTCCCGACCCGGTCGTTATTGAGTGGTCGAGCAAGGGGTATAATGGTCATTTAGATAAATCGTAACTATAGGTTAATTTAATTAAATTAAGTGATTCTCTAATCATTTTTAATGAAAAACGTACCAAAAAAATGTCATGGTCCAATTTGAGTCTAGTGAGTACTTCTGCTTTAATTGTATAGATATGAGAAGGTTTTTCTCAGCTTTTGCTAAGGAGATGATATTTGGCATGTTATCTATTTAACACATGTCCTCTTTTGTTGTTTGGACCTAATTAATTAAATTCATTTGTACTTTGACCTAAGTAATTAGAGGTCCATAAAACAAACAAAAAAACCCTTAACATTTCCTTTTTCCCTTCTTCAATAAGAACCACTTGTATAGAGCCTTTTTGATCTTTTTTTTTTTTTTTGGGTTCAACATCAACTATTCATTAACCAAGAAGATACATCCAAATCAAAGGTACTTAACATTCCCCTCTAACGAATTGGACCAAATGCAATGAGTCGATCAAGTAAAACCCTGAATCACTAGCGGATCCAACACTACCTAACCCGAGAAACATTGCATTTTCCTACCACAGCGAGATAGATAACACACCACAACTCGGTGTGAAATCATCTCTTAAACCACCTAAAAAAAACTCTATGACACAAGAACAACTACTAGCACAAAAAGACCACAACCTATACTGAAGAACAATTCAAATCCAAGCTATTAGAACCTCATGATCGGCGGTTAGAACATGTTCCAACAGCATCAACTCGTAGTGGCGCAAATCAGAAAAGCTTGGTATCTCCGGCTTTCATTGTTCCGGTCCAAAACCAAAAAAACGGACCATACATCCGACTGAACCGACCAAGAGACGCAAAGCAAACCAGCAAGAGCAAAGGCATCTCCGAACTTATCTCGCAAATCCAGAATACTAATCAACTAAAGATAAGAAATTGGAGCACAGATTAGCATAACTTCACCTCACGGTGCCTTCTCGGGTTTGCGACATCGCATCTGCCTTATTGTCTCACTTCTTAGCCGGACTGACACCAGAAAATTGAGGAAGCTCTCAAGAACGCCGGCTTAAAGGAAATCCTCAAATCTCGGCCACCAACGTACACAGAATCCTCCCCAATAACCGGTAAACTCTAATCCCGACTCAACCGATAATCGCTGGATAGACTGGGAACTCCGACAAAGAGGTTGGGTGTAGCAGGAGGACGCAACCCTAGACTCAGATCTGAACCCTGAAGCTACGAAGAAAGCCACCGCAACAGCTGCGAACCACCACCATCAGCCGCAATAGCTACAAAGAAAGCACTTGGAGCAGCTGCGAACCACCACCATCAGCCGCTGAAGAGGAAACGAGCCGAGATCTCGCTCCAAAGCATCAACCGCCGCAACAGATGAGCCATTCCTCAGCACGGTCAGAGAAGAAGAGATCGGGGGACCAAACTACTACTACAACTGGAAAATAACACAAAGAAGAAGAGCAGAGCCCTCTCACACCGCCGGCGAAGCCCCGGTCGGCGGAGAGGCAAGCGAGATTCCGGCGGCGGTGGCGGCTGGAGACTAGGGTTTTGGGAGACTAGGTTTTTTTTTCTCAAGAGAGTTGTTGAGAGCGAGTAGACCCCTTATGATCTAAAGCCACCAGTTATCAGTTTGTGGTTTCATCCTAGGAAAAAAACTGATTATAGTTTATTTTGAAATTCTAAATATGGGTTTCAGTCTTATGTATGATTCAGGGCAAAGCCGGATTCTAAATTATGTATAAAATTTATTTCTGGGTTTCAATCTTATAAATGATTCATCATGAGCAAGAAAAGATTCTAGATTATGTTAGACTGTGGGATGTTTATGTATTCTCAAAATTCTCTTATAAATTCATAAATTTTTGGATTTTCATTTATGTTTAGTTTATGGCTTTTAATCTTATATAATCTAATGGTGGGATGTTTTCGGTAAGTTATTTGATAATGCTTACTCATTTATTCCTCATTAGATCTTACCAATTTTTTTCCAAAAAAGTTGAATTCATTCTGTTTTGCATGAAATTAGAATTCAATCCCTAAGTACTCTCCCTTTAAAACAATTTTTCAGTTATTATTATTTAATTTCAGTCATTAGGTTCCTATAAAGAATTATATTATTTTAATATATCTTTCCAAATTTCAATAGGTATTCTTGAATAATTTTAAAATTATTTTTGCAGGTTATCATTTTTTTTGTTCACATTAATACTACATAGAAAAAAAATTATGTGAGAATGTTTGACAAATTTATTTATTGATTAGAGTGTTTATGTATGTCTTTCATACTCTCTATGAGCCGGTTCGGCAATTTTGGATGCCATACGCCAATATTTTTTAAAAACCCATTTTTATTATTGTAAACAAAATTGTAAAATATACTAATATTAAATAATTATTTTCATACTGTAGTTCGTTTTTTGCTTGCTCATATTTTTTTTCTCTTTTCAATGTTTTCATGTTCATTTAAATATTCATACGAAATAAATATTATATTACCAAATAACTCATTATTCTATTAAAACTTTTCGAATAAGAAAACTTTTTTTTTATTAGAGTTAATAACTGAACTTATAATTTTAATTTTTTCCTACATAAACCTAAAACTTTTGCCCTAAAATATGCGCAAAAAAAAATTGATGTCCTAATCTTTAACTTCACTTGTTTGGCCTATGGGTAGAGCCTTGAACGATGTTTTATTTTTACTTCAGGGTTGTCGTGTTTGTTGGTTGTTGTGATAATATTACTACGTCATGAGAAAAATGAACTATATCATGATTTAATATGTTGAGCATGTTAGGTTTTGTTCCTTTCTTATATTTTAGAATTTCAATTTTTTTGTTTCCTTTTGGACATTCATGTGGTAAAGCAGGATAAACTTCTTCTTATTGGACGATGCATATGAGTTTCTCCATTATTTAATAAAATTAAATATAATTAATAAGCAATTTAATATGTTTTATATATTAATAATTTTGTATTTATTATTTGAGATCAAATGCAAAGAAAAATAACAAAATAAGTATTCAAATAAAATTATATTAAAAATATTACGTTACATTAAGAATAAAAATATTATATTGACGAGAAACTCACCAATGGACACACAAAATTAGAAAAATATTCTCAAATTTCTCTAATAATATTCATTGAAAATCTAAAGGGAGAAAAAACCATACACTCTACTATGCAATTAAAATTTTCTCCATGTGTTGAAATACTCTGATACTATATATAAAAGGAAAACTCAAGTAACACCAAAGAAATAAACCCAAAAAAACTAAAATGATCAGTATATTTTTAAAATCACAAAATAATCATTCCTGAGTAAACAAATAAAAACGAATAATTTCCAAATTACTAAAATTGAACAACATTGTAAGCTAAACTCGTGCGTAGCACGGGATGACTTCTAGTTAGTTTATAAGTCAATGATATATATGGGTGTTTTACACATGTAAAAAAAAAAGAAAATAAGCGGAAAAAAATGATGCGACTGATTACTTTTCGGTATCCATTTATTTTTTTTAGAATTTTCTTTTCCATAAACAAAAAAAAACAATACATATGCTAATTTTTTAGTTGTGATAAAAAAAAAAAGGAATTCATTTAGCATGAATACTAACCAATCATAATGGATGTTGAAACTCAAAACAATGTATGTTATTGGTCAATCAGATGTTAACAAGTAAAAAAAAATAGTAAATTACTTTGCATGGATATTAATCAATTAAATATATATATATATATATATATATATATATATATATATATATATCTGAAACCCAAAAGACTTGTGCTATTAGTCTAATTAGATTATGAAAATTTAAGAAAATGACAGTGCAATAAAAAATACTAATAGCACCGTCATATTCTTACGACGACATGTATCAATTAGATTACGAAAATTTAAGAATATGACAGTACAATAAAAAATCAGTAATGAACTAGAAGAAACTAATTGCTGGGGTTTATAGGGCTAGTGATAACTGGAAGACATTGAAGGAGCTTGAGAAAGCGATTAGAGTTTATTGGGATGCCAATGATCGTTTACCACCATGGATACAGATTTGGCTTATGCTCTTAAAGCTAAGGAATGCCCACAGATTCTCTTCTTAAAGCTAAGAAAAACTTCCAGGTTTTTGTCGTTGTGTTAAATGTTTCACTTTTGGCCCCTTATGTTTGTTCATGATGTAACATGTTCTCTCTGATTTGTGACGAGGTAGGGAAATAACAATGTGGGCACAGGTTCTTGTTCTCTTTGGCAAAAAAAATGCAGAACAAACACAAATGCAAGCTCTGTTCCAAGAGTTTCTGTAATGGCAGAGCACTTGGTGGTCACATGAAGTCTCACGGAACAAGATTTAGCTTTGTGTTTGATGATGCTGTCAAGAGAATCAAGAGAGCATTGTGCAGCCTAATTGAACATTGTGTATTGTTATGTTGGGCAGCTGGGACAGATAACTCAGACTAAGCAAGAGACTTTTCATTGGCATTGAAAAACAGATTTTATTGGCATTGGATGTTCTTGATAGTGTTCTGTTAATGAATGTTCTTGATTGTGAATGTTCTTGATTGTGTTCTTTGGCCTTGGCATTGAAAAACAAAACAGATTTTACAATTCAACTTCTCTATTATGAATGTTCTTGATTGTGTTCTGTTAATCCATCCATCATGCAATGCAATGATTGTTTTAATTCACCATTCAACTTCTCTATTATGAATGTTCTTGATTGTTTTGTCATTTTAGATTATTAAAATTTGTTAATTAATAAACAATAATTTTAAAAATTATTATTTAAATGATTGAGCAACATTTTTTTGGGTTCTCTAGTGGAATGATGATTTTATTTAAGTTCTAAATGGATTACTTTAATTAATTTAATATTAATTATATGATTAGTTTATATTTGAACAACTCAAAGAGAGTTGCTGGAGTAAAGATGGTCTAAGGTGGTCGGGTTATACAAGAAAACATCCCTTGGACTCAAAACGACACACACCAACCCGTTCGAAGATCCGAAGATATCAACCGGACGTCTTGTATAAGTTGTATTATATGTATTCCTAGTGATTCTATTCGACTTAAAGTTATATACAACTTTCGGTTTCAATTTCAATAAGAAAACTTCATCTTCTTTAAGCGGATAATCGAGTTCCGCAGCAGTCAAATCCCTTATTCCTCCACAGCCATCACGGATGGAATCAAACTTCACCGCGTATAAATTATTATAAGAAGATATGATAAGTCTGCGGTGGCCAAAACGTACCGTGTTATGATCTACATGCTTCTTCGCAAAGGTGGGATCGGACAACAGAGAGTAAAAAGGCTTTGACACGCATCTGAATCTTCCTAACTATCTACATCTGAACGAAGGAGAATTTCTGTGATCATGTCCTGAGGAAGGTAGGGAAATTTCGTCGGTAAAGCTTTATCATTGCTCCCTTTTTCTCTCCCGTTTTCCCACTTCGTCGCTTCCATTATCGTCCTTTTGAACCTTTGCTTTAGAGAATATTTTTAAAGCAAGCTAAACCCTAAGCCTAGATTATACAACAAGCTATATATACAAAGGCAATATTCTATTATTTGACTACCATGTGTGCTTTTATTACAAAAAAAAAAAAAAAAAAAAAAA
>NC_025696.1:20243181-20292613 GCF_000633955.1 Camelina sativa
CAAATTGTAATCTTTTAAGTGTTTTGAATCCTTCAACCATATATTATTATTTTGTTAAATCGTGGAAATTCTTGAACTTCGGCGGTTCGGCCTAATTTCTCTCAATACTGAGTTAGATTTTAGATTTTCGATTTTCAGGTTTAAAAATAACTCTGTACGTAAGAGAGATTGAACCCGTTCGGAAAAGAAAAAAACCCAACCCCGCACGAGTTGTACTACCAGCACCACACTGTTAGTTCCAACCCCTATTTTATAAATTGCTAGTCGCTAGTCGGGCAATCGGAATGGGTTTAGAGCCTAGCAAGAAAATTAGAAATTAAACAGAGATTAATCGGGGACTAGTTTTAAAGTTATTTTATTAAATTAATAATAAAATACAAATGTATAGTATTAAATATATGAATAATTCTGTTTATGTTAAAAAATATATCAAATAAAATATAATACTATAGTATTGTTTTTAAAAATTAAGGTAAACATATAAAACATAATTTAAACAAAAAATTATGATTTTCATTAAATTTTTGTACATTAGTTATTGTAAAACATCATAAAATCTTAATTTAAATATCTAAATAACAAAAATATATATATTTGATTTATATTTGACTTCAAAAATAATCGGTATATACAAAATTAAGCGGGAAGTAATCGGAGTAGACAAAGTATAATTAAATTAGACGGACATAATTGGATAACGATGCTAGGCGGGAATTAATCATTAATCGAGGCGGAGAGGATGGGTCTAGCGATTTTGCGGGGGCGTAATCGGTGCTAGACGGGGATTTTTAAAACTGGGGTTCCAACCATACATCTTAGTTTGTTCAAAAAAAAAAAAAAAAGTTTCTTCTCCCTCAAGTTTTCTTGTGAAGAGATTAACAAGTGAAAACTACAATATAAGCAAGTACAAGCCATCATATGAGGTAGGGTTATGGTGGAGCCACTGACTAAGTAGATACCGGAATATTTGCGTATCGCTCAAACTGCATTTTGTGGACCAACAGTTTATTAATTAGGATTCCTATTAATTACGAGGAACAAGTACCTGATGGAGAATGATATTTCAATTTAGAGACATGAAAACGCATTAACATTTCATCGTGGACATCTCATTGTCGAATGTAGTTTGCTGTAAATGAAATATACGAAGTAGTTTGAACTTTTGTAACGTGTAATAAAATACAACAGCAAATTGTTACAAACCGAACGCATGTGTTGCTCGTGTTTATCAAGTCGCTAAAATTGGGATGCCGAAAATAAGTTTCCCCTTTGTTTTTTTTGGTTTCTCATTTGTTTGAAGAGTACAATGTTGAACAGAACACACAAAATAAATTCAAGAGAGGAAACTGAAACTAAAACAAAAACTAAATTTTTAAGTCTCATGAAAAATTTAGAAAACAAAGCACAACCTTCGAAAGCCAATAACCCTTATTCATAGATATTTGGTCAACTTCATCAGAAAGACCAATATCTCAAACTGTTCCACTCTTCCACCACAAACCCAACACAAAACCACAAGTAGAACCGCTTTGCCCACACACTCTCTCTCTCTCTCAGTACCTGTAGTGAGGAGGCTTGTATGGTCCCTCAATTGGAATGCTGACGTAGTCAGATTGGTCCTTTGAAAGCTTGGTGAGCCTGGCTCCAAGCTTTCCCAAGTGAAGTGCTGCGACCTTCTCATCCAAATGCTTGGGAAGAACGTACACCTTCTTCTCGTACTTGCCGCTTGACTTCTCGTTCCAGAGCTCGAGCTGGGCAATCACCTGGTTGGTGAAAGAGCAAGACATGACGAAACTAGGGTGACCAGTGGCACAGCCCAAGTTCATGAGACGACCCTCAGCCAAGACAATGATTCCGGTCTTGGTCTCTGGGAACACCCACCTGTCAGTCTGAGGCTTGATTGTGATACGCTTCACACCTGGGTAAGTCTCGAGTCCGAGCATGTCGATCTCGTTGTCAAAGTGACCAATGTTGCACACAATGGCGTTGTTCTTCATCTTGGTCATGTGGTCAACCATGATGATGTCCTTGTTACCGGTGGTGGTGACAAAGATGTCAGCTTCTGAGACAACATCCTCAAGGGTAAGAACCTGAAGACCTTCCATCAAAGCTTGAAGGGCACAGATAGGATCAATCTCAGTCACAATGACTCTGGCACCAGCAGTCTTCATGGCAGCAGCACAACCCTTTCCAACATCACCATATCCACAGACAACAGCAACCTTTCCAGCGATCATGACATCAGTGGCCCTCATGAGACCATCAGGGAGTGAGTGACGGCAACCGTACAAGTTGTCGAACTACAAGTAAAGAGCACAACTAGATTAGATAAGAGTACAACATCTCTATCAAAATTGTCAAAACGTTAATCTCCATAACACTGTAACCAAAAGATACTCGCTACTAAATAATATTAGTTACAAGAAACAGTTCAGATCCTAACGCATCAAAAACCACAGATCTATAAACGTGACGTATTGTAAAGGTGGTAAGTAGTGATCAATACCTTGCTCTTGGTGACAGAGTCGTTGACGTTAATAGCAGGGAACAAAAGAGTTCCGTTTTGCTGCATCTGGTAAAGCCTCTTAACACCAGTGGTGGTTTCCTCAGAGACACCAACAAGTCTCTCCTTCATCTTGTGGTACTTCTTGGGATCAACTTGAAGACCTTCCTTGATGATAGACAAGACGATCTGGAACTCAGGGTTATCAGTAGAAGTAGGATCAGGGACCTGACCAGTCTTCTCAAAGATCTCCTCAGCCTTGACTCCCTCATGGATCAAAAGCGTGGCGTCACCACCATCGTCAACAATCAGGTCAGGGCCACCACCTGGACCCCAATCAAGAGCACGCTCCGTGCACCACCAGTACTCCTGAAGAGTCTCACCCTTCCAGGCGAAAACAGCGGCGGAGTCACGAGCGATCGCGGCGGCGGCGTGGTCTTGGGTGGAGAAGATGTTGCAGGAACACCATCTGACCTCGGCGCCGAGAGCGGTTAGGGTTTCGATGAGTACGGCGGTTTGGATGGTCATGTGAAGAGATCCGGTGATTCTAGCGCCTTTGAATGGCTGAGAAGGACCGAACTCAGTACGGCAAGCCATGAGTCCAGGCATCTCAACTTCGGCGAGCTCGAGTTCGAGACGACCGAAATCGGCTTGGGACATGTCTTTGACCTTGTATTCACGGCCACTTGAGGTCTTCTCAACGAGCAACGCCATCGTTGAAAGGGGAATCTCAGATATGGTTTTTAGATCTGAGATTTGAAAAAAACGAAAGGGGCAGAGAGAGAGAGAGAGAGAAGAGTGTGTGCGAGGAGAAGAGAAAGGGGAGTGTGAGAGTATATATAGATGAGGTCAAATTGGAATGAACGGTTCAGATTGTTTTGAGGGTTTGGTGGATCTGGTAGAAGTTGGTAATCCCGTATATGGCGGAACACGCTGCACGAGCAGCATGACTCGTGTTTGTGAGCTTTGTCGTGGGTTAATCGGACGGTGGTTTGGGAGGAATAGCCACGTGGTTGTATTTTATTTGTTGTGGCGAATCGTATAGATCGTAGTTATGACTTATTTTAATTGAGAACCTTAACGGGCCTTCGCGGTAGCCCACCAATGATGAATAGTTTTTCGATGACTATTCAAGAATCGTCAACTATGTACAATAGAAGGTTTTATTTCCTCAGCATAAGTATAATTATTTACTGCATATTTCTGTTCATTTCCATTTTAGAAGTTACTACATATTAAAACAGAATATATTTTTGTTAAAAACATTTATTGTAAGATCATTAAAAATCATTGTAAATCTTATCATTTCCATATATTAGTTAAGAGTGTTTAATATTAATAAATACTCCCTCAGTTATACGAAATATGTAATTTTGACATAATTCATACAGATTTTAAAAAAAAAACTTTGAATCATACATGTATTTTTTGACTAAGTGATAGTTTAAATTCAATGAAAAAAAAATTTGTTTTAAGGGTATATTAGAAACTTTAGTGTAAAAAAATCATATTAAAAAAAATAAATTGACAAAATTTTTGAATGACATTTTTTTTTTAAAGAAACAAAGTATTTTTTTTTTGGTAGGAAAAGAAACAAAGTAATAAACACATATGTAAGTTACTTACAACGATATTTTACGCTATAAATGCATTCACCACCACCATATTGCAGCATTCACCATGGGCACATGATATTGAGATGGTTGCTTAGAGTTTATTGTCACCAAGGAACATGTGTTATTCAAATATACGGAACGACGTGCATTGGAGTAGCCGGTCTCTTAGCGAATGTATCCACAAAAGTCATGACTAGCAATATGTAAGATATATGCAGTGTAATTTCATTGGTCACAAAATATGATTTCTTATTCTTGCTCACTTAATTAAATGCCAAGAATATAGAGAAGCAGACCAAGAGTGATAATAAAAGAAAAAACACATCTAAAGAGTATAAATGATCAACCTAAAAAGGAGGAGATCTTTTAGAATTTGAATATCTTCTCAATTTACCCATCTTCCTTTCAGTTCGTTCGATTAGACAACTTAACCAGATTAACTGAATCATGGTTCAACAACTAAGCTCAAAATACTTTAAAATCAGAGTTCATCATCCCGCTTGTATAAGTTTAGATCACTCACTCGAATTGGCTTCCGCTCTAGTGTATCATTTTCACTCTAAAGTCGCTTAAATTGCATCATCATTCTTCTGCCATGAATTCCCCATGTTTGCAATCATTTAATTATGAGATCTCGTTCGTCTCATTGGCCCACGAGAGACGTCCCATGTTCTCCGCTTATTGTAACGGCATATATATAAATAAATGCTTTAGATCCACGACATGTGACCTTTTCTGTTTTGTTTTGTTTTTTTTTTGTTTTTTTTTTTAAAAAAAAATATTTATCAACTTTAGCTAATGGTTTATTCATACTTCAAAACATCTTGTTTATAAGATCTGTCAATAATATCATACGGAAATTTATTCAGACACTATATAGTATCATACGGAAGTAGAGAATGTCACCCTCAATATACGGAAAAACTGAAATCTGCAACTTTTTATCTACTAGTGGATATATAGTGTAAATTTATGATTCGGTCCAAATTTTTTAGAAACTTTAAATACCAGTATGAATCCATATTAAAGTTGGGTTTGAAAAAAAAACAATAACTTGTTTTTTAAGAATAGAATATTTAACAGGTGCAAATAAAATAGACACCAAGCGTTTACACTTAGTGGCATAGTGACTGTGTGTGTGCTGTTTTGGATCTGGACCTGCGCGTGTAGAAGCGTCGGTGGATCTGATCACAAAACCAGATTTTTAATAAACTAATACTAGACATTACGTTGTGATTTAGAAAGAATTGTAATATTTCAAGCAACCGACAGTGAGAATCATAGCTATTACGTGGGGGATATGCGTTTCTTTTTCTCTTTGTGTCCATACGATGCAGATCTCATACATGGTTCTCCTTTTTTTTGTTTACAAATTTATAAAGTATTGTATGAATTTTAAAAAGGTTTAATCGTTCTCGATAGAAACGACATATATGTTGCTATTAAACGAATAATGTATGCTTTACTATTAATAGTCAATCTCCATAATGTTTCACATTTGGGTCATACATAACAAGCAACATGTGAACTGTAGTAGTATAAATAAGTTCAAAACTGTTGGTACTGATAATCCCAAAGACTTTAAGCAATCAAAAGGTTATTTAACAAATTTTACTTGGAAGTTATGGAACTGGTAGTGCATTGTGGTAGGTTTATGAAATCAATTACACGAAGTAAGAGTACTCGATCGATTACGACATTCGATCCTATTCAATCGACCGGAAAAGGACAACACTCTTGTGGTGTCGATTTCAGTGTAGCCTTTGGCACCAAAAATAATATTTCTGTTATAAACCACTTTACGGATGGACTTCATAACCAGGCCCATACACGGCCCGTACATGGCCCATGTTCGTCCAAGGCCATAAGGTCCATCGGCCTTATCCATTTATCTAGGTCGGGTTAGTACTTCTAATGTAATTGGGCTTTGCCCTTGACTATATATATATATATATATATATATATATATAACCTCGAGTTTGATCAATGAATAAGAACAAGAGAATTCCTTCTTTCGATTCTCTAGTTTACAACACGTTATCAGCACGATCGTTCTAAAGATCCAGCTGAGTAAAACCCTAAAATCCTAACCACCGCCGTTCATCTTTCTTCCCCCATCAAAACCTTAAACCACCACCGCCTCCTTCCCTTGTTCGTGGTTACTATCGGCGATCGGTTCTTGCTCGAGATACATCCGAGTTCATAGTTTGTTCCTGTCCGGGGTGAGTTCTGTTCGGGTTCTGATCAAGACTTGTTCGGTTCCTGCTCGTGTTCGTGACCGAGTTCTATTCGATTCCTGTCCGAGGTTCGTGATCGAGAGAGAGGTACAACCGAGGTCTTTTAGCTCCCGGTTCATAACCAGTCAGACCCCAATCAGTGAAAGGTAAATAAGATCTGGAACCCTCTTAGAACCATAATCGAACTTGATCTAATTAAATCTATTGGAACCTTAAAATATCTACAAGCAAACAAACCAACTAGCAAAAGCTTAAGATCCCTAAACTATAAAACTTTAAAATCGGATTATGTGGTATTTAGGATTGCTAGATTGATTGTGAATTGAACCTATTGATCACGATTAAAATTCGGTTGGTTGTTATTGCTTGATTGTTTCATATGTTGCATGCATCTTTAAGATTAAACTTGAATCTTGTATAGATAGAAATTTGAATCGATTATAGCACAAATTGTTCTTGTAAAATTTCGGCTGCATGAACCATAAACCCAAGCACATAGACTTGTTCTAGGTTGTTAAAATTATTAGGATAACTTCCAAATAAAATTTAGTAATTATCCTTAACTTAAAAATATTTTCTAAAAATATTTTCCTAATTAAGAAAAAGGAAATCTCTAAAAACATCTAAGAAAAGGAAATTGTTGCATGCTAGTTTCTATCTAGTTTTGTTTGTTTTTCATGCATACCAAAAGCCGAAAATATTAAGTGAAAGGCAAGGCATGGTTCGGTCTCAAATACCGCATGGCCTAAGGCATGGTTCGGTCTTAAATACCGCATGACCTATTAATTGATTGCATGGTTCGGTCTCAAACACCGCATGCTAATGATCGGTTGTCTATTTCTGTTTTATGCAGATGGCTAGGCTTAACAACCTAGACTATGCTGCCTTGAATGCTTCTGGAGACAACTACCTGCAAATGGCATTGAACACTAAGATCATGCTGAAGTCAAAGGACTTATTTGAGTGCATTGAGGAAGGTTTTGAACCATCCGACAAGCAAAATTACAAGGCCATTATGCATATGCGCCATCACCTAGCTGAGAGTCTCAAGAATCAGTACCTCACCATAGAGAATCCTCTTGAACTTTGGACAGAGCTTAAACGCAGATACAGACACCAACAAACGGTGCTCCTACCAAAGGCTCAATTCGATTGGAAAAACCTAAGGTTCCAGGACTACAAATCCGTGGATAAGTATAACTCAGAGCTTTTTAGGATTGTCTTACTCCTTAGGTTGTGTGGTACTGAGGTGACAGAGAAAGAGTTGCTAGAGAAGACATTGTCTACTTTTATAACTCACAACATACTACTTCAGCAACAGTACCGTGAAAAAAGGTTTTAAAACCTATGGGGCCCTAATCTCATGTTTGCTACTAGTTGAGCAGAACAATGAGCTGTTGTTGATGAATAGTGCTATAAGACCTCCTGGTGCAGCCCCATTACCAGAAGCACACAAGGTAGATGTGACAAAGCAAAATTCTAATGAGCCTAAAGAGCCCAAGGAGACCAACTATGTCCACAGAGAAAGACATTATGGCCGTGGCCGTGGTGGTAGAGGACGTGGTGGTCGTGGACATTACCAAGCTAGCCGCTTTGATGGTTATGGCTGTGGAGGTCGTGGCCGTGGTGGTAGGGGCCGTGGGTCCTTTAAACCACAAAACAAGGCTAAATCGGTTTGTCATCAATGTGGTATGTCTAACCATTGGGCCAAGAATTGCAGAACACCTAAGCATCTTATTGATGCATATCAAGAAGTCTTGAAGAAGAACCCATAAGCCAACTATGTGCATCTTGATGGTGAAGATGACTTCGACCATGAGAATGATGATTCACTAGCATATGAGACTTCCGATTGCCTTAAAGATGATGATTAAATTTCGGGTTTTATTTTGGTTTAATTTTATGATTTTATGGTAATGTATTGGATAATTATTTTGGTTTAAATTCAATGATTTTATTTCGATATTTATTTGCTTGTTTTATTAAAGTTTAAAACAAAATTATTGTCATTAAAGAAATGTCCGAGGATATGAGTGTACTAGTGGTGGACAGTGGATCCAGCCACACAATATTGAAAGACAAAAGATATTTCATAAACCTCATAATGAAAAGTGCCAATGTTAGTACATTTGTGGATATAGCAAGCTTAATAGAAGGCTACGACCAAGCTCATATATTATTACCTAATGGCACACATATTGAACTAAGTGATGCCTTGTACTCACCCAGCTCTAAGAGAAGCTTATTGAGCTTTAAAGACATTCGGTTGAATGGTTATCATATTGAAACAAAGGGTGAAGGTAGCAAAGAATTTCTATACATTACTGAAATTGTAAATGGACATAAGAAGGTTCTAGAGACTATACCTGCACTAGCCACTGGTTTATACCATGCTAAGATTAACATGATAGAAGCTAACTTGGAAAAGCACAAAATATTCAATGAACAGTTCACTCTATGGCATGACCGGCTTGGCCATCCGGGTACGAACATGATGCGTAAACTGATTAATAGTTCAAATGTGCACAACCTTAAAGAGAGAAAAGTTATCCCTAAACATCTCACGTGTGTAGCATGTGCACAAGGGAAACTTATTATACGACCATCACCAGCCAAAGTCAATAAAGAGACTTTAAACTTTCTAGAAAGGATACAAGGTGATATATGTGGACCAATACACCCACCTTGTGGGACGTTTAGATATTTTATGGTTATGATCGATGCATCAACCAGATGGTCACACGTTTGCTTGTTATCCACAAAGAACCTAGCATTTGCTAGGATGTTAGCTCAAATTATAAGGCTAAGAGCACATTTTCCAGATTTTCCACTCAAGACTATACGTCTAGACACTGCTGGTGAATTTACATCCCAAGCGTTTAATGATTAATGTATGTCCATGGGGGTGAGTGTGGAACATCCTGTGGCACATGTCCATACACAAAACGGATTAGCTGAATCCTTCATTAAACGAATACAATTAATTGCTCGACCATTGCTAATGAGATCGAAGCTTCCTGTGTCGGCTTGGGGACACGCAGTTTTACATGCAGCAGAACTTATACGCATCAGGCCATCTAGTGAACACAAATATTCACCATCCCAATTATTAACGGGTCATGAACCATACATATCCCATCTCAAAACATTTGGTTGTGCCGTTTATGTACCTATTGCTCCACCACAGAGAACTAAGATGGGACCTCAAAGGAGGATGGGAATATATGTTGGATATGAGTCTCCCACCATTATAAAGTATCTTGAGCCAACCACAGAAGATTTATTTAAGGCCAGATACGCGGACTGTCAATTTACAGAATCCAAATTTCCTATGTTGGGTGGAGAGACTAGCAAGCTGGTTAAAGAATTAACATGGAATCAAACATCCTTGAATTGGCAAGATCCTCAGACTCTAGCCTGTGATGCAGAGGTCCAGAAAATTATACATTTGCAAAAGCTAGCTATACAATTGCCAGATTCCTTTGCTGACCCAAAGAGAGTAACAAAATCGTACATACCAGCTTGTAATGCACCAGTACGTATTGATGTTCAGAAGGAACACAACAATCAAGTTGCTACAGAGTCTAATCCACGTTTGAAACGAGGTAGACCATTAGATTCCAAAGATAAGAACCCTCGGAAGTCTAAAGGTGCAAAACAGACCGAGGTTAAGGGAAGTACAGAAAATACAGACATAGCCGCGGCAAAGCCTAAGGTACCAAATGAGGTTTGGGACGCTGAACCTCAAGGTCCTGAAGGTATTGATAATAATGAGATCTCAATAAATTATATCATGTCTGGAATTCAATGGAACCGTAAAAATGTCGACATCGATGAAATATTTGCATACAAGGTAGCACTTGAGATAAATGAAGATCATGAACCCACATCTATATTAGAGTGCACTCAAAGTAAAGATTGGCTAAAGTGGAAAGAAGCCATTGACGTGGAGTTAAACTCTTTAAAGAAGAGAAGTGTGTTTGGTCCGATCTAAAGGACAACACCTGAAATAAAGCCAGTTGGACATAAGTGGGTCTTTGTAAGAAAGAGAAATGAGAAGAATGAAATCGTGAGATACAAAGCACGGCTTGTAGCACAAGGATTATCTCAAATACCAGGAATAGACTATGAGGAGACATACTCCCCTGTGATGGATGCAACAACATTTAGGTACTTAATAAGTCTGGCTATAAGAGAAAAACTGGATTTGCGGTTAATGGATGTTGTAACCGCATACTTATATGGTCCACTGGATAATGAAATATATATGAGATTACCAGAGGGTTTTTGAGCTCAAAGATAAGAGTGGTTCTCGAGAACAGTACTGCATTAGGCTGAACAAATCCCTTTATGGACTGAAACAGAGTGGTCGAATGTGGTATAACCGGTTCAGTGAATATTTAGCTAAAAAAGGCTATAAGAATGACCCAATCAGTCCATGTATATTTATAAAGAAGTTTTCAAACAAAGGGTTTGTAATTATAGCAGTTTATGTGGATGATTTAAACATCCTTGGGACCTCTGAGGAAATCGCCCAAACAGTCAAATATCTAAAGAAAGAATTTGAAATGAAAGACCTATGCAAAACAAAATTCTGTTTGGGATTACAGCTTGAGTACATTAATAATGATATCCTTGTGCATCAAAAGGCATACACAAAAAAGGTAATCAAGAGGTTTAAAATGGACCAAGCTCACCCATTGACCAGCCCAATGGTTGTTAGAAGCTTAGACTTGGATAAAGATCCATTTGGTCCAAAGAAGGCCGATGAAGAAGTTCTCGGACCTGAAGTGTCATACCTCAGTGCTGTAGGAGCGTTAATGTTCTTGGCTAGCCACACTATACCGGACATATGTTTTGCCGTGAACCTCCTAGCAAGATTTAGTTCTTGTCCGACCCAAAGGCACTGGAATGGAATTAAGCATTTACTTCGTTACTTACAAGGGACAACAGATTTGGGTTTATATTATACTAACCATAACAAAGAAGGTTTAGTTGGTTTTGCTGATGCAGGTTACTTATCGGATCCGCACAACTCTAGGTCTCAAACCGGCTATGTGTTTACACATAATGGTACGACGATCTCGTGGCGTTCTATGAAGCAAAGTATTGTGGCCACTTCGTCTAACCATGCGGAAATCCTAGCAATTCATGAAGCCGGACGAGAGAGTGTATGGTTGAGGTCGATGACTCAACACATCAGGGCAAATTGCGGTATGATCGAAAACAAAGAGCCAACCGTAATCTATGAAGACAATACGACCTGTATCGCACAGATCAAGGAAGGTTACATCAAGGGAGATCAGACGAAGCACATCCTACCGAAGTTCTTCTTCACACACGAACTACAAAAGGCCGGAGAAGTTCGAGTGGTGCAAGGGCAATCATGCGACAACTCAGCCGATCTCTTCACTAAGGCATTACCGACAACAACGTTCAAGAAGCTCATGCACCAGATTGGAATGCGGAGGCTTAAGGACTTAGAGTGATGCTTGGAACAGGGGGAGCAGTGCGTGCTGTACTCTTTTTCCTTCACCGTGGTTTTGTCCCATTGGGTTTTCCTGGTAAGGTTTTAATGAGGCAGCATCCCCTAGCGTATTGCATCGATCCCTTAGCATCGGCATGGTTATGTCATCCAAGGGGGAGTGTTATTAACCACTTTACGGATGGACTCTATAACCAGGCCCATAAACGGCCCGTACATGGCCCGTGTCCGTCCAAGGCCATAAGGCCCATCGGCCTTATCCTTTTATCTAGGTCGGTTTAGTACTCCTAATGTAATTGGGCTTTGCCCTTGACTATATATATATATATGTAACCTCGAGTTTGATCAATGAATAAGAACAAGAGAATTCCTTCTTTCGATTCTCTAGTTTACAACAATTTCTGTATTTTGGCCAATAATGTTTTCCATTCAAAACAGCCACTAATCTCTATGTAATTAAAAGAAGAGAAGGTTTGTGTAAATGTCGAAAATATTCATTCTATTTATTGAAATTGCCACTCAATCTCAACAGAATTAAACTATTTCTCTAAATTGGGAAGGGCAACACATCTACTTTAACATTTTACTTTACCCAAAAATTTTAAAAATAATTAAGATTCATCTCCCGTTACATGGTTCAAATCAATCAACTCATACTAATAAAAAGTTGAAACTATAAGCTTCTAATACCATCCATGTGGAATTTAAAACAATAAGTAGGAATCATCCATCTCACTTATTAACCTTTTTAAAATTTCCAGAATTTTATATATTAAGATTGTTCTGTAAAATAGGAAAAAATACAATATATGAAAATAAAAGAAATATCTGAATACATGGAAATAAGAGAAATATCTGAAAATAATAAGTAATTAATATTATGGAAATCATTTATATTTGACATAGACACTCAATCGATAAAAAATTAATAGTATGTATAACGTCCCACATCGACTATAAAATTTGAGTCAATAGTTCATAACTATTATAAATATAAATAAGACTAATATGTTTCCAATTACAAATGAACAGGAAACTTGATTTCAGGTATCCAAATTTAAAAATTTGATTCGATTCTTTATTTGAGCAAATTAAAAGTTTTAAAATATTATAATATTTAAATTTTTAGAAAATTGAAGTAAAGGGAAGGGAGATGACAAGACAATCAGGAGATGAGAGGTTTGTAAGGTTTTACATGGTAATTTTTTGTATGTTGCCCAATCTGAGACTTTTAAAACATTTTTGAAAGAAAAAATTAAGAGGATGTACGTTTCCAAGAAGCTATTAGAAAAAGAGTCGTTTCTCAGAAATTAAAATTATTGAAACTAATAATTTATTATTTGTTAGAGGTATATTATTGCCAACACCAATCTATATATATAAAAAATTGTATATAATTTTCGTTTTTCTTTCTTATTAGAAATTTATTTAAATAACATTAATGATACTTAAAATACAAAAAGAAAGAACATTTTATGTGAAAAAAAAAATTAATTTTTTATAGTACTTTTGTATGTTATATGTCAATGTATAGCTATTTGAATGATTACTAAGATTAAAATAAGTTTAGAAAATTAAATACAGACATAAAATGTTATTTTACTTTTGTATACTATCAATAGTTGTTTTAGGAAAATGTATTGAATTTATAAAAAAAAATATTTAACAATATGGATACAATTCTTAATCAAAATAAATAAATTAAAACTAATCAAAAATGTCGTTCTAAGTTTCTAAAAATTAATAACCTAAAGTGAAAAAAAGTTGTAAAGAATAATCAATTATTATTTGTCACACTAAATTTGTTAGTATTCCACCTTTAATCACACTAAAGTATTTTTTTTCGTTTGTTAAATGTATATATATTACCAACACCATAAATGATACTCAAAAAAAAAAAAATTTGAGTTAAAAAATAAAAATAAATTATTATAGTATATTTGCATAATATTTTTCATGATGGTAAGAAAGAGAGTTAACTTGATCTTGGAGTGAAGGTAAAAGAGGCAGAACTGTCACGTTTTAGGAGAAAACGATTTCGACATAGCAAATCGTACGCAAAGGTAATGAAATTTCGTCGAGTTATACATAAGCCTTTCAACTAGATGTTCCTTCTTACGGAATTGGATTTGAGTTAATAATGGAAGAGTTATCTGCAGTTTCGTGAGATGCTTCGTCTCAGACGCTAACTGAGAACAGCGGGAATTGTAAGTGCGATCATGGACTCGTCTGTTATCCTTTCAACATAAGTTTTTATGAGAAGCTTTGTGATGTCTAGGGCTAGTTTTCCACCAGAGGGATTTGGAATTTAACGGTTGGTTTTAGATTTAGGGTTACATCTTTAAGACTGAAGGTTTCTGTTATTTCTGTCAATTTTGTTTCAAGGTCATTTTGGTTGTGTGATTCGTTGTAGGGTGTTTCTCGGCTGTTGCAGAAGCGAGGAGCGTCTCTCCTAGTTGTATTTATTGTTAGAATCAGTTTGATAAGTTGAATGTGTGACCATAAGCTTATTTGAGTGATTGGGTTGTATGACTTGGTTTATGTGATGATGTGTAGGTGTGGTGAATGTGTTATGGGATGTTTTGTTCAATGGCTTGTTTGTTATGTTTTATTTGTGGTTGTACTCTTGATTTGCTTGTGTGTATAGCTCGTAGATGGGAGGATCGCCTCACTGGGTATTTCTGGTAATACTCACGCATCTCATTGTATTTATGGTGCAGGTAATATGTAGCATGAAATCATGGCGATGAAAAAGAGAATGATATAGGGTCTAGGGTGTATTATTGGTCATGTTATTTATGTTGGAACCCCGTTTAGAAGCATGTTAGGTTGATGGTTTTTATTGGTTTTAATTGATATGATATTTATATTAAATTAGAGTTTGTTTGGTTTATCTTCCGATGTGCATGTTTATTTGTTGTTGGTTTATTATTTGGATTATAATTAAATATTATGAGTATTTAATTATATTATTATTATTAAAAAACGGATCAAGTTGTTTTAGTATATTTCATAACAAAGTATTCAAATAGGACATACATGAGACATAATATTCTTTTTCTTTTTTTTGGGTCAAAACATAAGACATAATTTTCATCCATCAAAAAATATGTTACTAAATCATAATCTTGACTTAATATGTGTTGCTATTTCTTCTCAATAATTTTTTCTTTTATAAAAAGGTTAATAAGCCAAAAGCAAAGAAATCAAAACTGTGTAACCTCTTTGTAAAGCCAAATGTTGATTTTTGTTAGCTGTTAGGATTAGTTTTTGTAACCACCAAAAATAGATTATAACCAATATTTCTAACCGCTTTCCCCAACCGTGATATCAAACCGCTTTCTCCAAACGATTTGTTGATTGGTGATTATTGGAAGGTTTGTTTGCAAACAACACGTTTGGTTGCTTCTAATCATACTCAATACGACCATTAATAAGATATCTATTATTCTAGTGCTCTAATTCTCATCGTCAAAATCGTCTTGATCCTTTTTCTTGATACCAAAAGACACCTTTCGTCAACCGCTTTTATATTAATCTACTTGGTTTAAATTTGTTCCAGTATTAGATTTATATCAAGTTTTTTTTTTTTTTTTTTTTAAAATTTTTCTATCATGGTCGTCGAGTCGTTAGTTTTTTAATCAAAACTGTTAATCCGTTATTTATATTTAGTAACTTAAAAAAATAGACAACAGACGAAATAATGAATTACATTAGTTATATTTAATAATCAATGTTATGGATGAAAATAATGAAGATGAGAAGTTTTATAAAAAGGTTGAAAGTAATCATTTGATATGATTTTATCAAAATAGAAAAATGGTAACAAGAAAGCCTAGATCTAGCTGGCACAATATGAGTTTCATAACGTATGAAAGATCACGTAAAATTTCATACGGACGTCCCAGTTTTGAACATGTTTTAACTAGGTTTTATGCTGATTCTGCTGATACTCCTCCATCCGTTCAGTTCTAAAATGCTGTTAGCATGATTGACTTGGACGAACTAATGGACAATCAAGTAATCTTACTCTAACAGAAGGTGATGCCTCTCCAAAAAGCCACTAAGAATCATATGGGGTTAATCAGGTTTGATGGATACCCAAAAACTTGGCAAGCTGTCGGTTATGTAATGGACATGATATTATCATATTTTGATTATGAGTTTGATGAAATATTTGATTATATATTTGATGAAATATATTTGATACGAGTATTTAATTTATTTTTGATATAAAAAACGAGAAAAAAATGGTGAAAAAATATATTTATTTATTTATCAAAATAATAATTCCTATATATATATCAATTTATTAATTTGAATTTATCAAATCTTAGTTTTTCTAATAATTATAATACTGTATGAACTAAAAATAATATTCAGATATAATGTAAACTTATGCATAATGAAACTTAAAATGGAGATAATTTTATTTTATAGTTTATCGAATATAAGATATTAATATTATAGATAATTTTAATTAATACTGAAAACTATGAAAATTTTGGTTTATCTCGAAAATATTAGCTACTTACTAAAAATATGTGTGTCATGTTGAAGAGAAAAAGTTTTTTTTTTTTTTACAATCGAGAAAAAGTTTCTTATGTAGTTCTTTACTACGAATAGATTCTAAAGAAACTTATGTTCAAAGTTAATAATTTTTTACTTTTTTTTTTTAATTATGTGTCTCTAACTTGAAGTGTTTTTAATCTCTGAACCTCAAGTGGTTTTAATCAAAGAAAATAGTAATGATTTAGCAGCTCATGAAATAATTCATGCTTTAAAAATCAAAGATTAATAACATGCAAAATAATTCCTGCTTTAAAAATCAAAGATTAACATGCAAAACCAGTGGCGGACCCACGTTATGGATGGTGGTGGCAAGTGCCATCAGTAACTATTGAAATACATAAAAGTGTTACACTAAATTTAACTATTAAAGTGGCAAAATGGGGCTAGATTCCCCCGAAATTTCCTTGAGGTAAGGTGTTCGACTCCTTTTATGTGTCGAGTTTTCCCCTACTAGTATTTTATTCCGGAAGGTTCCGGGATAAATAGTGCGTTGCGCATATTTTTTGAGACATCTGGAGAGTTCTGGGATGAATAGTGCGTTGCACACGTTTTTCGAGACATCCGAAGAGTTCCGAGATGAATAGTGTGTTGCGCACGTTTTTCAAGACATCCGAAGAGTTCCAGGATGAATAGTGCGTTGCGCATGTTTTTCTAGGTCTAAAACGGGAGTTTTGCGTGTTTTGCACGTTTCCCGAGACGCGAGAAGTGGAGATAGCCTCAAAATTAGGGTTTTCCTTGTTACCCCAGTCAACGCGCTGGTCTCCCCATATATATATATATATATATATATGTTTCCTTGACTTCTCTTTTATTTTTAACCTTCTACTCTCTTCCAAAAAGGTAAACTTCTTTCTCTCCCTCTTATCTCTTTATTTTCGATTTTTAGCTTGTGTGGTCCATGGTCTCGCCGGTCATGGCTTCTCGCCGCCTGCCATAGTCTCTTCGCCGGTCACGCTCGGTCCTCCGTACGCCGCCAGCCGTTCTCCGGCTGCCCAGCCCTTCTCGTTGTGTTGCAGCCTCCTTCTCGCCAGATCTGGCCAAAACCGTGAGGCGTCTCGGTCCAGACATCGTTTGTTCCCGCGCCTCCACTTGTATCCACGCCGCCGTGCTCTCCTACTCCCTAGGGCGTGGATCGACCTGCCACGATCCTGATCAGTAGACCGTGACGCGTCTCGGCCCTGCTGCTGTTGCCGCGGCATGCTCGAGACTTGCAGGAGAGCCTTGGCTTTGAATGGAGAAGTGGGACCATGTGGTGTGCTAAGGGCGAAGACGTGCTGATCTTGCAATGGTTAGCGTGCTCATGGCTTGTTTGTTGTTGCGGCATGCTCGCGATCAGAGTGTTGGTATCATGGTGCAAGATTGCAAGGTCGTGACGCGTTGGTACGCTTTAGACTCTCTCTAGCGTTCTAGTTCAAGAGCAAGTTCGAGGCGGGGTCTCGGTCTGGTGACGGTTCGTGCGATGTTCGGTGGTGAGGTGGTGAGATCGAGGCTTTTGGCGGCGAGGTGGCGCGCAGGTCTATATACGGGGATGTGCTCAATGATGCGTTTGCGAGATACGCAGAGTGGCTTGTTGGCGTGTTCGTACTAGGGAGATGGTGAGATGGTCGTCGTTCGGGGGTGCGCTCGTTGTTCGGCGAGATGGGGTATATGTTGGCGAGATGGATGATGGCGAGTACGGAGGCGAGGTCACGCTCGTAGCGAGGTCGAGGTTGTGTTGAACCTGAGATGGCGCGCTTGAGTTGAGGAGATTGAGTGGCCGAGGTCAAGTTGATTGCTTGCATACGAGATACGATGGCAAAGTCAAAATCGCGGCTTGCTCGAGATTCTGGTGAGCCCAAGGATCGTGGCGAGGACGCCGTTATGGGATATGCTTGAGAGATCGTACGACACCTGGCGAGATGGCGTGTTCGCGAGATAAGGCAGTTCGCAGTGCATGAGACAGTTTGTGGTACGCAGTACGCAAGACGCGGTTTACGAGACAATACGCGAGATGTGGTACGCCAGATGCAGTATGCAGTTTGCTATTCGCAAGACATAGTACACAGGACGTTGAACGCGGGGCGTGACACAGTGCGCGATACACAGTACGCAGATAATTTGGGTATGCCCGATCTGTCTTGAATACTACGGCGTTTTAGGTGTGGTTTGTCGCTCCCATACTAACCGGTTGCTTGGTTGGTTTTGCCAGGTCTTGCGCCATGGCTTTGGGAGACGACGTATTCGGTGATGTTCCTGAGGAGCTTGGAGATGACAAGTACAACTTGCTAGAGGGAGGTTTTGATGAGACTAGACTTGACTGTCCTTCCTAGTGGAATCCGACGGAGGGGGAAGGCGTCCTACCGGATCTTACGGAGGAGGATGTTCGGAACCTCGAGGACATGTTTCCTACGGATAACCAAAACCTCAGTCTGATAATCAACATTGCGGGAAGGTTCTCGTGTACGAGGAGTGTACTTGCTCAGAGCGTGCCCCTAGATCACTTGTCGCCGGCCTTTCTGCAAGAGACGGGACTTCAAGACGTTGCAAAGATCGTGCTAGAACCACTAGAACAATCCCTCAGACAGGGGACGATTAGCGCATTTCCCGTGATGTGGGGAAGACCCTGAGTGACAGCAAGTCCATAGATCGCATATTTGACCTCTACCAAATGCCACACAACCTGCAGCTTGTGTTGCCGAGCATCGATGAGCGTCCGTGGGACTGCCCTGCGGGTCACCTTTGCGTGTATGAATACTTTTTTACGGAGTGCGGCTTGTGGTTTCCGATCCTAGAGTTTTTGACGAGTTACTGCGCGCGTCGGGGAATCGCATTCTCGCAGTTGTCGATCTCCACCATCCGGAACGCGTTGGGACTTACGATAATTGGTGCCACGAAGGGAATCACGATCAATTCTGACCTCTTTGAGCTTGTTACGAAATTCATGCACGACCGTACGGGGCTATGCAGTGCTCGCTGTACGCTAGGTCTCACGATCACGCGCGGCCAGAAGAGTAACATCCACAGTTGGCGGAGACAGTTTTCTTCGTGGAAATAAACAAGATTTCGGTTGAAGATCCGGACATGACTTGTCCTCCTGCCGGGAATTTGACTCCCGGTAGTCGTCGCTGGGTTGGGTGCTTGTTCTTTTAGTTTTTGATTCTGTTTACTGACCGTACCTCTTTTATATTTGCAGGTAATCCTCTATTTTCAGCTGCGTGTGATTTGGATATCGTTGACAAAGCTGCCGGTTTTCTTGTGAGTGGGACTTTGTGGTGGTCGTACGTCTTTTCGCACTTCGTGACTTGTAAGTTTAGAATTTTTGCTTGCCTTCGTCTCAAGACTTGTGTGCTCTCGTATCTTACGCTTATATTCATTCTGCAGGTTCGCGGACTGGTTTGCAAATGGGAGATTACCCGATGCCATGCTATGCCGATTTGTTTGATGGTGAGGATGCGCTAGTTGTCGCGATCGAGGTTGTTGCACCCAACGCCGAGGTCAGCATGGAGGTCGTCACCGTGGAGCATGAGGATGGCGAGATGCCTGTTCTGCTGAAGTTGTTGCGGCCCGTGTTGCGAAGAAGCCTCCTTCGGCGTCCCGTGGGAAAGCTCCAGCAGCTAGTGGTGGTGATCGTTCCCGGAAGAGGGCGTCACGCTCGAGTCCACGAAGTGATGCTGGAGGATGGTCGCGTGGGCGTCGATCACTCGTTTTCCTTTCGCTACGACGTGAAAGATCATACATTCTCTGGCAATTCACAGGCTTACGCGGACCTAGCCAGCAAAATTCATGGTGACTTCGTCCCCCTTCCTGCTCCTGGCGATTTGGTTTGTCCAACCACGTATGAGGAGTGTGTTCATCGGCAGTTTCAAGTTAGAGTATGTTTCTTCAGTTTGCTTTGGTTTGCATGTTACTTAATCATAATACAGTTGTTTCCCTTCAACTTTTAGGCAATGAGCTGGACAAACCTTCTCACTGGCGACTACGAGGACAAGGTGCATGCATCTAGGAGGGAGACCACGCTTGCTCAGGATGCGTTTGTTCAGGCTGAGCGATTGAGGAAAGAGAATGCGACGCTCGTCAAGGAGCTGACGTCTTCTCTTAAGCAGTCCCAACGAATGCTCACTTCCGAGTCGGAGCGACTTAGGAAGGCGAGGGATGAGCGCGGAGAGCAGGAGCGCGCAAAGGCTGTTGTCGTGATTGGGGCGCATCAAGAGCGTATTGACCGTTTGAGGACACACGTGATTGCAACGCGCGAGAGACAGCCCCATTTACTCACTCTTAGCCAAGTGACCGGGACTAGGCAGTGTCTACTGATGATGATCAACAGGAATGTTACTATTCACGAAGATAGGATGGTGCGTCTTGCTGCTAGCGAAGAGGAGTTCCAATCGAAAGTGAACAGAGTTGTGGTGCCACCGCTTCCTGATGATGATCTAGAGCCATTCCCGGAGGCTGCTGACGGAGGTGCCGACGATGCTGCTAACGAGTGATATGTCCTTGTGTTATTGCTTGTTGTTCTTGCTTTTGGATTTATTTTCATGTCGTTGCGAACTCGATTATTGATTTCTCTTGTATTTTTTATTACAAACTTGGTTGCTTTTGCTTTTTTATTGATGATCTTTGCGCAAAGTTTGATTATTGCCGATTTTTGTTTCCTTCATTATGATGAAGTCCCTTTTAAATTTTCATGTTTTTGTCGTTGCAGGGCATATTTTGCGGTGCAGGACGTCTCTTGGTTTACCTTGGATATGTTATTCTCCGTAACGCTGAGAGCAGACAAGACTGACTTGCCGTACTAGTTAGGTGCGGTCAATCGTGACCGGCTTACCCTGTGGATGCTGCAAGAATTGCGAGAGTGTGCGAGTCGGGGTCTTCGGCTTACTCACTCTGCTCCCTGCAAGCTTTTTGTGAGTCTAGGCTCGGCTTATAAATCTTTACCAAAGTAAGGACGTGGATTATTTCACCACTACACCCATGCGGAGCGCTTGCGAGTATGGAATTGGCTTTTATTTTTTACTGAAGTAAAGTATGGATTATTTCACCATTACATTCATGCGGAACGTAGAACTGTGCGCCAGGCCATTCGTAGTTCATATTGCTCGTTGGGAGGCTTAGTAATAGTAACGTTTGAGGTTGGCGGAGTTCTACGATCTCGGGACTGGGGTGTCATTTATCACGAGTAGTCTATAGACGCCTGGTTTGACGATCTTGGAGATTAAGAATGGACCCTCCCAATGCGCCCCGAGTTTTCCAGCGTTCTTCTCTCTTGTATTCTCGTAGACTTTGCGGAGGACGAGATCACCCTCGGCAAAGTAGCGAGACTTGAATTTCCGATTGTAATACTTTGTTGCAGCTTGTTGGTAGTTCTGGATGCGTAGTAACACTTGATCGCGCTCTTACTCGACGAAAGGAGTCTGTCACATAGCATTTTGTCGTTCAGCTCTGGATTGTGAACAAGCATTTATCGTCGGAAAGTCAGGATTCCCACTTCGGATGGAGTGAGTGCCTCCATGCCGTATGCGAGTGAGAACAGGGTTCATCCAGTGGATGTGAGCTTATAACAGGATTTTCACCCAGGGTATCAATTCTCTATGCAGTTGTAGTACAAATGGTTATCAATCCAAATGGTTGTTATGCTAGAAGATAAGATACAATCAGAACTATGCAAGTCAAGCCAAGCAATAGTTGGGTTTGATCTAACAATCCTAAAATAAACAAAAGAAAGCAAATAAACAAGAACCACACGACCTAAGCACTCGATGCAAGCATTCGAGTACAGGATCGGATGGGGTGATCGAGTAAACAAGATAGGCAAGAACAGCTCGAAGGTATACTCGAAGCAGGTGATTGTGTACTGTTCGGGTAAGGGATCGAGTTATGAATAAAATGTAAACAATCTAAATTCGAAAGCTCCTAAGGATGGGGTAATCGACTCCTAAGTGTTCTGACCAATATGGATGTCCTACATGCCTCAAGCAAATATTCCCTAGACAATTAATCTCTAAAATCTTGTTAAAACACTCTCTTGATAGAAGCAATCAACATTGATCACTCCCCTACCCAACTCTCATTGGAGAAACATGATCAAGCAGGCAATACAAACCGATTCATTATTGTCAATAAACCCCTTACTCATCTAATCTCTTAGGCTAAGTGAGTAAATCTCTAGCATTGATTGATTCAAGCATTTCATCTACACCTCTCGATGGTAAAACACCTTAGATCTAATCTCAACCTCTCGGTCTGCTGATAGCATTAAGAACACCAATCTAGAAGAGAATTTATAAAACACAAATATCAAAGCTAAGACATCCGAACCGATCAAGAACACAAAATCATCTATCCCATCCCTAGAAACTTTGTTTCACTACTCAGATCTCATTGCAGAAAAAACAAGAGCATAGATAAAAGAAAATTGCATTATATTAAAAATAGAGTAGAGTGGAAGAGTATATAATCGAAAAAGCAAAAGGAAATGAAATTATATCCTAACAAAGTGTAAAAAGAGTTTTGAGTCGCTCAATTTCTCTCCCAGAAGCTCTCTCTCTCTGTTCTGAGGGTCTGCGGCGTGCTAGGGCGAGAGGAAGAAGAGGGGGGTTTATATATGGAAACTCATTAACCCTAGCTTCCCAGTCCTGCCCAAGGCTTTGCTCGATGGGGTGCACGAGGATGAGCTCGGGTTACTCTTTGGGTAGGCTCTCGGATTGTTCTTTCTATTCTTAGATCCTCCTCGATCGGGTTGGTGTTCAGACTGTTCTTCCTGCTCCATACCTCCTTCGGGTACATGCTCGGATTCGACCTTGTTCCTCCCCATTTTTGTCACTTAAGCACCTGTTTTCATCCAAAATATGCAAATGCAAGAATGCAACACCCTAAATGGCCTAAATATGGATTCCTACAGTAAATGACCTCAAAGTGCTAAGGATAGGGTAAAAAAAATGCAAAATATGGACAAAAAGGATGCTTAAAACATGTAAATTAGAGTGTTATCAGACCCCCAAACTTAAATCTTGCTATTCCTCTAGCAAGGAAGTAGGAGGGTGCCGTTTTAAAATGGGACTCATAACCTTTGGAGCTAAGCGAAGGATTCAAGCTATAGTCCTTAATGATAGTTTAATGGTGCTAAGATCAATCAACATACTGACAAATATTTTTCTATGCTTATCACAATGCATCGATTTAGTTCAACCTCCAACTAACAGCAAGGACTTGCAATTCCAAAGAACATCTCTTCCACATTCATTAAAGTGTTTGGCGAATTCTTGCAAATGGAAGCTGAATCAAGCTCAATCGGTTTCAAGGGTAAGGCTTTTTTGGTAAGGTGGCTTCAAACAATTTTTTTGGGTGGTTTTCTCTCAAAAGAAGGAATGCTAGACAGTTGTGAAAACTATCTAAGATTGAGAACAATTTGGGCATACAAATCTTAACTCTTGATAATCTACCATTTTCTCATTCATCTCTTTTTTTTTTAATCAAACCCCCTAGAACAAAACTACCCACAACCTTGATTTTAACTCTTTTTTTTTTTGTAATCCCTAAGGTCTGAACTTTAAGGCGGAGGGAAAGTACCTGAGTGGTCACCCGGATGTGTGCTCGGAGGTGGCATCGGATAGGGTATCGTGTACCCCATCGGATTATGCATCAGATAGGCATTCGAGTGGCTTCTTCGCGATCTATCTGGTCTGGTGACATCCTCCTCTGCTTGGGGCTCGTAGGAGGATGCCCTGTGAGGCTTTGGAGGTGCTAATCCTCAGATTCCTCCCAATGGTCCGCTTCTTCCCGTCCATGCGGATGCATAAGCCGAAGTGGGAGCTGAGGCACAGCTTGCCTTGTCTTGCAGCTCTTTGATCTGTCCTCCCATTACCTTCACTGAGCCAGTGAGGTCTTTTACCTTCTTGTCTAGGAACTTGATCATCATTTTCAGCCAGTCGATCCTCTTGTGAGCTTCCTTCATCCCAACAGGTTGTTTTTGGGAGCAAACATACTCCTAAAAATCATACTCATCCGAGTTGTCTCCCTGTTCTTGCCCAGCTTGCTCTCCCTCAGTTTTGGATTCCTCCTTCAGATTGTACAGCTCCTCCAAAGGTGGGTGTGAAGTTTATGTTGTCCCTTAACCGGACTTTGGTGCACACGACGTTGGGTAGGATCATTTGGGTGGCCCCGGCAGTTGAAAGCTAAACTCGAGATCAATAGGGTTAGTTCCCAAAAATCTCAAAACACTCGAGTTTTAGAGAGAGAAGAAGTAAGATGAAAGAAGTTTAAAAGTTTTTAGGACTTATCGGTTTTGTCTTGGGGAAGAGAAAGTCCTCTTTAAATAGAAGTGGCTGCCTCTAGGGTTTTCAACTTGGGCTNAGGCTTTGGAGGTGCTAATCCTCAGATTCCTCCCAATGGTCCGCTTCTTCCCGTCCATGCGGATGCATAAGCCGAAGTGGGAGCTGAGGCACAGCTTGCCTTGTCTTGCAGCTCTTTGATCTGTCCTCCCATTACCTTCACTGAGCCAGTGAGGTCTTTTACCTTCTTGTCTAGGAACTTGATCATCATTTTCAGCCAGTCGATCCTCTTGTGAGCTTCCTTCATCCCAACAGGTTGTTTTTGGGAGCAAACATACTCCTAAAAATCATACTCATCCGAGTTGTCTCCCTGTTCTTGCCCAGCTTGCTCTCCCTCAGTTTTGGATTCCTCCTTCAGATTGTACAGCTCCTCCAAAGGTGGGTGTGAAGTTTATGTTGTCCCTTAACCGGACTTTGGTGCACACGACGTTGGGTAGGATCATTTGGGTGGCCCCGGCAGTTGAAAGCTAAACTCGAGATCAATAGGGTTAGTTCCCAAAAATCTCAAAACACTCGAGTTTTAGAGAGAGAAGAAGTAAGATGAAAGAAGTTTAAAAGTTTTTTGGACTTATCAGTTTTTTCTTGGGGAAGAGAGAGTCCTCTTTAAATAGAAGTGGCTGCCTCTAGGGTTTTCAACTTGGGCTTCGCCGAGAGTGAGCTTGGGGCTGTGGAATTCGGACTCCACTCGCCACTCGATGGGGAACACGACCAAACGCGTCGGGTATGTATTCAGGTACAGCCTCGGGTTCCCCAAAATTTCTCTTTCTTCTCTTTTTTCTTATTTTTATTATTATTATTATTTTTTTAATTTTTAGAAGAAATGTGTAAAATCGAAAATAATGCAAAGTAAACAAATAAATAAATTAAAAGAAAAAAAAATAATAAAAAATATACCTTTGGGACTTCCTCCCAAGTGAGCTTGTTTTAAGTCACTAAGATTGACTCTTCATGCTCTTTAAGCTTGGTATTTAGGAAGGAGAGGTTCTGGAATCCTCTCCACTGTAGCAGGCTGATTCAATGGATTCTCCAAATCTTGTCCGGGTTCCACAGCAAATGTAGTGTTGACTTCTTCAAGTTGGTTGACTTTTCTCTGCTTTGTCTTAGTGGAAAAAACTTGACCATCAATGGTTGGCCTTTTAATCCTTTTCTTGACATCAAATTCCATCTTGAAATGCTCTACATTCTCAATTCTGATCTTGCCTTGTTTCACCTCAATCATTGCGCCTACTGTTGCCAAGAATAGTCTCCCTAGGATCAGTGGATCATCTGGTTCCTTATCCATGTCAAGGATCATAAAATCAGTAGGGACTTCCACTCTTCCTATCCTGAGAGGCAAATTTTCCAGGATCCCAATCGGATGTTTGATTGTTCTATCAGCTGGAACCAAATACATACTACTCGGTTTAAAACTGCTGAAACCCATCTTGTTGGTAATTGACAGTGGCATGATGCTGACTGAAGCTCCCAGATCACACAAGCAATTTTTGAAAATCTGAAGTCTTATCGAGCATGGCAAAGTAAAAGAGCCAGGATCCTCCAATTTCTCCTCGATTCGCAGCTCAGGGTCTAAGCACACTCCACTCCTGAGAATTTCATACCCAATCTCCTTGACAGCTTCCTTAACCTCAATCTCCAGCTGAGCTGTCTCCTTGATGTTTCCTCTCGAAGTTCGTGTGGTGGCAAGAGCTTAGGAGGTGGAACCTTTCGCTTGGTCATACGCTCTGCAAGCGCCTCTAATTGGATGTCAAGAGCAGCATTGAACTTTTCCTCTACTTCCCCTTCTGCTGCTTCAAGAAATTAAGGTTGGTCTGCCATCTGAACATCTACTCGATGTATCATCCGATCACCACCATCGGGTGTGTCATCGGGTTCAACCTCGGGTAGTTCTACAGATTGTGATTTTCGACCCGGTGCTCGATCATTGACTCGATCAGTCTCCTCGGGTAAAGGCTTGGGTTCTTACTCGGATATGTAGTACTTGGCCTCATTTATCCTATAGTGATCCATAGTCTCCCCATCTTGAACATCACTGTCCTGAGTGAGGTAGTCGTCATAATCATCATCAAGGAAAATGGCTTGGGCAGTGGCATAATCCTTTGGGTTCCGAACAACTTTGCCTGGAAGCTGGTTGATCTTTGGAGTTGGTTGGTTGTTGTGGTGGCCCTCGAGGTATCTCAGCTTGGTGTTGAGAGAGTCATACTTAACAGTCAAGTCGTTGTATCCAGAATCGATCTTGTTTCTCATCTCGGCAAACGTTTGACATTGTCCAGCCGATGCTTGACTTTGTATCATTTGTTGAACCAGTCCGCGTAGATCAGCTTCTTGGGATTGGTTCTGCGGGCCTTGATGTGGTTGGAATCCAGGTGGTGGAATTGGTTGGTAGTTTCCAGAGTACTGCTGCTTAGGAGCATAGCCTTGATTGTATTGAATAAAAGCCTTTTGCTGACCTTGGTTCCCTTGGACTCCTGATGGGTAGACTTGGTCTTGGGGATTAGCAACGTTGGGGTTACGGTTGGACAAGTTCGGGTTTCGTTTGTAGTTGTTGTACCCTTTGTTGTAACCTCCTTGGTTGTTGATGTAGTTTACATCCTCTAGCTGAGCATTCTCCCCATCTTGTTGCAGAAACTGCTCTTCCTCTGAGATGGCATGGACATGCTGCTGCTGGCTTAGGAGCTTATCCAACTTGTCACTGAGGGCTTTTATGTCCCTCTTGTACTTGGCATCTTCTTCTCCAGTAGATCGTATTCCTCATTGTAATGCCCATCAGATTGAGCTAAGTTCTCAACGAGATCCCAGCCTTCATCGACATCCTTGTTGAGGAAGTTAACATTGCTTGCGGTGTCCAGCAACATCCGTATTTTTGGGACTACTCCTCGATATAGTGTACTTAGCAATGAAGCATTGATGAATCCATGATGAGGGCATCTGGTGGTGTATCCCTTGAAATGTTCCCAAGCTTCACTGAACGTCTCATTGTTTTTCTGAACAAAGCTGGAAATGTCATTTCGCAGCCTTGCGGTTCAGGAGTTGGAGAAGAATTTGACTATAAATGCCTTCTTGCATGCTTCCCAAGTGGTGATGGACTCCTTGGGGAGTGATTTCTCCCAGATGTGTGCTTTGTCTCCCAAAGAGAATGGGAAAAGCCGGAGCTTGAATCCATCTTCACTAACTCCATTTATCTTGGTGAGGCTACAGAGCCTATCAAACTCATCCAAATGGTCCAATAGGTCCTCCATTGGCAATCCGTGAAACTTGTTGCTCCATATCATCTGGATGAGACTACTCTTGATCTCAAAGCTGTTGTTTTGTATAGCAGGTGGTACAATGCCATGTCTTTGAGTGTGAGTAGATGGAGCATCTCCTGCTCCTATGTTGGTACGTGCTTGAGGAGCTGGTGGACCATTCTGATTATTCATCTCCTCCTCAATCGTTGGTGTTTGTGGTTGCTGGACTTGTTGTGGACGTAGTAGCCTAGGTCTGTCGATGTTGTCTATGTAAGGACTCAAGTGTTGCCTACCTTTGGATCGTGTTTGCATGCACAAACAGTTCACCGAGTGAGTACACGAGGGTTAACTCGATCCAAGTGATCGAGTGACGGGTCGGGTGGGTACTCGGGTTTGTACCTGAAATGCAAAACAAGCAAACACGAATGTAAACAAGTCAGTACCAAACCAAAATGGAAGATAGAACTTGATCTAGCAAGTGCTGAAATCCTAAACGTAGCAAATGAAATTCAACTAAATGGCAACGACGCCAAATTGATAACATGATTTTCACCCATGGTATCAATTCCCTATGCAGTTGTAGTACAAAGGGTTATCAATCCAAATGGTTGTTATGATAGCAGATAAGATACAATCAAAACTATGAAAGTCCAGCCAAGCAATAGTTGGGTTTGATCTAACAATCCTAAAATAAACAAAAGAAAGCAAATAAACAAGAACCATACGACCTGAGCATTCGATGCAAGCATTCGAGTACAGGATCGGGTAGGGTGATCGAGTAAACAAGATAGGCAAGAACATCTCGAAGGTATACTCGAAGTAGGTGATCGTGTACCTGTTCGGGTAAGGGATCGAGTTATGAATAAAATGTAAACAATCTAAATACGAAAGCTCCTAAGGATGGGGTAATCGACTCCTAAATGTTCCTGACCAATATGGATGTCCTACATGCCTCAAGCAAATATTCCCTCGATAATGAATCTCTAAAATCTTGTTAAAACACTCTCGTGGTAGAAACAATCAACCTTGATCACTCCCCTACCCAACTCTCGTTGGAGAAACATGATCAAGCAGGCAATACAAACCGATTCATTATTGTCAATAAACCCCTTACTCATCTAATCTCTTAGGCTAAGTGAGTAAATCTCTAGCATTGATTGATTCATGCATTTCATCTATACCTCTCGATGGTAAAACACCTTAGATCTAATCTCAACATCTCGGTCTGTTGATAGCATTATGAAAACCAATCTAGAAGGTAATTTATAAAACACAAATTTCAAAGCTAAGACATCCGAACCGATCAAGAACACAAAATCATCTATCCCATCCCTAGAAACCCATTAACCCTAGCTTCCCAGTCCTGCCCGAGGGTCTGCTCGATGGGGTGCACAAGGATTAGCTCGGTTTACTCTTCAGGTAGGCTCTCGGATTGTTCTTTCTGTTCTTAGATCCTCCTCGATCGAGTTGGTGTTTGGACTGTTCTTCCTGCTCCATAGCTCCTTCAGGTACATGCTCGGATTCGACCTTGTTCCGCCCCATTTTTGGCTCTTATGCACCTGTTTTCATCTAAAATATGCAAATGCAAGAACACAACACCCTAAATGTGGATTCCTACAGTAAATGACCTAAAAGTACTAAGGTTAGGGTAAAAACAATGCAAAATATGGACAAAAAGGGATGCTTAAAACATGTAAATTAGAGAGTTATCATGCGCGGTGAAGTTCGGTGAGACCATAGGACGCCGTCGAGTTCGTCGGCCCATAGACCCTTCTTCGCGTCGAGGCGTTTCTTGAGTTACTCAGGCGTATCCGCGAGCCGGCTCAGAATCCTTCAAACCAAAGGGAAATAAATTGGGGGCTGTTGTCGCATACGATCTCGTATGGAAGTCCATGCCTGCATATGATGTTTTTCCAAACGAAGTTCTGGACTTCGTTGGCTTCAAGCGTGGCATATGAATCCGCTTTGACCCACTTGGTAAAATAATCTGTCATGATCAGGAGATACTTCTTTTGATTAGACGGAGTTAACGGACCAACGATATTCATCGCCCATCGCATGAAAGGGTAAGGTGGTGACGTTGTTCGCAGAAGTTCAGTCGGAGAATGGATGAATGGTGAGTGGCGTTGACACTTTTCGCACTTGGCTGCGAATGCGGTACAGTCAGTGACCATGGTTGGCTAGAAATGTCCATTGCGACGGATTCGAAGTGCTAGAGCACGCTCGCCTGAGTAGTTGCCGTCAGCACCTTCGTGGACTTCACGCATCATGTCGTTGACGTCCATTGTGTCGACGCAGATGAGAAGAGCACCGTTTGGATCCCAACGAAATAGATTGCCGTCTAACATTGTGTATTGTGCGCACTTAGCGCGCAATCTTCTAGTTTCCCACTTATCCTTTGGACTTATTCCGTCAGCTATGTATTGGATGACTTCCGCTTGCCAATCTTCGTTAGAGGGAGTAGCAGGGGCTGCTGAGTTAGGTGCTGTTACTGCTGGGGCTGGGGTGGCTGCTGGTGCCACAGGGGCTGCTGTTGAGGCTGCTAATATGTTGCTCGGGCTTGCTGATGTGTGTGTTGAGGGTGCGGCTTCAAAAAATGTGGTTGGAGCGGGTGGCAACAAGTTGACGTTGATACTTGGTTGATCAATTACTCTCGACTGGTATGACTCTTCGGAGATCGGGATCGGAAGTTGAAGCGAGCGTCGGCTGGAGCATTGTCACTTAGGGGAATCTTGACGAGCTCAAAGGACTAAAACTTCTGAGATAAGTCGCGCACGACCTAGAGGTAGGCGTCCATACGCTCGTGTCTTGTTGCATAATCTCCACTGAACTGATGCGTGACAAGCTGAGAATTGCAGTAAGCTTGGATCTTCTTGACCCCAATTCCGTGCGCGAGACGCAATCAAGCGATTAGTGCTTCATACTCAGCGTCGTTGTTTGAAGCGGAAAAGGCAAGACAGAACGAGTGCTCCAATACCTCTCCAGTTGGCGAGTTTAGATGTACTCCTGCTCCTAATCCCAGTTTTGATGACGCGCCATCTACGTGAAGTGTCCATATCTCGGGTTGAGGGGAGTCAGCTTCTAGTTCGGGGGAGAGTTTAACGAGGAAGTCCGCGAGAACCTGTGGTTTGGCGCAAGTGCAGTTTTTGTACTCGATGTTGTACTCGCTCAATTCTACTGCCCACTTCGCCAGGCGGCCTGATTGACTTGGGCTGTGAAGGATTGTTCGCAGTGGCTGATTTGTGAGGAGTTCAACAGTGTGAGATTGGCAGTAGGGGCGGAGCTTGCGAGCTGAGATTACGACTGGGTATGCGAGCTTCTCAAGAGTCAGATACCGGAGTTCGGCGCCATCGAGAGTCTTGCTCACGTAGAAGATAGGATGTTGCTCTCCTCGATCTTCTCTGACGAGTACGCCACTTACAGCCGAACAAGAGATGGCGAAGTAGAGATACAAAGTTTCTCCTTGCTCAGGTTTGGCTAGGACTGGTGGAGATGATAGGTAATCTTTCAGTTGCTTGAATGCCAGTTCGCACTTCTCATCCCAATCACAACGTTTATTTCCGCGAAGGAGCTAGTAAAATGGTAAGCACTTGTCCGTTTAGCGAGATATGAAGCGATTCAGCGCGGCAATGCTCCCAGTAATGCTCCCAGCGCGGCGATTCAGCGCGGCAATGCTCCCAGTAAAGCATTGTACCTCGCGGGTGTTTCTTGGAGATGGAAGGTTGATGATCGCCGAAATCTACTTTGGATTTGCTTCTATACCGCGTTTCGTAACTAGGCATCCCAAGTGACGCCAAACGTGCATTTCGCCGGTTTCAGTTTCATGTTGTACTTGTTGTGTATCTCAAAACACTGCTACATATGTGCAACATGATCGGCGGCCTGAGCTGAATTGATGATCATATCATCAATGTATACTTCCATTGTCCTCCCAAGTTGACAAGCGAACATCCGGTTCATTAGGCGCTGATATGTTGCCCCTGCGTTCTTTAATCCAAAGGGCATGACTTTGTAACAGAATGTGCCTTGTTCAGTAATAAATGCGGTATTCTCTCGGTCATCCTTGTGCATCATTATCTAGTTGTGGCTTCGACGAGCTGGTCAATGCGTGGAAGAAGAAAACTATCCTTCGGACAGGCTTTGTTGAGATTAGTGAAGTCAACGCACAATCTCCAATTGCGAAGTTGATGCATTGCATCATGCTGCCGACGTAGATTGGGAGTGTTATGGTTCCGACAGTCATAATGGTGTCTCCGTCAAATTCTTTCAGAGGCTGCATTTCATGGACCTTATTGTGTAGATCAATCTCCATTTGGATCAGTACATCCTTGAATATCACATTCACCGAGCTCCTCGTGTCAATGAGATTTCTTGTCACCGAGCTTTCCTCAATCACCATTTCTATGACAAGCGGGTCGTTGTTCGGACTTGCGTTTTGTGCATCCTCGTCAGTAATGGTAATAGGATCGGAGGGTTGTGTGAACTTGTTGCTATTGGCGGGCCAGCTGCACTTTATTTCTGCTTCGCGGCAGTAAGCTTTGATTGACCGAACAGAGTCGCGGCATGTTGACAAGCCGCCCATGATAATGTGTATCCTTCAGGGAGGAGCCGGTGGGTCATCGCGTTCTACCGCATCATGGTTTCGTTAAGGGGGAGGAGGTAGGCGAGCGATTTCCCGTGCTCGGTCATTTTGTGCTGCAGCTTCTTCTTCGCGCCACCTGTCATGTTGCTGCTCGTCTTCTAGACACTACGGGGTTTCTTTGTGTGTGTTAACCTTTCTCCGTTCTCGTTCCACATCAATGTCACCTCTCTTGTACTTGTGAAGAAAAGCAATTGAAATGTCTTGCACTCTTCCGTGGAATGTCTGCAAAGTTTGTGGAATTCGCAGTAGCCACGTTTGCCTTTGTAGCTAGGACCATCGGACTCACGATAGTACTTATTCCAAGGCTTGCCCTGCTGTTGCTCTTTTCCATCGATAGCGAACATCATCGCTTTCCTTCCTTTTTCACCTCGAGCCTAATCCCGGTTGTAATGCTGGCGTGGCTCGTAGTACTCGTCTACAACTTTGCCTTTGGAGCTTGGGACCTTTTCGGGCACTTTTTCGACCAACTTCGGTTGATCCGGGTTCCTTTTATCGTTGTCTTCCTCGACTTCAATGTATCGGTTCGAACGTGCAAGTACTTCGCCTAAACTTGTGACGGGCAAGATTGTTAGGTCATCCTTGAATCTAGTGCCACGAGCGAGCGCGTTTTTCAACGCACCGATGGCGGAATCATCACTTATGGCGAGTTGGGATACGACACCCTTAAACTTTTCCATGAAAGTCCGTAATGGCTCGTTAGGCTTCTGATACATTATCCACAGATCGGTATTCGACGCAGGCACGCGCATGAAGCACTGGTGATGCTGAAGGAATGCACTTGTTAATGCTTCGTATCCATCGATCGAGTTGGCTTCAAGTCTGGAAAACCAATTCAGCGCCTCTCCGGATAGAATCTCGACGAACAGCTGACAGCTTCCTGCATCTTCTTCCTTAGGTGCGAAATACGACCGATTGATGTGGGGCTTCCCTTTGAATCGTACGGAGTTGGCCTGTTCTTGTTGTTGTCTGGGTTGTGCCTGACTGTAACTCCTTAGACCCTTGCAGTGAACGGTGAGCGTCGCGCTTCCGCCAGCATAGTTTCTAGCTCTGGTGCTGCACTCGTTGCTCAGTGCATTTGGGACGTAATCCTCTTCAGCTGAGCTTGCAGCTGCTGAAGTTCTTGCTGTAGGGCGCAATTTTCAGCGTTCTCGTATTGATTCGGCCCAACACATTGATCCGCGAGCATCTGGTTGGTCCGGAAATGTACCCTCGCCTGCTCGCCATTAGGTCCAACGATGATCGACGAGAGTCGGGGCCTTCCATTAGCATGGTGCTCAGCGCACGGAATGGCAGCGGCGTTGTGCGTAACTCGTGGAGTGTTGTGCCCAGCTTGCGGAGTGTTGTGCTCAGCTCCTAGAGTGTGTGGCGCCTCTGCGTCTTCATTTTGTTCGTGTCGAGGCTCAGATTGTCGCCTATGACGCCTTGCGTGGTCACTTTGTCCCTGAGATGCTATTTGCACTGCTTGACCGCTCATCCGGTCCAGGGTTCTTCGTACGGCTTCATCGAGCGCAGCTTGGTTGATAGTAACACGTGCAGATGTGTGATGAGGTTGAGTGATAGGCGTAGTGCCTATAGCTTCGCGGTTATTCGGAGTGTTGCCAGCGGCTACAGGATCAGGAGGGATAGTGTAAGACCCCGACCCTAAAATCCCATACATCGCCGTACAGGCCAATAAAAATTTATTAGGGCCTATAAAATTCCTACTCGTTCTTTTAACAATATGCAACAACGGATATGTAAAACAGATGATATAACTTAAAAATACGTATTCATTAATTTAGAAATTCAAATTATCCTTAACAAATCATTCTTAACACCATGCATGGTACCAATACAATCATTAGAATAACACCCATAATTAAACTACCCAAGCCATCATCCTCTTCCTCCCTTGCCTCCGTCACACGAGCTTGTCAGGCACTAAAATCCTGATCACCGTACCTTTCTTTTCCTGCGTCCATAAAAAAGGAGGCGTAGGCAAACAAATTTGCTTAGTGGAGCGGTCATCCCGTCTCACTAGGCTCAGGTCAACAATCTCAATCCGACACAAGGTATATTCCAATCAAGTCACGCAAGTCAAACAATTCACATAGGATAGTTGCCTAAGTCGTTTAGACCAACCACCATTCATATTGCAATAGAACACATTAACCATTAACCAAGACAAGCAATTTGACGAGATTAAATAAACCACGGGTCAAGAGAATCAACCATGGAACTCGGCACAGTCACGCACTCACCTTCGGTTTCGATCTACGGTGTTAATTTCTAGGTTTCTATGCCCAATTCTGATCCCCGCCTCTACACGGACAGATCAACATCGTTAACCACCGATGTATGAACCATAAACTATCGACGGATCAAGGTGGTAGAAGACTTACAGTTCTTCTCTCGATCTAGACTTAGGGAATTCTCGATCAAGCTCTATGGAAACTCTTCTCTCTCTCTTGCGGCGGCTAAAAGGTCTTATGCAAATTCTAGAGAATTTCTCTATGGGTTTCTATCCTTTATATATGGTCGACTAAACTGCCTCGAGTTCCCTCAAAACGATAAGCCTTATCGCCCCTTAACTTCCCATATATTTCGCATCTATCCTTATCCGACCAACTTTGCCTTTTCCGCGAGTTTCCATTTTTCTCGGGTTTCCTTTTTTGTGAGTCGTCTTAAATCTCCGCAAGATTACCGATTCTTCCCTCCCCCCGGGCTATCCATCGGTCCATAGTCTAATAGATCCATCCTTGTCCATCGGCCCGATCCATCGTTCATCGATGCGACCATTTCCAAATAGTCCTACTTCACTATCACTCTCACTATCACTATCACTATCACTAGGACTTTCACTCCCATTTCCACTCGGACTGTCACTTAGACTAAATACCGAAATCTTCCATTTTCATCCAGAAACTTACATGCCTGCATCATCTACAATGTAAGCCAAGGATTCCTTTTTCTTCAGTTCAAACATATGTTCACTACTTCGGTAGTCTCGAACTCTCCATTTTCCTTTCGATTACCCATCATCCATCGAACTCATGGCCATTGTCCTTTCTGACCCATGGTTCGTCCTACATACGTCCAACGTACGTCTTGATATCGTCCGACATCGTCCAATTCTCGTCCCGAGGTCTGTACAAAGTACGTCCTAATTCTTCCGGATACGTCCTGATCCTTCCGGATACGTCCTGATTCTTCTGGATACGTCCTGATCTTTCCGGATACGTCCTGATTCTTCCGGATACGTCCTGATCCTTCCGGATAAGTCCTGATCCTTCCGGATACGTCCTGGTTCTTCCGGATACGCGGATATACCATTTCATGTACCGCGTACATACCATCTCATGTACCGCTGGTACCAGGGAAATGGGTCGTTACATTTCTCCCCTACTTAGGACTGATTCGTCCTTGAATCTTTGCTCTCCTTCCGAGGAACTTCCCTCTTATCGAACCATTTCTTGAAATTCATTCTCATAACTTTTTCCGGTTCCCAAATTGCTTTTTTTTAAAGCGCAGTTAATACGAGAATAATTGCTCTTTTCTCTCTAATTGCCAAGATTTTGGATCCAGAGCTCTGATAATGACATCTAGTATTTATATTAGGCCATCAATCTAGGGCTCCTTCTGTGACTTCCACAAATGACGATTTTACCTCTATAGCCAGATAGACCAAATCTATAACTATAGAGCTTTATCTTTTAAAAAATCTTATATTTGGCCCTTTTAAAATATTGGGTAAACCCCATATCCCAACATTGGAGTCAAAAGATCAACAAGGCAAATTCGAGCATTTTGTTGAAGATTGAAAGTTGCACTAATGAACCATCATTATAGCTTGGACTTTTTTGGTTAGCAACCTGCAACTCTTCCATGATACGTGGCATAAGAGAATCAAAGCTAAACAATCGCCTTTCTTACTTCAAAATCTAAAAAAAGAAAAGGTTAAAAATTAAAATGGTTATATTTATTTAAAGTATCATATGAAATATTAAAAAACGTGAAAGAATATTATTTACAACTAGAACTAGGGAATTTTTGAATTAACCGAACTAAGTGGTTTTTAATACAAAATAATTTATGAAAATAAAACTATTTTTTAGTATATGAAAAATATTAATCTCTATCAAAAATATTTTTAAAATGTAATAAAATATTGGAAAAATCATCTTTCAAACACACAAAAATATAACAAAATTATCTTGAAAACTTGAAATCTGGTATTTCATTCCTTTGTCTAGGCAAAACAATGAAGTATAAAAAGAAAGAAATGATTGTTTCTAGGTAATAAAATATCTTAAGAAGAAGATATTTTTGGAGTAGTAATATCGTACGACTTTAATTTAGTAAAAGAATAGTCTCACTCTCATGTCACCATGTCGACACCTCAATAAGAGTTACAAAATAATTTCACATTACTTTTATCATATGATTATTCACGACCCCAAAAAGAATTATTATTTTTAGTTACGAAACGATATCATAAGGCTATATACTTTTTCGTATTTTATTTTCTTTGTTAGGTGGACTTCCAATTATGCAGCCTAGAAATCTGAGGTTGGTGAAGTACCCCCAATTAAAAAAGTCCTCCTCTATTAATCTACCCACATGGAAAAATTCTCCAAAACGTGATTATACACTTATTATATGTACATACTCTCACACTCTCACTTCTAATATTTTATAGTACTTATCGTTTAATTTTCTAAATTGAGTTAACGTTACAATGTTGAATTTTCGTTAACTGAGTAACTTTTTTTTTTTGGGGAAAACTGAGTTATTCATTCACCTGAAAAAGGACAATTTTTCTAAATTCATTATTTTATGTATACTTTTTTTTTGTTATGTATAGAAAATGAAAATGGAAAAATGTTTGTGAGCTATTTGAAGTATATGCCAACACATGACCACATATATAAACAATATAAATATCCTGTTAATTACGTGAATTATTATCATTATATAAGGACATCTATAAATAAACATAGGTAATGTGTATAATACCATAAACATTAAATTTTGGCCGGCATACGACATTGACCAGCGTTAACTAGTGTTGACTAGAAAAAATATTCATTTTTTTTCTTAAAAATAATATTTTTTTTGTTTTCATATATTTTTTATAAATAAATAAAAAATATAAAATGATTTTTGTAATTTACAAAAACAAAATATAACAACAAAAAATATAAGAAAATTATGTACCAAAAAAATCAAATGACAAACAAAATTTGTGGTATATCTAGTAACTAATTTTGTTAATACATAAAATATACCAAAAATAATATAATAAAACTATAGCACCAAAATTTTATGTGTAGTAGATTTTTTTATAAAACTATAACAAATATATACCTTTCCGTTTTAAAAATTATTTTTTTGTTTTGTATTTTCAAAGATGCGGGTTTTAAATATATATATATATATATATTTTTTACATATTTATAAGATTATGTCATTTGAAATATATCCAAGGCATTGCCAACTATTTCTTTTTTTTAATAGATCAACTTTTGATTTTACAAAATCAACTTTTGTTTTTTAACTATCTTCTTGATATATGTCTTTCATGTAAATAAATAGAATTTTTATTATTTTCTTCCTTTGTTTTTCTTATTAAAAACAAATAAATAGTTGGTAATGTCTTGGATATATTTCAAATGACATAATCTTATAAATAAGTAAAAAGTTAAAAAAAATATTTAAAACCCCCACCTTTAAAAATACAAAATAAAAAAAATGATTTTTAAAAGGAAAAGGTATATATTTGTTATAGTTTTATGAAACAATCTACTACACATAAAATTTTGGTGGTTTAGTTTTATTATATTATTTTTGGTATATTTTCTGTATTAACAAAATTAGTTACTAGATATTACAAATTTGGTTTGTCATATAATTTTTATTTTTTTTGGTATATAATTTTCTTGTATTTTTTTTGTTGTATAACTTTTTGTTGTTATTTTGTTTTTGTAAGGAAATTATACAAATTATTTAATCTTTTTATTTATTTATCAAAACTACATTAAAACAAAAAAATATTATTAAGAAAAAAGAAAAAAAACATTTTTTTGAATATTTTTTCTGGTCAATGCTGGTCAATACTGGTCAATGTCGATTATTAGTTAAAGCCAGATTCTGGCCAAAATTTAATGTTTATGGTGTTGTACACATAACCTATATTTATTTATAGATATATTTATGTGATAACAATAGTTCACGCAGTTAACAGAACATCTATATATTGTTTGTACGTGTGGTTATGTGTTTGTGTATACTACTTCAGTAGCGTAGCTGGCAATAATTTTTTGAATGAAAATCTTGGTCACATCACATGTTGACCTCAGATCTGCCACTACCACGAGGCACTACGCTGCTATCTAATGACCACAAAACCAAATCTCAAACATACAAAACCAAATCTCAAACATGCAAAGACGAATTTGACCCTCACCGACTCACATACATACAAAACTACCAACTCTCCTCCCCCAACCCGGGCCCATATCACCATGTTATATGCCATTTTCTATGTATAACAAACATTAACTACATGTTTATATTCCAAAGACGAAACAATGAAATAATAATCAGCAAACAGTGTTTATATATACCATAACAACTCCATCGTGTAGTGCGTACTTCCTATGTCGTCAGAAAAAAGGTTCCGAAGAGATGCTACCAACTACTACTACTAACCCACAAATTACTTGTTCACCAAAATGTGTGTTTAATGGCTCGTTTGATATAAATTTGGTGATAGCCAATATAAGAAACAAACTTAAATTAGCGAATAACAATTAACAACAAAAATATTGTCTACTAAATGATACTTCCTCTCTCTAATAGTTTAACGTTTAGAAATTTTCACACATATTAAAACAGAAAAATCTAATTAATCTATTTATTTAATTTTCTTTTAATTGTTTGAATCTGTATTTTTTTTTCTCTAATAGTTTAATGTTTAAGACTTTTCACACATATTAAGACAGAGAAATCTAATTAATCTATTTATTTATTTTTCTTTTGATTGTTTAAATCTGTATTTTTTTTTTCTTTTTTTTCACATCTCTCCTCTTTCTCACTTGAGTAAAAAAATTAAAAAAAAAAAAAAGAAAATTTTTTTTTTTGAGAAATTCAATCTTTTAGAAACAAAGAAAATACCCTAAAACATCAAACTATACCGTTATAACAACTTGTACATATTTCATTTGCCACTTATATCGTTAACAAGAATATGCGAGTAAAATTTGCTTATTGACTATTTTGGCTATAAGTAAACATGAGATTTAAAGGGAATTTAGTTCGTCACTGTTTATAGGTGTGTCTTCAAATTTTTGAAGCTATTACCGTTTATAGGTGGATATCCACTACGTAGAGAGCAACTGCGAGAAGTTTTTTTTTTAAAATTTTAAACCTACATAACAAATATTTCAGAAAATAATAAAAATCATGCTCTTGATATTCAGTAAGATTATGACATTCTAATTTCTAAGCTAATGAAGCTATAAATACAAAAATACTTCTTGAGAAGATTACATAGATAAAGTTATCACTAACTGGTTGCGGTTTCTTTGAAACAGAAGTTGTAGCCAATGTGTTATATGGACTAATAACATATACATAAGACTGCAAAACAGTAACGACCCAAAATTGTTGCAATATTCACAACCAGGCTAATAATTTCGTGGTAGACAATGTTGAAACGTTGGTTAAGTGGCTTTGCATCAAAATATCAATTCATAAGATCTAATTTAACACGCCAACCATATTGGGAAAGAGATGTAACGATCATTTGAAACCATAAGAGTTTTCAGTTTCTTGTCAAAAACGTAATTAAAACACTGGGCTGAATCAATTCCATGGGCCCTCAAAGCCTTTTTCACTATGTTTTATTTCAATTTTAATTTCACTTTTCTGAATTATAAACATTTTTTTTTTCTTTTTGTGACTTAATAATAAAAAATTTAAATATTTGTAAATTTTTCTACAAACAAATTTGAAAAAAATAATCTGAGAGTGAGATTTACCCAAAACAACCTTAAATGCACTCAGGTATTAAGTAGTTATCTAATCATGATTAATTAAGGGAAAGGTACTAGTAAGAGGGTAAAACAGTCAAAACAGATCCGCTTGTTTCTCCTACCACACACACACCTAACCAACCAACACCAAAATTAGCAAAAGAAGGTCAAATCCGTAATTTAATCCACTTTCTTCTCCTCTTTTAAACCCAACCGCCTCTCTTCCCACTTCCCTCACTCTCTCAATCTCAGATCTCTCTCTCTCTCTCTCTCTCAATCTCAGATCCATCGTTCCAACAACACATCCAAAGGATGGAACCAGTCTCTTCATGGGGAAACACCCCTCTCACCACCGTAGATCCAGAGATCCACGACCTGATCGAGAAGGAGAAGCGTCGTCAATGTAGAGGAATCGAACTCATCGCCTCCGAGAATTTCACTTCCTTCGCCGTCATCGAAGCTCTCGGAAGCGCCTTAACCAACAAATACTCCGAAGGCATGCCTGGTAACCGTTACTACGGAGGTAACGAGTTCATCGATCAGATCGAGAACCTTTGCCGTTCGCGAGCTCTCGAAGCTTTCCACTGCGATCCGGAGAAATGGGGCGTTAACGTTCAGCCTTACTCTGGATCTCCGGCGAATTTCGCCGCCTACACCGCTCTGCTCCAGCCTCACGATCGTATCATGGGGCTTGATCTGCCTTCAGGTGGTCATTTGACTCATGGTTACTATACATCTGGTGGTAAGAAGATCTCTGCGACTTCGATCTACTTTGAGAGTCTTCCCTACAAGGTTAATTTCACCACTGGTTACATTGACTACGATAAGCTTGAAGAGAAGGCGTTGGATTTCAGGCCTAAGTTGCTCATCTGTGGTGGTAGTGCGTATCCCAGGGATTGGGATTACGCTAGATTGAGAGCTATTGCTGATAAGGTTGGAGCTCTTTTGCTCTGTGATATGGCTCACATCAGTGGTCTCGTTGCTGCTCAGGTATATTATAAGCCTATTCTCTTTTGTATTGATCTAGTGTTTCATATACCTTATCTTATTGTTTGATCTGGTTTTGTTAAGCGTTTTGAATGGTCTAGAACGAAGATCTGGATTTGTGGAACTCTGACATCAAACTCAATTACACATATTTCATATCTGTTTACAATTTAGCGATCTGTCTCGTCTCATATCTGTGTGCATTCATGTTTCAAGTCTTGTGTTTTCAGGGTGTATTATCAAATGAGGTTATTCCTAAGAAAGAATCATATCACATTGTTTTAGTCGTTTTATTTTACTTGTGTGTTCCATGTAGTTTCTCGTTGTTTCTTTTTCTCAACTCGCATGTGTAAGTGAATATACCAATGGGAAATCTTCAATTCTATTCAGTAACTAAAACCAACCGGATAAAGTGGTGTGAGTACACTAATGTTAGTTGCCAAGATTGTTTTTTTTTTTTTTGCATTCACCGACAGAACTGATTGAGTTTTGATCATGTTTACAGGAAGCTGCAAACCCGTTTGAGTACTGTGACGTTGTGACAACCACAACCCACAAGAGTTTGAGGGGTCCAAGGGCTGGTATGATCTTCTACAGGAAGGGTCCAAAACCAGCCAAGAAGGGTCAACCCGAGGGTGCAGTCTATGACTTTGAGGACAAAATCAACTTTGCTGTATTCCCTGCACTTCAAGGTGGTCCCCACAATCACCAGATCGGTGCTCTAGCTGTTGCGTTGAAGCAGGCCAACACTCCTGGTTTCAAGGTGTATGCAAAACAGGTGAAAGCCAATGCTGTTGCCCTTGGAAACTACCTGATGAGCAAGGGATACCAGATTGTGACCAATGGAACTGAGAACCATCTTGTTCTCTGGGATCTTCGCCCTCTTGGATTGACCGGTGAGTGAATAATATTTCAAAGAAAAGAAAACCACCTTTGTGACCCTATGTTATATATGGAACTAGTCCTGATGTTTTATATGAATCTGCTTTTGCTAGGTAACAAGGTTGAGAAGCTCTGCGATCTGTGCAGCATTACATTGAACAAGAATGCAGTATTTGGAGACAGTAGTGCTCTTGCTCCTGGAGGTGTAAGAATCGGTAAGACGGAGTTCTGAACTGTTCATGACTATAGCCAGCCATTGAATCTCATTGTTGGCTCTCGCTAACATAGAAATATGTGTGTTTTTGTAGGTACACCCGCTATGACCTCAAGAGGATTGGTGGAGAAGGACTTTGAGCAGATAGGAGAATTCCTGAGCCGTGCAGTGACATTGACATTGGACATCCAGAAGCAGTTCGGTAAGTTGTTGAAGGACTTCAACAAGGGTTTGGTGGACAACAAAGATCTCGAGCAGCTCAAGGCTGACGTTGAGAAGTTCTCGGCCTCTTATGAGATGCCTGGATTCCTCATGTCTGAGATGAAGTACAAGGAGTAGAGATCTCTCTCTTGATCTAAGAGTAATCTTCTGTTACCTACCATATATATAAAATGCTTTTGTAGGATCGCCTAATTGGAATTTTAAAGGCGAAGAAATGAAGAAACAAATAGTAAAAAAAAAAAAAAAGGTTTTTCTTGAGTTATCTTTAATGTTTTTTTGTCTTCTTTTCAAAATTGTTGTATTTTGTTGGCTTTCTTAATAATAATATCAGCGAGTTTTCTCTTTTCCCCGGTTCAGCTTTAAAATATGTTTATATTTTGTTTTTGANTGCAATATTCACAACCAGGCTAATAATTTCGTGGTAGACAATGTTGAAACGTTGGTTAAGTGGCTTTGCATCAAAATATCAATTCATAAGATCTAATTTAACACGCCAACCATATTGGGAAAGAGATGTAACGATCATTTGAAACCATAAGAGTTTTCAGTTTCTTGTCAAAAACGTAATTAAAACACTGGGCTGAATCAATTCCATGGGCCCTCAAAGCCTTTTTCACTATGTTTTATTTCAATTTTAATTTCACTTTTCTGAATTATAAACATTTTTTTTTTCTTTTTGTGACTTAATAATAAAAAATTTAAATATTTGTAAATTTTTCTACAAACAAATTTGAAAAAAATAATCTGAGAGTGAGATTTACCCAAAACAACCTTAAATGCACTCAGGTATTAAGTAGTTATCTAATCATGATTAATTAAGGGAAAGGTACTAGTAAGAGGGTAAAACAGTCAAAACAGATCCGCTTGTTTCTCCTACCACACACACACCTAACCAACCAACACCAAAATTAGCAAAAGAAGGTCAAATCCGTAATTTAATCCACTTTCTTCTCCTCTTTTAAACCCAACCGCCTCTCTTCCCACTTCCCTCACTCTCTCAATCTCAGATCTCTCTCTCTCTCTCTCTCTCAATCTCAGATCCATCGTTCCAACAACACATCCAAAGGATGGAACCAGTCTCTTCATGGGGAAACACCCCTCTCACCACCGTAGATCCAGAGATCCACGACCTGATCGAGAAGGAGAAGCGTCGTCAATGTAGAGGAATCGAACTCATCGCCTCCGAGAATTTCACTTCCTTCGCCGTCATCGAAGCTCTCGGAAGCGCCTTAACCAACAAATACTCCGAAGGCATGCCTGGTAACCGTTACTACGGAGGTAACGAGTTCATCGATCAGATCGAGAACCTTTGCCGTTCGCGAGCTCTCGAAGCTTTCCACTGCGATCCGGAGAAATGGGGCGTTAACGTTCAGCCTTACTCTGGATCTCCGGCGAATTTCGCCGCCTACACCGCTCTGCTCCAGCCTCACGATCGTATCATGGGGCTTGATCTGCCTTCAGGTGGTCATTTGACTCATGGTTACTATACATCTGGTGGTAAGAAGATCTCTGCGACTTCGATCTACTTTGAGAGTCTTCCCTACAAGGTTAATTTCACCACTGGTTACATTGACTACGATAAGCTTGAAGAGAAGGCGTTGGATTTCAGGCCTAAGTTGCTCATCTGTGGTGGTAGTGCGTATCCCAGGGATTGGGATTACGCTAGATTGAGAGCTATTGCTGATAAGGTTGGAGCTCTTTTGCTCTGTGATATGGCTCACATCAGTGGTCTCGTTGCTGCTCAGGTATATTATAAGCCTATTCTCTTTTGTATTGATCTAGTGTTTCATATACCTTATCTTATTGTTTGATCTGGTTTTGTTAAGCGTTTTGAATGGTCTAGAACGAAGATCTGGATTTGTGGAACTCTGACATCAAACTCAATTACACATATTTCATATCTGTTTACAATTTAGCGATCTGTCTCGTCTCATATCTGTGTGCATTCATGTTTCAAGTCTTGTGTTTTCAGGGTGTATTATCAAATGAGGTTATTCCTAAGAAAGAATCATATCACATTGTTTTAGTCGTTTTATTTTACTTGTGTGTTCCATGTAGTTTCTCGTTGTTTCTTTTTCTCAACTCGCATGTGTAAGTGAATATACCAATGGGAAATCTTCAATTCTATTCAGTAACTAAAACCAACCGGATAAAGTGGTGTGAGTACACTAATGTTAGTTGCCAAGATTGTTTTTTTTTTTTTTGCATTCACCGACAGAACTGATTGAGTTTTGATCATGTTTACAGGAAGCTGCAAACCCGTTTGAGTACTGTGACGTTGTGACAACCACAACCCACAAGAGTTTGAGGGGTCCAAGGGCTGGTATGATCTTCTACAGGAAGGGTCCAAAACCAGCCAAGAAGGGTCAACCCGAGGGTGCAGTCTATGACTTTGAGGACAAAATCAACTTTGCTGTATTCCCTGCACTTCAAGGTGGTCCCCACAATCACCAGATCGGTGCTCTAGCTGTTGCGTTGAAGCAGGCCAACACTCCTGGTTTCAAGGTGTATGCAAAACAGGTGAAAGCCAATGCTGTTGCCCTTGGAAACTACCTGATGAGCAAGGGATACCAGATTGTGACCAATGGAACTGAGAACCATCTTGTTCTCTGGGATCTTCGCCCTCTTGGATTGACCGGTGAGTGAATAATATTTCAAAGAAAAGAAAACCACCTTTGTGACCCTATGTTATATATGGAACTAGTCCTGATGTTTTATATGAATCTGCTTTTGCTAGGTAACAAGGTTGAGAAGCTCTGCGATCTGTGCAGCATTACATTGAACAAGAATGCAGTATTTGGAGACAGTAGTGCTCTTGCTCCTGGAGGTGTAAGAATCGGTAAGACGGAGTTCTGAACTGTTCATGACTATAGCCAGCCATTGAATCTCATTGTTGGCTCTCGCTAACATAGAAATATGTGTGTTTTTGTAGGTACACCCGCTATGACCTCAAGAGGATTGGTGGAGAAGGACTTTGAGCAGATAGGAGAATTCCTGAGCCGTGCAGTGACATTGACATTGGACATCCAGAAGCAGTTCGGTAAGTTGTTGAAGGACTTCAACAAGGGTTTGGTGGACAACAAAGATCTCGAGCAGCTCAAGGCTGACGTTGAGAAGTTCTCGGCCTCTTATGAGATGCCTGGATTCCTCATGTCTGAGATGAAGTACAAGGAGTAGAGATCTCTCTCTTGATCTAAGAGTAATCTTCTGTTACCTACCATATATATAAAATGCTTTTGTAGGATCGCCTAATTGGAATTTTAAAGGCGAAGAAATGAAGAAACAAATAGTAAAAAAAAAAAAAAAGGTTTTTCTTGAGTTATCTTTAATGTTTTTTTGTCTTCTTTTCAAAATTGTTGTATTTTGTTGGCTTTCTTAATAATAATATCAGCGAGTTTTCTCTTTTCCCCGGTTCAGCTTTAAAATATGTTTATATTTTGTTTTTGATAGATTGGATTTGGTTTCTCATAGTCAATGGTCTACTTACTACATCTTCAGTTCTAATGTAAAGAGAGTATAGAGTATAGGTGTATGTAGCAAAGATATTGCTTAAGAATTACTAGTCATACATAATTAGTATAATTTTTCTTTCAATTAGAAAGTGATGTCTTCCACAAGTTGGGGCGACGACGAAGATTTTACGGAGGATTATGTTGTAGCCTCTGTTCATAACAGAGCCACCCGCACCTGTTCATGTCTGCTTCAGCTTCAGATTGGCTGACGCAGTGACATATACATAGAAGTGTCAGGCCGGCCCGCATCCATCTGGGCCGTCCGCGGTGGGCAATTTCTATCTTCTGAACCACGATGGACTGGCCTGTTAAACTCGCAAACATAAAAGTTATGTCCAAACCCGTTCCGCTAAATCCAACAGGTTAGCGAGCTGGCCTGCGGGCTTAAATAATGTATTAAAAAAAAATTAATAATTAATAATTTTAAAAATAATCATATACATAAAAGTAAGCTTCTGCTCTCTCCTTATTGGTTCGTTTGGTTTTTTTGTTTATTTTTATATTTTTGTCTAATTTTTATAGTAGTAAATGTCCAAATTAATTTTCTTATTAGTAGTAATTTACTAATTTGTGTNTCAATCTCAGATCTCTCTCTCTCTCTCTCTCTCAATCTCAGATCCATCGTTCCAACAACACATCCAAAGGATGGAACCAGTCTCTTCATGGGGAAACACCCCTCTCACCACCGTAGATCCAGAGATCCACGACCTGATCGAGAAGGAGAAGCGTCGTCAATGTAGAGGAATCGAACTCATCGCCTCCGAGAATTTCACTTCCTTCGCCGTCATCGAAGCTCTCGGAAGCGCCTTAACCAACAAATACTCCGAAGGCATGCCTGGTAACCGTTACTACGGAGGTAACGAGTTCATCGATCAGATCGAGAACCTTTGCCGTTCGCGAGCTCTCGAAGCTTTCCACTGCGATCCGGAGAAATGGGGCGTTAACGTTCAGCCTTACTCTGGATCTCCGGCGAATTTCGCCGCCTACACCGCTCTGCTCCAGCCTCACGATCGTATCATGGGGCTTGATCTGCCTTCAGGTGGTCATTTGACTCATGGTTACTATACATCTGGTGGTAAGAAGATCTCTGCGACTTCGATCTACTTTGAGAGTCTTCCCTACAAGGTTAATTTCACCACTGGTTACATTGACTACGATAAGCTTGAAGAGAAGGCGTTGGATTTCAGGCCTAAGTTGCTCATCTGTGGTGGTAGTGCGTATCCCAGGGATTGGGATTACGCTAGATTGAGAGCTATTGCTGATAAGGTTGGAGCTCTTTTGCTCTGTGATATGGCTCACATCAGTGGTCTCGTTGCTGCTCAGGTATATTATAAGCCTATTCTCTTTTGTATTGATCTAGTGTTTCATATACCTTATCTTATTGTTTGATCTGGTTTTGTTAAGCGTTTTGAATGGTCTAGAACGAAGATCTGGATTTGTGGAACTCTGACATCAAACTCAATTACACATATTTCATATCTGTTTACAATTTAGCGATCTGTCTCGTCTCATATCTGTGTGCATTCATGTTTCAAGTCTTGTGTTTTCAGGGTGTATTATCAAATGAGGTTATTCCTAAGAAAGAATCATATCACATTGTTTTAGTCGTTTTATTTTACTTGTGTGTTCCATGTAGTTTCTCGTTGTTTCTTTTTCTCAACTCGCATGTGTAAGTGAATATACCAATGGGAAATCTTCAATTCTATTCAGTAACTAAAACCAACCGGATAAAGTGGTGTGAGTACACTAATGTTAGTTGCCAAGATTGTTTTTTTTTTTTTTGCATTCACCGACAGAACTGATTGAGTTTTGATCATGTTTACAGGAAGCTGCAAACCCGTTTGAGTACTGTGACGTTGTGACAACCACAACCCACAAGAGTTTGAGGGGTCCAAGGGCTGGTATGATCTTCTACAGGAAGGGTCCAAAACCAGCCAAGAAGGGTCAACCCGAGGGTGCAGTCTATGACTTTGAGGACAAAATCAACTTTGCTGTATTCCCTGCACTTCAAGGTGGTCCCCACAATCACCAGATCGGTGCTCTAGCTGTTGCGTTGAAGCAGGCCAACACTCCTGGTTTCAAGGTGTATGCAAAACAGGTGAAAGCCAATGCTGTTGCCCTTGGAAACTACCTGATGAGCAAGGGATACCAGATTGTGACCAATGGAACTGAGAACCATCTTGTTCTCTGGGATCTTCGCCCTCTTGGATTGACCGGTGAGTGAATAATATTTCAAAGAAAAGAAAACCACCTTTGTGACCCTATGTTATATATGGAACTAGTCCTGATGTTTTATATGAATCTGCTTTTGCTAGGTAACAAGGTTGAGAAGCTCTGCGATCTGTGCAGCATTACATTGAACAAGAATGCAGTATTTGGAGACAGTAGTGCTCTTGCTCCTGGAGGTGTAAGAATCGGTAAGACGGAGTTCTGAACTGTTCATGACTATAGCCAGCCATTGAATCTCATTGTTGGCTCTCGCTAACATAGAAATATGTGTGTTTTTGTAGGTACACCCGCTATGACCTCAAGAGGATTGGTGGAGAAGGACTTTGAGCAGATAGGAGAATTCCTGAGCCGTGCAGTGACATTGACATTGGACATCCAGAAGCAGTTCGGTAAGTTGTTGAAGGACTTCAACAAGGGTTTGGTGGACAACAAAGATCTCGAGCAGCTCAAGGCTGACGTTGAGAAGTTCTCGGCCTCTTATGAGATGCCTGGATTCCTCATGTCTGAGATGAAGTACAAGGAGTAGAGATCTCTCTCTTGATCTAAGAGTAATCTTCTGTTACCTACCATATATATAAAATGCTTTTGTAGGATCGCCTAATTGGAATTTTAAAGGCGAAGAAATGAAGAAACAAATAGTAAAAAAAAAAGGTTTTTCTTGAGTTATTTCCTTAATGTTTTTTTTTTGTCTTCTTTTCGAAATTGTTGTATTTTGTTGGCTTTCTTAATAATAATATCAGCGAGTTTTCTCTTTTCCCCGGTTCAGCTTTAAAATATGTTTGTATT
>NC_025696.1:20292710-20293319 GCF_000633955.1 Camelina sativa
GAGAAGGCGTTGGATTTCAGGCCTAAGTTGCTCATCTGTGGTGGTAGTGCGTATCCCAGGGATTGGGATTACGCTAGATTGAGAGCTATTGCTGATAAGGTTGGAGCTCTTTTGCTCTGTGATATGGCTCACATCAGTGGTCTCGTTGCTGCTCAGGTATATTATAAGCCTATTCTCTTTTGTATTGATCTAGTGTTTCATATACCTTATCTTATTGTTTGATCTGGTTTTGTTAAGCGTTTTGAATGGTCTAGAACGAAGATCTGGATTTGTGGAACTCTGACATCAAACTCAATTACACATATTTCATATCTGTTTACAATTTAGCGATCTGTCTCGTCTCATATCTGTGTGCATTCATGTTTCAAGTCTTGTGTTTTCAGGGTGTATTATCAAATGAGGTTATTCCTAAGAAAGAATCATATCACATTGTTTTAGTCGTTTTATTTTACTTGTGTGTTCCATGTAGTTTCTCGTTGTTTCTTTTTCTCAACTCGCATGTGTAAGTGAATATACCAATGGGAAATCTTCAATTCTATTCAGTAACTAAAACCAACCGGATAAAGTGGTGTGAGTACACTAATGTTAGTTGCCAAGATTGATTTTTTT
>NC_025696.1:20295741-20335494 GCF_000633955.1 Camelina sativa
CAAATTAATTTTCTTATTAGTAGTAATTTACTAATTTGTGTAACTGAAATTTGATTTTTTTGTAATTAAGTCGTAAGAGAAGGAGACATTAATTTCATAATTACTCCTAATTTAAGTTATTGTTTTCTTTTAAGTGGGATGCACTAACCTTGAAGACCAATCCATTAACAATTCTGAATGTTTCTATCCGTTTGTAATTTTTCTCATTAGTCATGCATTAGTTCCGAATGCTTTACATTATTTAATTATAAATAGTAAGTAAACATTCACCACATTTCGTTTGCTTAACCAAAGTCAGATTTTCCAACTAAACAAAATACATAGTCCACTCATAACAACAAGTAGAGAAACATGGCGTCTTTTGCAACAAACACCTGCCGTTCAACCTTCTGCTGCCTTGAAAGGATTGGGGGCAGCTCTTTCGCCGGAGCTAAGCTTTTCATTGACCCTTCTTGTCAAAGCTTTAGACCCAAATCCACAGGTAAAATCTAAAGCTTTTAAATTTGGAATCTTCGATTGAGATTGATGAAAATAGGTATTAAAAGGTTTGGGTTTTTTGTAGAGCTGGTGTTGTTGTGGCTATGGAGACAAAAGTGTTTACTTTGTTTTAGAAGATTTGGGTAACACAACAGGAAAATGGGATGTATGTGGATATGATGCTTCCTCTCCTTACAAGTTACAACCCACTTCAGGTTTATAACAACACTTAATCCTAGATCTATATGCTCTTCAAATTCTGAGACTTTTAATTTTGATTGTTATTCTGTTCTTTGCTTGCTTGCAGAGCAAGTTCTTTTAAGACACTTGCTGCTCCTCACAAAGAGGGGTTTGCTTCTCAAGTTTTTGATTATTGGACGAGGCTTTTTGCTTACTTATGCATTGTGAACTCGACCGTATAAGAGAGGTCCTCAAGAGATCGTTTCATATAGATAAAGAGATATGTGGCAGAGCTTTGAGGTAAATCATCATTTAGCTTTCAATATTTTTCTCAAATTATAAATTTGAAAATAACATGTGGAAATTTGTTTTCCTAAGATCTCAATATTCTTACCTTACTCTTGCTCACATTTTCCAGTATGTTAATGAGGTTTTTAATATGTTATATGACGTATGTTTTGACTTTTGAAGAAGGGGATGGTTGTCAAATTTGGGGTCAAGAAGATTCAGCAGTGGGGAGATGAAAAGTTGCATCATAGTTTAACAGATAAATATCATCTAAATGATTAGTTCAGATGAGTCAATAACGGAATTATCCGTTTACATATGTAATAGTATAAATAATGGTAATCTAATAATACAAGATGTTATTTGTTGTAGGACATTCGGAAGTAAAGAAAAATTTATAATCCATCTATCATCTATGGCATTTGCATATAAAATTATGTTTGTTAATGGTTCAATTGCTATGGTAAGAGTAAGTGTATTTGACAATATTACATTCATGAATTTTACTCTTTTTATGTCTTGAAATATTTCAAATTTAAAACTCTAAGTGTAATACAAACATACTAATTAATTTTGTTTTTTTTTTGTAATGCAACATATATTTTAATAAAACATTACAATTACTTTTAGATGACTTTAGTACTAATGAAATAGTGTGGTTAGGATTCTTTTTTTTTTGTCAGAAAAATGAATTTAATAAAAAAATTTAGATAATTGGTGATCCAAAATCTTGGAATTTTGAGATCCAGAAACCTTACTATTTCATTAGTACTAAAGTCATCTAAAAGTTAAATCATTGATATGAACTTACCACTATAACTTAAACTACATCAAATATAACAAAAAAAGAGTCAAAACGCAACATGCCGCGAGTATCGCGGCTAAACAACCTAGTGTATATTAATCTATACTTTAAATCTACACTTTACTACTATATTGTAACTGAAATTATATTAATTATGCATCCACTATTTTCCATTCATTTTCATTCAAACACACTATAAATTATAATTATAATTCCTCTAATTAATTTATTTTAGAAATGTAACTTTTATCCCTTGAAATCCTATAAATAACCATTCTCACATCATCATCCACATATCTCAAATTCTAAATAATTTCTTTGTTTTGATTATGTTCTTGTATGGGTTCAAAACTCATGGTAAGAGTGTGATTATGTATTTTGTTAGATTTATCTTATATTTTGTTCATTTTTAGTTCTTTGTTTTATGCATTTTTTCCTTTCTTCTTTGTCTTCTTATTATTTTTAATTTTCAATTACATATGTATAATAAAATTTTGGTGACTGTAAAAACAATTATCAATGCAGATTCAACGATACTAATTTCTATCAAAGCCTAATGGGGGGAATCAAGCTAAAGAAATCATCTTCATTCATGTATATATATTTTTTAAAAGTATGCAATGTTTTAACAAAATAAACTATTATAGTAGAATTATTCAATCAAATTATTTAACTCTCTCTTACCTCCAAAAATTTTGTGATACATTTTTTTTGTATACTCATCATTATATTTAGTTCTTGGGATCCAAAATATAATTATATAAAGATCATTATAATGTTTATTCAATTCAAAATTTGTAATGTTTAATGATTTTCTATATAAAAAAAACAGTTTGATATTCCATTTCCAAAATTTTACTACAAAGAGGAAATCAATAGAATTTAACCTAGCAATATAGCTTAAATTAAGGTGAATATAAAAGACATTAAAAATTAAATTAATCTTTGGGATTTTTATTGCATTTCATATGATTTTATAAGGTTTCACTCTCTCCTTATTGGTAAGAAAATAATATATATTTTTAATTAAATAAAAATATAATAATGTACATTAATCTATACTTTAAATCTACATTTTACTACTAAATTGAAACTGAAATTACATTAATTATGAATTGACTATTTTTTCAGTTCATTTTCATTCAAACACACTATAAATTATAATTGTAACTCTTCTAATAAAAGTATGATTATATATTTTGTTAGAATTTTTTTATATTTCGTATGATTTTATAGGAAATATATATAATTGATACTTCGAAAATAATTTTGGATTTTGATTATTAAATGTTTTAGGTAAATTTTGAGTATCAGAGTAATTTTTTTATCATTAACAATATTTTTAAATAAATGGTATATTTTGATATTGTATGATTTGAATAAATAAAGTGTATTATTGATTGTTTGCATAATACATCAAAAATACATCTTGTTTGTTATGTATGTATTTTTAGGGAGAATTTCAAAAATACATATTTTTCAGTACCACTTTTCAGAAATACCATTTTAAAAAAGTTTATTAAAAGAATATTCTCAGAAAATTCTCATAGTTTTATAATTATTACATAAACTAAAATAAACTAACATAACTAATAAAACAACCCGCGCATATGTGCGGGATAGTACCTAGTTTTAAATAAAATTAATGTTTATATTGATTTTCATAGATGTTTTTTTTTACATTAAATTTGTTTGGGTTATTACATCAATACAATAAAAGTACTATAAGTTTCTGTCCAGTGCTGACACATCAGCATTTTGGTGAAATATGAAGTTGACACCTCATTTAAAAACTTAACCAATCAAAATATTTTAATTAATACACATCAGCTTTTCAACTTGCCACATCAGTTTTTTAATTAAAAACATAAATTTTAAAAGATATCTAATACAATTAAAACAAATAATAGCCTTAATCATTTTAAAAATTTGGATGACACATAGATTTTTAATTTGTAGAAAGAAAAACAAAATTAAATTAAATATACAATATATATATATATATATATTAGATTTTTCCCACAGTTTATATAGCATTATTAATTTGGAAATTTTCAAATTTTATTCCTAACTCATTGTTGATTCCAAGTATTACAAAGAAAAAAATAAAATTTAGGAAAAAATATGGCTAACTACACGAAGTATAGAAGAATACATGGTCACACATACCAAGTATACTATTGTATCCTCAACTACACGAAGTATATGTATTACATGGCCACATGCATGAATTATATGACGTTATGTGGTCAACACCATAAACATACAATCCGGTATACTGGTCGACTGACTCCGGCGAAGACCGACGTTGACTCCGGCGAAGTCCAACGTTGACTCCGGTGTTGACCAAAAAATGTATTAATTTTTTTTCTATTAAAACTCAAAAATAAGAAATATTATGTAAACATTTTTGTTTTTTATGATTAAAAAATATATTCAGTTCAATATCTAAATATTTTATATATCTCTAACTTATTCATTCTTATAATTAGTTAATTTTTATTTTTAAAGCTAAAATAATGATTAATTATAAATCTTTGATAATAAGATTATTTAAATACTACAAAATCATAAAATCAAATTCAACCACTTTCATTATAAAAAATATGGAAAAGATTGAGTATATGACTCTTTACTTTATAGTTTGCATAGTAAATGTTGTATAAAATTTTAGATATTTTTACTATAAAATTTGCATATTCTTAATAACATGTATACAACAACAAAATAAATTCACAATATTTACTTCTAATATATAAAAGATAAACATACAAAAAATTGATTTTAGCTAAACAATATAGAGGGTATGTTTGAAAAAGGGTATAAAATAAGAATATTTTTGCAATTACCTTTATATTACATCTTCAAAATAATTATCAATGATTTTTATTTAACTATTAGTTTATGTTTTAAAAATAAAAATTAACTAATTATAAGAATGAATACATTAGAGATATATAAAAATATTAATATATTGAATTGAATATGTTTTTTAATCATGAAAAACTATTAATGATTTAATATAATTTTTTAAAAAAAATTTAGAATACAATTTTTTTAGTCAACGCCGGAGTCAACGTTGGAGTCAATCGACCGGTGTACCGGATTGTATGTCTATGGTGTTGACCACATAACGTTATATAGTTCATGCATGTGGCCATGTAATACATATATTTCGTGTAGTTGAAAATACAATAGTATACTTGGTATGTGTGACCATGTATTCTCTTATACTTGGTGTAATTAGTTATCTTTTTTCCTAAAATTTAAATAGATGATAGTAAAAAAATTTATATAGACTATTTTAAGAGCTTTACTAACGTAATGAAAATATAAATTCAAAGAAAAAAAATATAAAAGCTGAAGTGAGCTCTTGAGGGTATGTAAACCTCTTTGAAAATGAAATCTAATGAAAATATAAAAAATAAGAAAACTTAGTTTAAAGCATTTTAAAGCTAACACACCGTTAAATATATGTACCAACAGAGTTAAGAAAAATAATACACCTCATTATTATACTAAAATTTTAAAAAGTAGACAACATCTTTCATAATGAGTTCAATATGATTATTTAAATTTTGTAAATTATAGTCTCACTCTATAATATTACATTATTAATCAAATACATCAAAGTAGAAAACATGTTTATAAATAAAAGTGACATATATATCTATATATAAAAATTATATTCTTATCTATATTTATAATGTGTGACTGCGTTGGAATAATAGTCAAATTATTTTAGTATTCTGCTAACGTTCAGACTGTGTTTTTTTGTATGTTATTAGCCATGAGTTATGGAATCAATTAATAACTTTATATATATATGTCTCTTTTTCTCCGGTATGGGCAGCCAACCTTGAAGTTATTTTCTAATTTAATGTTTGGTTGACAAAAAAAAAAAAAAAGTCCAAAGAATAAGAAATATAACATTTTTGGAAAAATATTTTTATATTAAATAATCAATTGGTTTAAAATAAATTATTAAGTTATTTTTTAAATAATTATTATGGTCTACTATATTAAATATTTCCTTTGTAATTTAAATTATCGATGTGCATCATAAATATTTTTAAATCTAAAAAATTTATAGTTTTTGAAGTATTTTAGTCGTGAAAAATATATAAAATATATCAAAAATTTGTTAAAAGCTATTTACATAAGAAGAGAGAATAAAATAAAAATACTAAGATTGACTATACATTACACTTATTATTTTGTAAAGGTAATATATAACATGTATTTATTAATGTCTACAAATATCAATAAAAACTATTAAAATTTTAGGAATTGAAAAATACCAAATCTTAGATGCTTTTAATTTATTTACTAATCATAGTAATATACTAATATTAAATAAATTTAATTTATAAAAAAACATGGCCACGAAAAACCATGTTAACGACAAGAACACGACAACGGAAAAGCTGTGTTGACGACAAGTACACGACAACAGAGAAGTCGTGTTAATGGTGATACCGGACCTCGTCTAGGCATAGAAGCCGACAAGATATGTCGGATTTGGACGGCTATAGATATGAACCTCTTTCTCTCTGAAAAAATTGATCGATACAAACAAGAAGACAATCCACCTAGACAAAAAAACTGATATGTATTAATTGTTTTAATTTGATTGGTTAGTAATTTTAATTGATGTGTCAACACCATCTTGAATGTTAAACTTGAGGTGTCATCACCTAATGAAAAACATCAAAGTTTTATTGTATTGTCAATACAATAAAAGAAGGATGTGTTGCATTCCTGGTGTGACACATCAGTTTCAACATTGAAGGTGGTGTTAACACATCAGTTAAATTTTCTAACCAATCAGATTACAACATTAATACATGTCAGCTATTTTTACTCTTTATGTGGACAAAGCAATAACCAATCAGATTATAATATTAATACATGTGAGTTGTTTTTACTCTTATGTGAACAAAGCAATAGGAAAACGAGTGAGTGAGCGTTTTAATCAATTACTCGATACAAAAGCTGCATATGATTTTTATACAATAAAAGAAGGATGCGCTGCATTCCTGGTGTAACACATCAGCTTCAACATTAAAGTTGGTGTTGGCACATCAATTAAATTCTCTAACCAATCAGATTATAACATTAATACATGTCAACTATTTTTATTCTTTATATGGACAACGCAATAACCAATCAGATTATAACATTAATATATGTGAGCTGTTTTTACTCTTATGTGAACAAAGGAGTAGGAAAACGAGTGAGTGAGCGTTTTAATCAATTGCTCAATGCAAAAGCTGGATATGATTTTTAGACAAATGCAACGAACCCATGCCAAGTGGTATGAAGAATTAAATGTAAACATGTAAGTAATTTACAATATATTTATTGTGTAAAACTAATACTCCTATATGTAACGTGTATTTATTAATATATGAATTGGTAATATTGTAGTAACATAAAACTACTAAAATCAGAGCAAATAAAAAATTATTAATCATAAATCATTTGAAATTTTGTATAAATTATACATATATTAAATTATACTTATATATTAAATAAAATATATTCAAAAAATTAATTAATTATGATATTAATTTATGAACAAATATACATATATAATATAAAAAAAGAGTAACAAAAACCAAACCCGCGACGTAGCGCGGGTCTAACCTAATATTTTTACAAGATATATATTTAAAATTATATAAAAATAGTTACATATTTATATTAAATATTTATTTTTATCTAATATTTGAAGACCGCAGGCCGATCCGTCAATCCGCAGACATAACCTGCTAAAATCCACAATCCGTTTGGGCTAGGTGATTGGAGATTGGTCAAGTTTGACAGAAATGGTGGAATATGGCCAGTGAAAGCGTTGTTTGACATGTTGAGCACAATCAGTTCCTTGAGTAAACCGATAGATTCTGGAATATCTCGTTGGAGTCTGTTTCCGGAGACATGGATGGTTTTGTAGATTTTGAAACCACTACCTACCAGTGCCAATTCCAATCCTTTAATCGTCAGAACCACAGATTTATGATAGGAGTCTCGGTCATATCCTAAAACCCCATATCCAGGCGTAATATCAACAATGGCTACGACCGATGACATTACACTCCAACCAACAAAGTAATCTGATGGCAAGACTCCACTGAAACGATTTTCTGAAATGTCAAAAACTCGTAGTTTGGGGAAACTCAAAGAATCCCCAGGAGATAATATTGGCCCATGGAACTCGTTTGAACGAAGGACAAGAATCTGCAGATTGGGCAACGATCTCAACCAAAATGGAAACTTGTCATTGATTCTGTTCTCTTCCACGTTCAGAAACTGGAGATGAGTGCAGTTGATCAGCGACTTGGGAAGTTTTCCTAATAACTGGTTGCCACCAACATCAAGTGATATCAAGTTAGCACTGATAATCTCTTCTGGGAAAACACCAGAGAGACTATTATTCCGAAGATGCAAGATCCAAAGAGAAGAATTGAGCATTTCAAAACACCTTGGAATAGAACCGCTGAAGTTGTTGTGTACTAAGATGATTGAATTCGCATATTGATCTAGGAATCTCTCCCGAAAACTGATTATCAGAGCCTATAAAGGTATCGATAATAGAGTTTGGTAACATAGTTAGTTCTCCACTAAAGGAATTCTGAGCAATGTTTACATACATCAAAGCTGGCAGACTCCATAGCCATTCTGGTATTTGGCCTTCAATTTGATTGACAGAGATGTCTAAATAATACAAACTGGTTTGGCTTATTAGAAACTTGGGAAACTCAGAAACATTGCAGGATGATAAAACCAAGATTTTCATTGGTGAGGGAAGATGGAGAGTTGAACTGATATTCAAATGAATCCCTGAAAGATCAAGTGACTTAAATGACTTGTGATGCAAGAAGATGCTGAAATCAACAATGGCCTCTCCTGCGTCCCAGAAAGAAAGGCTAAGATCCGAGAGCCCAACTAGTTCCGATATAAATCTTGGGATTGGCCCTTTGAAATTGTTTTCTCCCATGTATAATGTTTGAAGGTTAGATTTGGAAGAGATATTCCCAATCTCAAGTGAACCGCTGAAATCGTTTCTGCTCAGGTCAAGTCTATCCAACGAAGGAATCATGAAGAGAGAAGAGGGAACGGTTCCAGAAAATGAATTGTCATTAATATCAAAATACTTCATTTTCGAGAGGCTACTCATGTTTGATGGGAGCATACCTTTGAACTGGTTAGAACCAAGGTCGATCCAGATGAGCGAGGTCAAGTTGAGTAGCACTAGTTGAAAATCTGTAAGTTGGTTTACGTTGCCCATCGAATCTGGTCCTTCATTATTGGTGAGATCATTATAAGAAAGTAAAAGATAAGCGAGATAAGAAAGACTTCCGAGTGAAGAAGGAATCTTTCCAAAGAGATTGCAACGAAAAAGACTCAAAGACCTCAATTGTTTGAGGTTGCCAATAGATTCTGGTAGAATACCAAAGAGATTATTGCTGCTAAGATCTAGGCGTTGAAGATGTTGTAGTCTAAACAGGCTACTATTAGATCGCAAAGGGCCATTGAGGTAACTGTACCCGAGTTTCAACTCTACCACCACTCCCGTCTTAGGATCACAAGAGACACCATCCCAAGAACAACAATCAGTGTTGTTCCTCCACTTCTCTGTCTTCTTATCACCAGAAATAGAGGGATCGAACTCTTGGACATAGAACTCGTTCTTGAACTCCCAAAGAGCATCCCTCTGGTCTGGAAGACACAAGTGTTTAGCAATAACAAGTGTTGAGTGAGAAAGGCAGAAGAGTAAACAAAAGCTCCATATTATTGTTATCATCATCCTCTCGCGACAACAATGCACCTGATGTTTCTCTTTGATTGTTTTTTCTTGTGAAACGAATTGATCTTTGAATCGTCTCTTAGTCTCTTTTACATATGTGGAAAAACATTAAAGCTTGATTAAAAAAGTCTCCTGTGAAGACTAATTGCTTCCACAGAAAATGGAATACGTACGTGAACTCTCAAGATAATTGGAACAACTGTTAATTACATTTGTGGAGGAGATTAAAAGCTTGTCTAACAAGTCACCTTTGAAGACAACAATATGAGATATTTCTCACAAATTTTTTTTTTTTTTTTTTTTTTTTTTTTNAAATATCGTAAAAATAAATTTATTCCATTCGAATAATTTTGTTATTCGATAACAATCTGTTTGATGTGCGGCTTCATCTCTGTTGACGAAGCAGTTACAATAAATATGTAGCAAGCGAGAAATTTACCATCAAGTTCTTGAATGGTAAGTGATCCAAAGACTATACTTACCATCAAGCACTTGGCCGTATTTAGAAAACGCTTGTCTCAAGCTATCGTCCGTTGTTTCCCAATATATATATCTAATATCTGACCAGACATCAATATACAAAACAAAACGTTCAGTTCCTGGCTTAAAACAATTTTAAATAATTACTTCCGGTGTAAACCTTGTGAGCCACGTAACGTAAAACCTCAACGTATAAATTTAAATTGATTTTAAGCTTAACTTGACACATAAAGATGGAGTAAAGTTCATCTATTGTAACTTGTATCACAATGCTTTGTTTTAATTAAACGATCCAGAGCCGCACGCAAAGCCATGATTGTATCCTCATCTTTTAGTTTTAGCTCCTCCAACAGCCAATTACTCTTTGATGTATGAAATCGACAATATAAATAATACGCATATAATTGGGAATAAATCAGATCTGATCCTTTTATTAACGTAGAATTGAAGGTGAGAGTCTACGAAAAATACAATCAAAGATCTAAGTGCAGTTAATACGATAATAATTGCTCTTTTCTCTCTGATTGCCAAGATTTTGGATCTAGAGCTCTGACAATGACATCTGGTATTTATAGTGGGCCATCAACCTAGGGCTCCTTCTGTGACTTCCGCAAATGACGATTTTACACCTGCGGCCACATGGGCCAGATCCATGACTTCAAGCCCTTATCTTCTTAAGAGTCTTCTGTTTGGGCCTCCTAAAAATTTGGGGGCGAAGCCCATATCCAACAATGGTCTCCCCTAGTCCGATGAGCGATGAGCGTGAGTGCAACTCCACGTCTCTAGGTCCGTCTTACAGAGTGAACAGAAGATTTTTAAGAGCTTGAAGATCTTTCGGAAGGTTCCTGAATGAATAGTGCGTTGCGCACGTTTTTCGAGACATCCGGAGAGTTCCGAGATGAATAGTGCATTGCGCACGTTTTCCGAGATATTCGGAGAGTTCCAGGATGAATAGTGCATTGCGCATGCTTTCCTAGGTGTGGTGGATTTTGAGCGGGAGTTTCGAGGGTTCTTTGTGTAGCCGTGTTCGTCGATCGGATCCTGTGGCTCCATGGTCGCGTGTGATGATGGTTGAAGGTTCGGAGGTCTCGTCGTGATGATGGTCGTTGCGCGATGGCTTTTTGATTTGGTGACTTGTGAAACATTCAAGGCTCTGGCGCGTTGGAGCAGTGGCGCGTAAAGTCTGAAGGCGGCTGGTCTCGATGCCTCGTCTCGTTCGTTTGTTCTCGTCGGAACCTTGGATTTGTTGAACCTGTAATTATTATTTGTGTGGAGCGGCTTGGTACGAGGCGTGAAGCTTGATACGGGGAATGAAACAACTTGATACGAGGCGTGAAGTGACTTGATACGAGGTGTAGAGTTGCTTAATACGAGGCGTATAGTGACTTGATATGAGGCGTAGAGCTGTTAGTCAAGGAGAGTTTCAGGTGAAGGTGGATGGGGTTGTGGTGCCGCCGCTTCGTGACGATGATCTCAAGCCCTTCCTGGAGTATGCTACCAGAGGTGCTGACGAGACTGCTCAAGAGTGACGCATCTTCGTATTATCGTTTCTTGCTTTTGTTATTTTTTTTTTTGGATTTTTTTTGTTATTGCGAACTTGGTCGTTCGTATTTTTATTTATAACTCTCGCGCAAAGTTTTATTATTGCCCATTTTGGTTTTGATGTTATTCACATTATATGAATGCGAAGTTATCTTCAAAATTGAGAAGCGACGTTTTTGTTGTTTACAGGGCATATTTTGCAGTGTCGGACGTCTCATGGCTTACCCAGGATATGTTGTTCCCCGAAACGTCTTGAGTAGACAAGACAGGCTTGTCGTACTGTTTTAGGTGCGGTACGCGTGACCGGCTTACCCTGTGGGCGCAACAGGAATTGCGAGAGTGTGCGAGTCGGGGTCTCGGCTTACTCACTCCTATTCTTGCTAGCTCATTGAGAGTCTAGGCTCGGCTTGAAATGTCCTACCGAAGTAAGGATGTGGATTATTTCACCACTGCACCCATGCAGAGCGCGTTTTAGGATTGTGCGCCTGGCCAGGGCGTCAGCATAGGAGTCGATAGATTGCTCATGAGTGTAGCTCCGGAGCTTAGGCGCGTACTGGCGTGACGAATCGTACCGGTCAAGATGTGCGATTTTGAAGGGCGGAAAACAGAAGGCGCGCTGGATTTGGGTAGCGGCACAAAGAGTCTTGGCTTGATCACATGAGGTGCAGCTTGGAAGAGGTCATATGTTTCTTTTGGAAGCGCTCGATCCACAGTGTGGAGTGGAGGTACACGGGAGCTCGTGACACGTAAGGGTCTTGCAAGTGCTTGGCATGGTGAGGGCGCATACGACACTGGCGTGATGGCTTGTCTTCTTTGGATGTTCAGAGGCGTGCTTTATGTGGTCGTGTTTCGCAAGTCATGGAGATGGCGAGCCCGAAGGGGTGTTCACGAGATGCCGCCAAGGGTGGGAGGAGAATCGCGCAGATGATGGCGTGGAGTCATGGAACGACGATGGGCAACGTACAATGGCGTACTTAAGAATTTTCATCCTCGTTGTGGTGAGCTCAAGAGCGCGAGATCAAGGGTGGCGAGCTCGAGAGTGCGAGATCGAGGGTTGCAAGCTCCAACGAGAATTGCGAGATCGAGGGTTGCGAGCTCGAGCAAGAGTTACGAGATCGAGAGTGGGAGATCGAGGGTTGCGAGCTCGAGCGAGAGTTACGAGATCGAGAGTGGCGAGCTTGAGAGAGAATTGTGAGATCGAGGGTTGCGAGCTCGAGCGAGAGTTGCAAGATCGAGCGAGAGTTGCGAGATCGAGAGTGCGAGATCATGAGTGGCGAGCTCGAGCGAGAGTTGCGAGATCGAGGGTTGCGAGCTCGAGCGAGAGTTGTGAGATCGAGGGTTGCGAGCTCGAGCGAGAATTGCGAGATCGAGGGTTGCGAGCTCGAGCGAGAGTTGCAAGGTCAAGCGAGAGTTGCAAGCTCGAGAGTGCGAGATCGGGGGTTGCGAGCTCGAGAGTGCTAGATCGTGAGTTGTGAGCTCGAGCGAGAGTTGCGACCTCGAGCGAGAGTTGCAAGCTCAAGCGGGCGAGACCGTAAGTTGCGAGGTTAGCATGGTCGGATCGCGAGGTTGGTGAGGTCGTCGAGTACGGGATACGTTGGCGAGATCGTCATTTCGGAGTACGTTGGCAAGATCGTCGTTTCGGGATACGTTGGCAAGATCGCTGTTACGGGATATGTTGGCGATATCAGCCTTACGGGATACGTTGGCGATGTCAGCGAGCTCGGGGTCACGTGTGATTGCTCATGTACGGGCGTGCTGATCGTGGATGCGCAGGCGTACTGATTGTGGATGCGCGGGCGTGTTGACAACAGACACACATGTGCGGGCGTGCTGGCCGGTACGCGGTACGCGATGCGCGTGATGCGGTGCGCGGTTCGCGATATGTAGTACTCGGTGTGCAGTACGCGGTATGCTGTGCGTGGTGCGCGATGTGCGTCGATTGCATGTACGATGGTGTAATATGGTTTGGGTGATGCGCATAGCGCCTACGGCTACGCGGTTGTTCGGAGTGTCGCCAGCAGTTACACGATCAGGAGGGATAGCGCCGTTGGCTACGCCATTGGTCGGAGCGACGTGCGTAGCGCCTACGGCTTCGCAGTCGGTTGGATTGACGCCAGCGGCTACACGAACAGGAGGGATAGCGTCGTTGGTTTCACGATCGGTCGGAGCAATGCGCGTAGCGCCTACGGCTTTGCCACCAATTGATGAGAGCTTGTCCTGTGGGAAGGTTGTTAAAGGGTGGGGACCAGGGTTCGAGGAACGCCTGGCGCACCAATAACCTAATGGTGGATTGGGATATCCACAGTGATGGGTTAGGATCGCGGACGGCTAGCGGGGTCCACGGACGGTCTGTTGGGGCGGCTAGCGGGGCTAGTGGGGTCTACGGGACGGGTTGTTACAATAAAAATTGATTTTTAAACGACCCGATCCGTTTTTTTTAAAATTAATCAATAATAAATATAAATATAATATAACTACAACTAGTGGTCCCATACCCACTAGCCACCTATCCAAAACCACAGACAACAGCGGAAATAGCAATATCAATAAATATCCAATAATAATATAACCAATAATTATTCATAACAACAATCCAATAATCAAACATCAGGAAATATGAAACCGGCAACCTAGCAATGCCAGACAACATGCAATCGAGTCCCTAGAACATCCTCCTCTTTATCGCCTTGATTCCACGATCACACTTTGCCTTTACCTGCACCACAAACACATATTGAGATGCATGCGTATTTGATAAACACTCAGTGAGGCAATCCTCCCATCTACTGGGCTATACACACAAGCAACAATGATATCAATGTTCCAAACAATCAACAAACAAGACATACAAACCAGGAAATCGAACATGTCTCGCAAGACATACAAACCAGGAAATCGAACATGTCTCGCTGGAAGGGAGGTGTCGACCGACACCAGCCAAGTGTCAACCGACACTGGCCTTGGTGTCGACCGACACTACCCCACAGTGTCGATCGATGCCCAATTTGCTGGCGTCGACCGACATCAAGTGGTGTCGATCGACACTCCCTCTACAATCGCGATCCGCTCGAAGCCGAGAGTCGAATCTTGCTCCCAACCTCCTCCAAATCGCCCAAAAGTCAAAACCCAAGCCGGAAACATCCTTAGAAACCTATAGCAACCAATCCCCAGCAAGAAAACACACAAAACAACAACACACAAGCAGGAACAAGGAAATCAAAGGCTTAGATTAGCCATGGTCATGCACTCACCTCTTTGCAGGAAGATTTGGACCAACAGCAATGAATCCTACACTCCCAGCAACCTTCTAACACGTTCCTGGCCCTAGATCCTCACTCCCACAGCATGATCTCACCAAAAACACCTTGAAATCTCACAAACTCTCTCAAGAACCTTTAGAAACTGTTTGCTCCCCTTTCTCTCACTCTCAAACGGCGTAAGACAAAAAAACACGACCCTAGGTCGTTTTCCCCCTTTTAAACCTCGGTTCAATGGTTNCGTCGACCGACATCAAGTGGTGTCGATCGACACTCCCTCTACAATCGCGATCCGCTCGAAGCCGAGAGTCGAATCTTGCTCCCAACCTCCTCCAAATCGCCCAAAACTCAAAACCCAAGCCGGAAACATCCTTAGAAACCTATAGCAACCAATCCCCAGCAAGAAAACACACAAAACAACAACACACAAGCAGGAACAAGGAAATCAAAGGCTTAGATTAGCCATGGTCATGCACTCACCTCTTTGCAGGAAGATTTGGACCAACAGCAATGAATCCTACACTCCCAGCAACCTTCTAACACGTTCCTGGCCCTAGATCCTCACTCCCACAGCATGATCTCACCAAAAACACCTTGAAATCTCACAAACTCTCTCAAGAACCTTTAGAAACTGTTTGCTCCCCTTTCTCTCACTCTCAAACGGCGTAAGACAAAAAAACACGACCCTAGGTCGTTTTCCCCCTTTTAAACCTCGGTTCAATGGTTTTCCCTAAACCAAACCGGTCCAAATCGATAATTAAATCGAATTGGTCGAACCAGAGAATGTTGGTGTCGATCGACACCACCATGGTGTCGATCGACACCCATCCCAGAAAATCAATAATTGGTTCGCGGATGTTACAGATCTGGTCCTTTTATTAACGTAGAATTGAAGGTGAGAGTTTACGGAAAATACAATCAAAGATCTAAGTGCAGTTAATACGATAATAATTGCTATTTTCTCTCTGATTGCCAAAATTTCGGATCCAGAGCTCTGACAATGACATCTGGTATTTATAGTGGGCCATCAACCTAGGGCTCCTTCTGTGACTTTCACAAATGACAATTTTACTCCTGCGGCCAGATGGACTATATCCATGACTTCATGCCCTTATCTTCTTAAGAGTCTTCTATTTGGGCCTCCTAAAAAATTGGAGTCAAAGCCCATATCCAACACTATTGAGTCTTGACGTCTTAGAAAGAAAATCAATTAATCTCATATTATTCATTATTATGATTGATTCAGGTAAATTTATACGGAAGAAGAAGTATGATCTTTTATATTATTGCACATGGTCTATCATAAAATGAGCCATGTTTGCTTGAAGTACTATACGTATAAGTGTTAATGCATGTGTTATTGGAGTCTTTATATACAGTATATTGCAAATTCATTTTAAAAGGGATGTATAGCTGTATAAGTGCCTCGCCACGCCACGATCAGAGGGATCTCTTGTCTTACATGACTACTGAGGGTAGTATATGACTCACTCTCGGAGTCTCAGTCTCTCACAAAAAAAAAAAAAAAAAAGCAATCATAAGTTTTAACCCTATAAAGTAAACAGTTTACCATAAATGGAGATGGAGCCTAAGAAGCTTAGAGTACGTACCGAAGAATATCTCTTCAAAGATGAAAAATGACGTGGTAGCAACTGAAAAGCAAACGTATATTTGAAGGGAAACGTCGATAAGAACTTGAATGATCGATCATATGAATTGTAAAAAGGCCATAGAAAGTTTCTTTGTTGAGTAGTTATGTTGTAGATGATCCAGCCTCTGTTCTAACAGAGCCACCCACAGGCCACAGTTGTTCATTCATTTGACATGTCTTCAGCGACACAATATATTATAAAGGTAAAGATAAAAGTAACACAAGAAAAAAGACAGATTCTCAAGATGAGAGATCCAAACGATACAAATGTAAGAGAAGACACTTTTATTATTGATCATTTTTACAGCCTCATGGAGAAGAAAAGTAGAGAAGTTGGGGAACTCTTAGCCTATCAAGTGAATATGTAGGCAATGGTGAGTCCACAGAACAAACCAGGCACATAGCCTACTGCAGCTGCAATCCAGCTCAGTACCTGATCTTTCTCTTCCTTTTCTTCATCGTCTTCATCATGTTCTACTCCACCACATTTTTTTAGGAGAGGAGGACCGCAAAGCCCGGGGTTCTCTGCGAAAGAAGAAATGTTCTGGCTCTGAATCTGAGTGGCTTTTGGTATTGGACCTTCAAGCCTATTGTACGAAAAGTTCATCCACGCCAAAAACGTGAGTTTCCCGAGGTTTGGGGGGGATTTCGCCGGATAATATGTTTTGAGATAAATCTAATGATTGGAGATTGGCCAAGTTTGACAAAGATGGTGGAATATGGCCTGTGAAAGCGTTGTTTGACATGTTGAGGATAATCAGTTCCTTAAGTAAACCGATGGATTCAGGAATACCTCCTTCGAATTTGTTTCCGGAGACATCCATGGTTTTGTAGATTGTGAAACCTCTCCCTACCACTTCCATATCCAATCCTTTGTTCGCGAAAACCACAGATTTATGATAGAAATCTCGGTCACCTCCTACAAGCGTAAATCCAGGCGTATTATCAATAACGTCTACGACTAATGCCATTACACTCCAACCAATAAAGTAATTTGATGGCAAGACCCCACTGAAGTGATTTTCAGAAATGTCAAAAATTCGTATGAGTGGGGAAACTCAAAGAATCCCTAGGAGAAGCTATTTGGCCCATAGAAGTCGTTAGAACGAAGGACAAGAATCTGCAGATTGGGCAACGAACTCAACCAGAATGGAAATTTGTCATTGATTCTGTTATCTTCCAAGTTCAGAAACTGGAGATAACTGCAGTTGATCAGCGACTTGGGAAGTTGTCCTGATAACCGGTTGAGACCAACATCAAGCGATCTCAAGTAACCATGCAAAGATTCCTCTGGAATAACACCAGAGAGACTGTTATTTCGAAGATGCAAGATCGAAAGAGATGTATTGGAAACTCCAAAACACCGGGGAATAGAACCGCTGAAGTTGTTGTTGGAAAGATCAAGTGTACCAACTTCGCATATTGCTCTAGGAATCTCTCCCGAAAACTGATTATCAGAGGCTATAAAGCTATCGACAGTAGAGTTTGGTAACACAGTTAGTTCTCCACTAAAGGAATTATGAGCAATGTTTACATACCCCAACTCTGGAAGACTCCATAACCATTCTGGTAGTTGGCCTTTAATTTGATTGGCAGAGATGTCTAAACTATACAAACTGGTGTGGTTTTGTAGAAACTTGGGGAATTCATCAATTTTGCAGGATGATAAAACCAAGTTTCTCATGCTTGAGGGAAGATGGAGCGTTGAACTGATATTCATATGAATCCCTGAAAGATCAAGTGAGGTAAGTGACTTGAGATGCAAGAAGATGCTGAAATCAACAATGTCCCCTCCTGTGTTCCAGAAAGAGAGGCTAAGTTCCGAGAGTCCGACTAGTTTCGATATAGATCCTGGGATTGGTCCACTGAAATTGTTTTCTCCAATGTATAATTTTGAAAGGTTATATTGTGAAGAGAAGAAATTCAAAATCTCAAGAGGACCGGTGAAGTGGTTACGTCCCAGGTTAAGTTTAATCAACGAAGGGATCATGAAGAGAGAAGAGGGAACAGGTCTAGAAAATAAATTCTCGTTAATATCAAAAGACTCCAGTTTAGAAAGGCTGCTCATATTAGATGGGAGCATACCTTTGAACTGGTTAGAACTAAGGTCTATCCGGACGAGCGAGCTCAAGTTGAGTAGCACTAGTTGAAAATCTGTTAGTCGAGTCTGGTCCTTCACTGGTGAAATCATTTCTAGAAAGATCAAGATCAGTGAGATAAGAAAGACTTCCGAATGAAGAAGGAATCTTTCCAAAGAGATTGCTATTTAGGAGATTCAAAACCCTCAAATATTTGAGGTTGCCGATGGAATACGGTAGCTCACTGTTGGAATCATTATAAGAAAGATCAAGATAAGTGAGATAAGTAAGATTTCCGAGTGAGGATGGAATCTTTCCGATGAATTTGCAATCACCAAGACTCAAGACCCTCAAATATTTGAGGTTGCCAATGGAATCCGGTAGAATACCCGAGAGATTACTGAAGCTAAGATCTATGCTTTGAAGATGTTGTAGTCTAAACAGGCTACTATTAGATCTCAAAGGGCCATATGAGATCACTGCCAATGAGGTCTAACTCAACGACCTTGCCAGTCTTAGGATCACAAGAGACACTATCCCAAGAACAGCAATCAGTGTTGTTCATCCACGTCTCTGTCTTCGTTTTAAACATCATGTAATCAGAATCGGGGCTTGGGATATAAAACTCGTTCTTGAACTCCAAAAGAGCATCCCTCTGGTCTGGAAGGCACACATGGTTAGCAGGAGAAGCAATCACAAGCCTTGAGTAAGAGAGGCAGAAGATTAAACACAAGCTCCATTTTATTGTTATCCTCCTCCTCTCACTACAATAATGCATCCTACTTTTTTTTTTTTTTTTTTTTTTTTTTTTTTTTTTTTTTTTTNTTTGTGTTTTCTGTGAAACGAATTGATCTTTGGATTGTCTCACATTTGTGGAGTAAATTAAAGCTTGATATGAAATGTCTTCTGTGAAGACTAATTGATTCTACATAAAATCGAAGACCTGACTCTAGATCATTGAATTGACTCTTAAATTTGTGGAGGAGATTGAAGCTTAACTGCTCCAAAGCCTGAAGATTTCGTTTGACTATTCAAAAATGCAAATGCAGTTTCTTTTGACTACTCAAAACAGTGGTGGAGATTAATATTTGAGAGTTGTCACAAATTCTCTTTGATAAAGACAGGCGTGTGAGCTGTGGCGCCAGCCGCTACGTAAGCTGTCACTATTAGGGTGAAATCATACAATTTATTATTACATAATTAAAGATTAAGTAGAAGAGTGAACGATCGATCATGAACCAGTTCTTCTTATATGAACTGAGAAATGAGTCTATAGGAAGTACAATAGTGACAACTACTGGTCCAACTGGATTGATCATTCTATTACTATTCACCTCTTGAAAGTTGAAACCAAACACCATAAGGCTTGGAAACAGCATCAGCCTCTGTTAAATAAGCCGTTACAATATGCAGTAAGCAGCCGATAATTATGCTTCATGGCATCTTTAATACGGCAATATAAATTTCAGCTTTCACACCTCACTGTCGCTCTAGATTTGAATTAAATCATTTAGTTCAGAAAATTGTATATGTAAAGGGGTCTCTCTTGCTAGTGGCATAAACAATTTTTGTATTATTGTGACGCATAAGGAAAGAACGGCTAGACAGTAAATTCGGTTATCTAGTGATGGTCTAAGGAAAGAAATCAAGGTTGGTTGCATGAAAGTTTTGAATAGCAAATTACGAAGTAGAAGAGTAAGCTGTGTTGATGTAAGATGATTTGGGTGGAATTATGGTTCCATACCATATGTAGCATATCTGTGTACCCTGCCTGTTGTGTCCATGTGTGGCCAATTGGACCAACACCAGATCTATTCTTTTTTTTTGAGTTTCATTGTAGGAATGATTTATTCATGCACTCTTTGATTACTCTCCATGTTGTTTTTAAATTTTACAGGTTTTGACACCATATAAAAGAAGAAAATATGACTGGAAAATGCTTTATTTACATATGCTAGGCTACGATAAGGATTTTGGCCATATGGAGGCGGTTTCTCTTATATCTGCGCCAAAGTATCCAGAAAAACAGGTTAAGCCAACGTTTTGTTTTACAGCAGGGTGGGGTCTTTCTGATTGAGAGATGTAGTTAAATGACAATTTTAGTGCAACTCTTTGAATACATTACGTCTTTTGTGCTCTATCATTTCAGGATTCAAAGCCATTTTACTACATAGAACTGGTATTACCTTTTTTCTAGCTTGCTTACCTTTCCATGCTTAGTTTGTCCTGTAGGTTGGAAATATCGGTGGAAGAGATTTTTCTTAGTCATTGGCTCTTGATGTTCAAAAGCTACTTGTAAGTGACTCCAAAGGAGGACAGGTTATGGGTTATTTTCAACATAATTAAAATTCCTGATGCTGTCAACGTGGATGGCTGGGACGTATTAGCATGATCGTTACTCTGTTTTGATACATTAATATCCAATAGTAAAAATTAGAATACATTAATCATTTATAATAACAATTTACATGTACTATACAGTATAGTCTATACTCAAATACCACAAAAATCGTGGGTAAAATATCTGAACCGAAAATGTAGATGGCCAAATCGAGGCCAGAGCCTTTATAAGGTTTAAAGATAAGAAGATGATCTTGTTAGTTGCAAGCGAGATTAAATATCTGAGAAATTCTTCCTTTGAGTAGCTCACTCTATCATGGCTTAAAGTTGAATAAGGATTTGAAACTTGCATATGCAGGCTCGTACCATTGTCAATTGGGTTGGTGATGACGTCCAGGAAAGGTTGGTAGACATTAAAGGCGATCAGCTTGAGGCCTGAGTGTCTATTCATCAATAATTGGGCTGTGGTCTCATGTTTGGTGTTGAACATGACAGCATCGTTGTTCAGTCTCTCGACACAGCTTTTGTTTCCTGAACCGAACAGAGTGATAGCTGCAGGAAGGCAACCCATCGGCAGTAACGATATCACTCCAATTCTCCTTGCTCCTAGTTCATACAGATTCTGTTACAAATGACAGTATGATTCTTGTTGATACAAAGAAAGGGTAAATAACTTGACAGTTTTTTTGTTTCTTGTAATTTTGCACATTCATGAATATAAGTTCTTCAGTTAGTTACTAAACTTAGAAAATGTATAATGTAATTATTTTCCAGTTGTATAAAATAAAAAATGCAATTATTTTCCAGTTTTATAAAATGTAAAATGTTTAAAATTATTAATAAAATAACTTTTATTTAACATATTATAATTCTTCATTGTACAGCTACCATTGGAGGTATCAAATTTTAATTAATAGTAAATAGTTTTTTAACTTAAAAAGAAACAAGTTTTGTAATTTAAATAATATTGGGATACTGTTGGTGTTGGGTTTCGCCGACCTAAGGCCCGTCAACAAAGCCTATTAAATTGCGGGTCTTAAGGAGTAATGTTGAGCCTGTGATAGGCCCATAAGAAAGAGATCAATCGAGAAGAAGGCCAAGTCAAGTGCAAGAAGGGATCTCGGGATACGTTGTGGAGATCGTGGAGAAACGGGGCGAGATCGCCGGAGAAGACCCGGGGATTGATGTTAGGGTTTGTCAATATAAATGCCTCTCCATAGTTTGAGAGGGCGGACACTTGTAACTTTGCAAAAACTAAAATTTATCAATATAAATCCAGTTCGACGTCTTTCTTTATCAATCAGAGTTTATTAAATTGAGGTTTTTAGCACCTACAAATATCATGAGGGTTTCTCTGCACAGGTGGTCTTACTCCCGGCATAATCCTTGTGAGCCACGTAACATGAATCTAGAGAGAGAAAGGTAGAGTGAAATAAGAACCGTTCTTAATATACTTTCTGATCTCACTTGATTTAAAAAATCAATGAATATAATTTTAAAGAAATTTAAGAACCAATCAAAGGAGGTCGCACAAGTCCCATAGACGTGGTTCTGACCTCAACACACATATGCTGTCTCTATTACATAGTCAACTTTTCAAAGAAGACAATCATACAAAAATAGTAGTGTGATGTAGCAAATATAGTTAAAGTATTGTCAATGATACAAAAATAGTATATAATACCGTAACATGCAACTCTGTATGAGGGAAACGTCTCAACTAATACCGTATTACCGTAAATCTTTCTATGGTAGCTTTGCTTATGAAGTATGGGGGAAAATGGAATACAAGACTCTATCTATTATTATTGCACATGGTCATGAGTAATGTTTGCTTCATTGCTTGAGTAATATCATGAGTAACTGGAATTGGAGTCTTTATAGAAATACAGTACAAGTATGGTCTTTTATTATTATTGCACATGGTCAAGCATAAAAATATGAGTCATTGTTTTATCTAAGTCTTTATATGTCTTGCAAAAATTATAATTAAGAACAAACTTGTCATCAATATTAGTTGTCATGGCAAAATTAAATTAGTTTCCTTGGTGAACTGCACATTAGAGTACAAAAATGGATAATGTCTTTTTCTCTCTTTAAAAGACAGACTTGACTTGGAATTACTTGATTCTAAAGCAACCAAAATGTCATACTTAATTCTACAAAATCACCCAAAAAATGTCNAGTAATGTTGAGCCTGTGATAGGCCCATAAGAAAGAGATCAATCGAGAAGAAGGCCAAGTCAAGTGCAAGAAGGGATCTCGGGATACGTTGTGGAGATCGTGGAGAAACGGGGCGAGATCGCCGGAGAAGACCCGGGGATTGATGTTAGGGTTTGTCAATATAAATGCCTCTCCATAGTTTGAGAGGGCGGACACTTGTAACTTTGCAAAAACTAAAATTTATCAATATAAATCCAGTTCGACGTCTTTCTTTATCAATCAGAGTTTATTAAATTGAGGTTTTTAGCACCTACAAATATCATGAGGGTTTCTCTGCACAGGTGGTCTTACTCCCGGCATAATCCTTGTGAGCCACGTAACATGAATCTAGAGAGAGAAAGGTAGAGTGAAATAAGAACCGTTCTTAATATACTTTCTGATCTCACTTGATTTAAAAAATCAATGAATATAATTTTAAAGAAATTTAAGAACCAATCAAAGGAGGTCGCACAAGTCCCATAGACGTGGTTCTGACCTCAACACACATATGCTGTCTCTATTACATAGTCAACTTTTCAAAGAAGACAATCATACAAAAATAGTAGTGTGATGTAGCAAATATAGTTAAAGTATTGTCAATGATACAAAAATAGTATATAATACCGTAACATGCAACTCTGTATGAGGGAAACGTCTCAACTAATACCGTATTACCGTAAATCTTTCTATGGTAGCTTTGCTTATGAAGTATGGGGGAAAATGGAATACAAGACTCTATCTATTATTATTGCACATGGTCATGAGTAATGTTTGCTTCATTGCTTGAGTAATATCATGAGTAACTGGAATTGGAGTCTTTATAGAAATACAGTACAAGTATGGTCTTTTATTATTATTGCACATGGTCAAGCATAAAAATATGAGTCATTGTTTTATCTAAGTCTTTATATGTCTTGCAAAAATTATAATTAAGAACAAACTTGTCATCAATATTAGTTGTCATGGCAAAATTAAATTAGTTTCCTTGGTGAACTGCACATTAGAGTACAAAAATGGATAATGTCTTTTTCTCTCTTTAAAAGACAGACTTGACTTGGAATTACTTGATTCTAAAGCAACCAAAATGTCATACTTAATTCTACAAAATCACCCAAAAAATGTCTAACATACTCACTAAGGCTCTAGGAAGAATCAAGTTCAAGGAGATGAGGGACCTTGTTGGAGTTCATGATTTGTCAAAGATCAATTTCAAGCTTAAGGAGGTGAATGTTGGATAAGCTTGACATGGCTTGAGTCATAAGCCAACCAAGTTATGGTTTAATAAAGAGATAAGGACCAATATCTTTAGGAGTTATCTAGAGATACATATGTTTAGGAGTTATCTAAATATATTTTCTAATGTGTTTAGGTTTTGGTCAANTGTGATGTAGCAAATATAGTTAAAGTATTGTCAATGATACAAAAATAGTATATAATACCGTAACATGCAACTCTGTATGAGGGAAACGTCTCAACTAATACCGTATTACCGTAAATCTTTCTATGGTAGCTTTGCTTATGAAGTATGGGGGAAAATGGAATACAAGACTCTATCTATTATTATTGCACATGGTCATGAGTAATGTTTGCTTCATTGCTTGAGTAATATCATGAGTAACTGGAATTGGAGTCTTTATAGAAATACAGTACAAGTATGGTCTTTTATTATTATTGCACATGGTCAAGCATAAAAATATGAGTCATTGTTTTATCTAAGTCTTTATATGTCTTGCAAAAATTATAATTAAGAACAAACTTGTCATCAATATTAGTTGTCATGGCAAAATTAAATTAGTTTCCTTGGTGAACTGCACATTAGAGTACAAAAATGGATAATGTCTTTTTCTCTCTTTAAAAGACAGACTTGACTTGGAATTACTTGATTCTAAAGCAACCAAAATGTCATACTTAATTCTACAAAATCACCCAAAAAATGTCTAACATACTCACTAAGGCTCTAGGAAGAATCAAGTTCAAGGAGATGAGGGACCTTGTTGGAGTTCATGATTTGTCAAAGATCAATTTCAAGCTTAAGGAGGTGAATGTTGGATAAGCTTGACATGGCTTGAGTCATAAGCCAACCAAGTTATGGTTTAATAAAGAGATAAGGACCAATATCTTTAGGAGTTATCTAGAGATACATATGTTTAGGAGTTATCTAAATATATTTTCTAATGTGTTTAGGTTTTGGTCAAGGTGTTCTCTATATAAGGAGATGCAAACTTGTTGCATAACTTATGAGAGATTAAGAGTTTAGGAACTTTAGTTGTTGAGAGATTTTCTAAAGCAATAAAGAGGGATAGTTTTACTTGAGTTTCTTAATCTTACTTTTGAATTCTAGAATATACAAGTGNTGCACATTAGAGTACAAAAATGGATAATGTCTTTTTCTCTCTTTAAAAGACAGACTTGACTTGGAATTACTTGATTCTAAAGCAACCAAAATGTCATACTTAATTCTACAAAATCACCCAAAAAATGTCAAACATACTCACTAAGGCTCTAGGAAGAATCAAGTTCAAGGAGATGAGGGACCTTGTTGGAGTTCATGATTTGTCAAAGATCAATTTCAAGCTTAAGGAGGTGAATGTTGGATAAGCTTGACATGGCTTGAGTCATAAGCCAACCAAGTTATGGTTTAATAAAGAGATAAGGACCAATATCTTTAGGAGTTATCTAGAGATACATATGTTTAGGAGTTATCTAAATATATTTTCTAATGTGTTTAGGTTTTGGTCAAGGTGTTCTCTATATAAGGAGATGCAAACTTGTTGCATAACTTATGAGAGATTAAGAGTTTAGGAACTTTAGTTGTTGAGAGATTTTCTAAAGCAATAAAGAGGGATAGTTTTACTTGAGTTTCTTAATCTTACTTTTGAATTCTAGAATATACAAGTGCAATTGGAGTCTTATACAGAAGAAGTATGGTCTTTATATTATTGCACACATGGTCAATCATAAACAAATGAGCCTGTTGATATTATCTTAGTCAATCATAATTAAAGACATTGTTTGCTTGCGTTATCTAATAAGTCTTTATATATTAAACTTGTCATCAATATTATTAACTGTGGCAAAATTAAATTAGTTTCCTTGGTGAACACATTGGATTACAAAAATGGATAATGTCTTTTTCCCTCTTTAAAAGACAGACTTGACTTGAAATTACTAGATTCTAAAGCAACCAAAATGTCATACTTAATTCTACAAAATCACCCAAAAAATGTCAAACATACTCACTAAGGCTCTAGGAAGAATCAAGTTCATGGAGATGAGGGACCTTGTTGGAGTTCATGATTTGTCAAAGATCAGTTTCAAGCTTAAGGTGGTGAATGTTGGATAAGCTTGACATGGCTTGAGTCATAAGCCAACCAAGTTATGGTTTAATAAAGAGATAAGGACCAATATCTTTAGGAGTTATCTAAATATATTTTCTAATGTGTTTAGGTTTTGGTCAAGGTGTTCTCTATATAAGGAGATGCAAATTTGTTGCATAACTTAAGAGAGATTAAGAGTTTAGGAGCTTTAGTTTTTGAGAGATTTTCTAAAGCAATAAAGAGAGATATTTTTTAGTTAAGTTTCTTAATCTTACTTTTGAATTCTAGAATATACAAGTGCAATTGGAGTCTTATACAGAAGAAGTATGGTCTTTATATTATTGCACACATGGTCAATCATAAACAAATGAGCCTGTTGATATTATCATAGTCAATCATAATTAAAGACATTGTTTGCTTGCGTGATCTACTAAGTCTTTATATATTAAACTTGTCATCAATATTAGTTGTCATGGCAAAATTAAATTAGTTTCCTTGGTGAACACACTGGATTACAAAAATGGATAATGTCTTTTTCCCTCTTTAAAAGACAGACTTGACTTGGAATTACTTGATTCTAAAGCAACCAAAATGTCATCCTTAATTCTACAAAATCACCCAAAAAATGTCAAATGCTTAGTTTTGCTTGCACGACACATATCTTATCATGTAAAGACCCGCCAAAAAGTCTCTATCCCTCCAATGTCAGATATGGAAGCAGTCTCTTCTTGGGGAAACACGCATCTTGACTCCGTCGATCCGGAGATCCACGGCCTAATCGAGAAGGAGAAACGCCGGCAATATCGAGGAATCGAACTCATCGCAGCCGAGAATTTCACATCCTTAGCCGTCATGGAAGCTCTCGGAAGTCCGCTCACAAATAAATACTCGGAAGGTCTGCCTGGTAATCGTTACTACGGAGGTACCGAGTTCATCGATGAGATCGAGAGTCTCTGCCGCTCACGCGCTCTCGAGGCTTTCCATTGTGATCCAGAGAAATGGGGCGTTAACGTTCAGCCTTACTCTGGTTCCCCTGCCAATTTCGCAGCCTACACCGCCTTGCTCCAGCCCCATGATCGTATGATGGGGCTTGATCTGCCTTCAGGTGGTCATTTGACTCATGGTTACTATACCTCTGGTGGGAAGAACATCTCGGCGACCTCGATCTACTTCGAAAACTTTCCGTACAAGGTTGATTCCACCACTGGTTACATTGATTACGACAAGCTTGAGGAGAAGGCTATGGATTTTAGGCCTAAGTTAATCATCTGTGGAGGTACATCTTACCCTAGAGAATGGGATTACGCGAGATTCAGGGCTGTCGCGGACGAGGTTGGGGCTTTTTTGCTCTGCGACATGGCTCACAACAGTGCCCTTGTTGCTGCTCAGGTATAATATATATACTAGCATTATGGCCCCTGCTATGTATTTATAAACTTTTGACAGTAACTGAAATATATTTTAGCATCAAACATCTCTTGCTATAATCTAAACATATTAATAACTTGCGTTTATGTTAGATCTGGTTTCGTGTAGCATTTTGATTGAGCTAGTCTCGGAGAACAAATCATATCACATTGTTAAAATCTTTTGATCTTACTTTTGATGTCTCTCAAGTGGTGCGGTGTGAACTCTGTTTATTATGTTCACAGGAAGCCACAGACCCGTTTGAGTACTGTGACATTGTGACAACCTCAACTCACAAGAGCTTAAGAGGTCCAAGGGCCGGTATGATCTTCTACAGGAAGGGCGCAAAACCAGCCAAGGAGGGGCAACCCGAGGGTGCTGTTTTTGACCTTGAGGAAAAAATCAACTTTGCTGTATTCCCTGCGCTTCAAAGTGGTCCTCACAATAACAAGATCGGTGCTCTAGCTGTTGCATTGAAGCAGGCAATGGCTCCTAGCTTCAAGGTTTATCCAAAACAGGTGAAAGCCAATGCTGCATGCCTAGCAAACTACTTGATGGCCAAGGGATACTGTATTGTAACCGGTGGAACTGACAACCACCTCATTCTCTGGGATCTTCGCCCTCTTGGATTAACCGGTCAGTGAGAAAAAATCCACCATTAATTCTTTATATACCGAACTGTCTCTGATGTTAGATATGCATCTGCTTCTGCCAGGTGACAAGCTTGAGAAGCTCTTGGATTTGTGCTACATAACATTGAACAGGAATGCAGTATTTGGAGACACTAGTTTTCTTGCTCCCGGAGGTGTAAGAATTGGTACACCCGCGATGACCTCAAGAGGATTGGTGGAGAGAGACTTTGAGCAGATAGGAGAGTTCTTGAGCCGTGCCGTGACACTCACGTTGGAGATCCAGAATCAGTACGGTGAGCTGACGGAAGACTTTAACAAGGGTTTGGTGAACAACAAGGAGATGGATGAGCTAAAGGATGATGTCGAGAAGTTCACTTACTCTTTTGAAATGCCTGGATTTGTCATCTCTGATACGACTAACTACGATTAGAGATCTCTCTCAGTCTCTCTCTGTAGTCTTTCTATTTTTATCAATGTGCTTTTGTATGTATTTTAGAAGCAAACAATAATAAAGAATATTTGCATTCTAACACACTTTCTATAAAAAAATTGCATTCTAACACATTTTTTAAGAGGGGCGGTCCGTAGGTAAATGATGCCTAAAGCATGGTCAAAAATTGTTGCCCACTGACTTCTTTTTCTATATACATAAGATTATATAAGTATATTATGAAATAAATTAAGCATATTATAAGAATTTAAAGTGTTTGAAGAACAAAAAAGAGTACTAAAAAATCCAAAACATCTATGGCAATATGCATTGTAATATTTTTGATATATTTTTTTGGTCAAAATGTGTTTATAAGTAATGTGTTAAAATTTTGGATTCAAAGCTTCGAAAGATGGATTTTAAAAAGTACTTGTTTAAATTTTAGAAACCAAGAGAAGAAAAAAAACTTATAATAGCTAAGACTAAGAATAACACGTTAATATGATATAAAATCCAAAATGTATACTTTAAATAACTAGACTCCAAATATAAAACAAATAAAAAGAAGAGATAATAAAAGGTAGAAGACAATTCAGACGTACAAACTAAAAATTGATGCCCCTAAAATTACAAAAAAAATATGATGCTTAAAGCTTTTGCTTCACCAGCTTCCTGGGCTGGCTCTGCTTTCCTTTTGAACCACCATACACTTTTCTTATTGTGTTTTATTTTCTTACCCTCTAACTCTCTCTCTTTCCAAACACTTTATTTCTCAACACACATCTTTCTTTTATTTTTTATTTTTTACTCTATTTTCTTTCCTTTATCTTTCTTTCTCACCCTTTCTAACTCTCTCTCTCTATTTCCAAATAATTTTTATTTTATTTGTTTATCTTTCTCCCTTTCTTTGATATATGTGTTTGAATAATCTTGAGTAGTGGATAACAATATATATATTCCTTAGCCACATTTTATCTTTTTAAAATTTTGTATTTTGATATATTTATCATCTACAAAATCAAATCCAAATGCTTATATGTTTATGATTATTTAGTTTCATGTTCAATATATATAATATCATCCATCAAATTTTTTTCATATGTTATTGATCATCAGTTTTATGCTTTCTAGTAAAAAATCTTCAGATTTGGCTACATTTGTTACAATGACTATGAATTTAAATTTATGATTATGGTTTATGATCTAAAATTTAGGATTTAGGGTTTAGGGTTTAGAGTTTTAGGGTTTAGGGCCTAGAGATTTAGGGTTTAGAGTTTAGTATAGGATATCATGAACAGTTTCATGCTTAGGTTTTTAGGGGATATGATGAGGTTAAAATTGTTTGGTAGTTAACAATGACTAATTCACCAAAACACAAGTAGTTTTTAGTGGACGTGTATAATTTAGCGTCCATGTGGACTTGATTTTATGGACATGAAAGATTAAAATCGTTTGATAGTTTACCATGACTACTTTACTAAACCACAAGTTGTTTAACTAATTAGGTATTCATATGTTTTTTTTCTCTGGTCATCCAAAATAAGTATCCATCTATGCATGTTAACCATCCAAATAATAGCGAACAACATCAATGAATTTGGAAATTTATAAAGAATGTAATGCAAGAAGTCAAAAATTTGGCCTAATTTAAGGTTTAGGGTTTACAGGTTGGGGTATGTCAATTTCATGTTTTATAGTAAAAGATCTTCATATTTGATTACATTTGTTAAAGTTTCTATGAAATTAAATTTATGATTATGGTTTATGATCTAAGGTTAAGGTTTAAAGTTTAGGATTTAGGTGTTAGAGTTTAGGCTTTAGGGTTTAGGATTTAGGGTTTAGGGTTTAGGGTTTAGGGTTTTGAGGTTTTGGATTTTGGGTTTAGGATAGGATATAATGAATGGTCTCATGCTTAGTTTTTCAGGAGATATGATGAGGTTAAAATTGTTTGATAGTTAACAACGATTGTTTCACCAAAACACAAGTAGTTTTTAGTGGACGTGTATAACTCATCATCCATGTGGATTTGATTTTAGAATAAGTATCCACATAAGTATCCACAAATAAGACATTAGTATCCACAAATACGTATCCACATAATAAGACATTTTTAACATCCACGTAACAATTAACATATATTCAACTATAATTGGATAATTAGGTATTCATATATTTTTCTCTGATCATCCAAAAGTAATAAAGAGAGATATTTTTTAGTTAAGTTTCTTAATCTTACTTTTGAATTCTAGAATATACAAGTGCAATTGGAGTCTTATACAGAAGAAGTATGGTCTTTATATTATTGCACACATGGTCAATCATAAACAAATGAGCCTGTTGATATTATCATAGTCAATCATAATTAAAGACATTGTTTGCTTGCGTGATCTACTAAGTCTTTATATATTAAACTTGTCATCAATATTAGTTGTCATGGCAAAATTAAATTAGTTTCCTTGGTGAACACACTGGATTACAAAAATGGATAATGTCTTTTTCCCTCTTTAAAAGACAGACTTGACTTGGAATTACTTGATTCTAAAGCAACCAAAATGTCATCCTTAATTCTACAAAATCACCCAAAAAATGTCAAATGCTTAGTTTTGCTTGCACGACACATATCTTATCATGTAAAGACCCGCCAAAAAGTCTCTATCCCTCCAATGTCAGATATGGAAGCAGTCTCTTCTTGGGGAAACACGCATCTTGACTCCGTCGATCCGGAGATCCACGGCCTAATCGAGAAGGAGAAACGCCGGCAATATCGAGGAATCGAACTCATCGCAGCCGAGAATTTCACATCCTTAGCCGTCATGGAAGCTCTCGGAAGTCCGCTCACAAATAAATACTCGGAAGGTCTGCCTGGTAATCGTTACTACGGAGGTACCGAGTTCATCGATGAGATCGAGAGTCTCTGCCGCTCACGCGCTCTCGAGGCTTTCCATTGTGATCCAGAGAAATGGGGCGTTAACGTTCAGCCTTACTCTGGTTCCCCTGCCAATTTCGCAGCCTACACCGCCTTGCTCCAGCCCCATGATCGTATGATGGGGCTTGATCTGCCTTCAGGTGGTCATTTGACTCATGGTTACTATACCTCTGGTGGGAAGAACATCTCGGCGACCTCGATCTACTTCGAAAACTTTCCGTACAAGGTTGATTCCACCACTGGTTACATTGATTACGACAAGCTTGAGGAGAAGGCTATGGATTTTAGGCCTAAGTTAATCATCTGTGGAGGTACATCTTACCCTAGAGAATGGGATTACGCGAGATTCAGGGCTGTCGCGGACGAGGTTGGGGCTTTTTTGCTCTGCGACATGGCTCACAACAGTGCCCTTGTTGCTGCTCAGGTATAATATATATACTAGCATTATGGCCCCTGCTATGTATTTATAAACTTTTGACAGTAACTGAAATATATTTTAGCATCAAACATCTCTTGCTATAATCTAAACATATTAATAACTTGCGTTTATGTTAGATCTGGTTTCGTGTAGCATTTTGATTGAGCTAGTCTCGGAGAACAAATCATATCACATTGTTAAAATCTTTTGATCTTACTTTTGATGTCTCTCAAGTGGTGCGGTGTGAACTCTGTTTATTATGTTCACAGGAAGCCACAGACCCGTTTGAGTACTGTGACATTGTGACAACCTCAACTCACAAGAGCTTAAGAGGTCCAAGGGCCGGTATGATCTTCTACAGGAAGGGCGCAAAACCAGCCAAGGAGGGGCAACCCGAGGGTGCTGTTTTTGACCTTGAGGAAAAAATCAACTTTGCTGTATTCCCTGCGCTTCAAAGTGGTCCTCACAATAACAAGATCGGTGCTCTAGCTGTTGCATTGAAGCAGGCAATGGCTCCTAGCTTCAAGGTTTATCCAAAACAGGTGAAAGCCAATGCTGCATGCCTAGCAAACTACTTGATGGCCAAGGGATACTGTATTGTAACCGGTGGAACTGACAACCACCTCATTCTCTGGGATCTTCGCCCTCTTGGATTAACCGGTCAGTGAGAAAAAATCCACCATTAATTCTTTATATACCGAACTGTCTCTGATGTTAGATATGCATCTGCTTCTGCCAGGTGACAAGCTTGAGAAGCTCTTGGATTTGTGCTACATAACATTGAACAGGAATGCAGTATTTGGAGACACTAGTTTTCTTGCTCCCGGAGGTGTAAGAATTGGTACACCCGCGATGACCTCAAGAGGATTGGTGGAGAGAGACTTTGAGCAGATAGGAGAGTTCTTGAGCCGTGCCGTGACACTCACGTTGGAGATCCAGAATCAGTACGGTGAGCTGACGGAAGACTTTAACAAGGGTTTGGTGAACAACAAGGAGATGGATGAGCTAAAGGATGATGTCGAGAAGTTCACTTACTCTTTTGAAATGCCTGGATTTGTCATCTCTGATACGACTAACTACGATTAGAGATCTCTCTCAGTCTCTCTCTGTAGTCTTTCTATTTTTATCAATGTGCTTTTGTATGTATTTTAGAAGCAAACAATAATAAAGAATATTTGCATTCTAACACACTTTCTATAAAAAAATTGCATTCTAACACATTTTTTAAGAGGGGCGGTCCGTAGGTAAATGATGCCTAAAGCATGGTCAAAAATTGTTGCCCACTGACTTCTTTTTCTATATACATAAGATTATATAAGTATATTATGAAATAAATTAAGCATATTATAAGAATTTAAAGTGTTTGAAGAACAAAAAAGAGTACTAAAAAATCCAAAACATCTATGGCAATATGCATTGTAATATTTTTGATATATTTTTTTGGTCAAAATGTGTTTATAAGTAATGTGTTAAAATTTTGGATTCAAAGCTTCGAAAGATGGATTTTAAAAAGTACTTGTTTAAATTTTAGAAACCAAGAGAAGAAAAAAAACTTATAATAGCTAAGACTAAGAATAACACGTTAATATGATATAAAATCCAAAATGTATACTTTAAATAACTAGACTCCAAATATAAAACAAATAAAAAGAAGAGATAATAAAAGGTAGAAGACAATTCAGACGTACAAACTAAAAATTGATGCCCCTAAAATTACAAAAAAAATATGATGCTTAAAGCTTTTGCTTCACCAGCTTCCTGGGCTGGCTCTGCTTTCCTTTTGAACCACCATACACTTTTCTTATTGTGTTTTATTTTCTTACCCTCTAACTCTCTCTCTTTCCAAACACTTTATTTCTCAACACACATCTTTCTTTTATTTTTTATTTTTTACTCTATTTTCTTTCCTTTATCTTTCTTTCTCACCCTTTCTAACTCTCTCTCTCTATTTCCAAATAATTTTTATTTTATTTGTTTATCTTTCTCCCTTTCTTTGATATATGTGTTTGAATAATCTTGAGTAGTGGATAACAATATATATATTCCTTAGCCACATTTTATCTTTTTAAAATTTTGTATTTTGATATATTTATCATCTACAAAATCAAATCCAAATGCTTATATGTTTATGATTATTTAGTTTCATGTTCAATATATATAATATCATCCATCAAATTTTTTTCATATGTTATTGATCATCAGTTTTATGCTTTCTAGTAAAAAATCTTCAGATTTGGCTACATTTGTTACAATGACTATGAATTTAAATTTATGATTATGGTTTATGATCTAAAATTTAGGATTTAGGGTTTAGGGTTTAGAGTTTTAGGGTTTAGGGCCTAGAGATTTAGGGTTTAGAGTTTAGTATAGGATATCATGAACAGTTTCATGCTTAGGTTTTTAGGGGATATGATGAGGTTAAAATTGTTTGGTAGTTAACAATGACTAATTCACCAAAACACAAGTAGTTTTTAGTGGACGTGTATAATTTAGCGTCCATGTGGACTTGATTTTATGGACATGAAAGATTAAAATCGTTTGATAGTTTACCATGACTACTTTACTAAACCACAAGTTGTTTAACTAATTAGGTATTCATATGTTTTTTTTCTCTGGTCATCCAAAATAAGTATCCATCTATGCATGTTAACCATCCAAATAATAGCGAACAACATCAATGAATTTGGAAATTTATAAAGAATGTAATGCAAGAAGTCAAAAATTTGGCCTAATTTAAGGTTTAGGGTTTACAGGTTGGGGTATGTCAATTTCATGTTTTATAGTAAAAGATCTTCATATTTGATTACATTTGTTAAAGTTTCTATGAAATTAAATTTATGATTATGGTTTATGATCTAAGGTTAAGGTTTAAAGTTTAGGATTTAGGTGTTAGAGTTTAGGCTTTAGGGTTTAGGATTTAGGGTTTAGGGTTTAGGGTTTAGGGTTTTGAGGTTTTGGATTTTGGGTTTAGGATAGGATATAATGAATGGTCTCATGCTTAGTTTTTCAGGAGATATGATGAGGTTAAAATTGTTTGATAGTTAACAACGATTGTTTCACCAAAACACAAGTAGTTTTTAGTGGACGTGTATAACTCATCATCCATGTGGATTTGATTTTAGAATAAGTATCCACATAAGTATCCACAAATAAGACATTAGTATCCACAAATACGTATCCACATAATAAGACATTTTTAACATCCACGTAACAATTAACATATATTCAACTATAATTGGATAATTAGGTATTCATATATTTTTCTCTGATCATCCAAAAGTAATAAAGAGAGATATTTTTTAGTTAAGTTTCTTAATCTTACTTTTGAATTCTAGAATATACAAGTGCAATTGGAGTCTTATACAGAAGAAGTATGGTCTTTATATTATTGCACACATGGTCAATCATAAACAAATGAGCCTGTTGATATTATCATAGTCAATCATAATTAAAGACATTGTTTGCTTGCGTGATCTACTAAGTCTTTATATATTAAACTTGTCATCAATATTAGTTGTCATGGCAAAATTAAATTAGTTTCCTTGGTGAACACACTGGATTACAAAAATGGATAATGTCTTTTTCCCTCTTTAAAAGACAGACTTGACTTGGAATTACTTGATTCTAAAGCAACCAAAATGTCATCCTTAATTCTACAAAATCACCCAAAAAATGTCAAATGCTTAGTTTTGCTTGCACGACACATATCTTATCATGTAAAGACCCGCCAAAAAGTCTCTATCCCTCCAATGTCAGATATGGAAGCAGTCTCTTCTTGGGGAAACACGCATCTTGACTCCGTCGATCCGGAGATCCACGGCCTAATCGAGAAGGAGAAACGCCGGCAATATCGAGGAATCGAACTCATCGCAGCCGAGAATTTCACATCCTTAGCCGTCATGGAAGCTCTCGGAAGTCCGCTCACAAATAAATACTCGGAAGGTCTGCCTGGTAATCGTTACTACGGAGGTACCGAGTTCATCGATGAGATCGAGAGTCTCTGCCGCTCACGCGCTCTCGAGGCTTTCCATTGTGATCCAGAGAAATGGGGCGTTAACGTTCAGCCTTACTCTGGTTCCCCTGCCAATTTCGCAGCCTACACCGCCTTGCTCCAGCCCCATGATCGTATGATGGGGCTTGATCTGCCTTCAGGTGGTCATTTGACTCATGGTTACTATACCTCTGGTGGGAAGAACATCTCGGCGACCTCGATCTACTTCGAAAACTTTCCGTACAAGGTTGATTCCACCACTGGTTACATTGATTACGACAAGCTTGAGGAGAAGGCTATGGATTTTAGGCCTAAGTTAATCATCTGTGGAGGTACATCTTACCCTAGAGAATGGGATTACGCGAGATTCAGGGCTGTCGCGGACGAGGTTGGGGCTTTTTTGCTCTGCGACATGGCTCACAACAGTGCCCTTGTTGCTGCTCAGGTATAATATATATACTAGCATTATGGCCCCTGCTATGTATTTATAAACTTTTGACAGTAACTGAAATATATTTTAGCATCAAACATCTCTTGCTATAATCTAAACATATTAATAACTTGCGTTTATGTTAGATCTGGTTTCGTGTAGCATTTTGATTGAGCTAGTCTCGGAGAACAAATCATATCACATTGTTAAAATCTTTTGATCTTACTTTTGATGTCTCTCAAGTGGTGCGGTGTGAACTCTGTTTATTATGTTCACAGGAAGCCACAGACCCGTTTGAGTACTGTGACATTGTGACAACCTCAACTCACAAGAGCTTAAGAGGTCCAAGGGCCGGTATGATCTTCTACAGGAAGGGCGCAAAACCAGCCAAGGAGGGGCAACCCGAGGGTGCTGTTTTTGACCTTGAGGAAAAAATCAACTTTGCTGTATTCCCTGCGCTTCAAAGTGGTCCTCACAATAACAAGATCGGTGCTCTAGCTGTTGCATTGAAGCAGGCAATGGCTCCTAGCTTCAAGGTTTATCCAAAACAGGTGAAAGCCAATGCTGCATGCCTAGCAAACTACTTGATGGCCAAGGGATACTGTATTGTAACCGGTGGAACTGACAACCACCTCATTCTCTGGGATCTTCGCCCTCTTGGATTAACCGGTCAGTGAGAAAAAATCCACCATTAATTCTTTATATACCGAACTGTCTCTGATGTTAGATATGCATCTGCTTCTGCCAGGTGACAAGCTTGAGAAGCTCTTGGATTTGTGCTACATAACATTGAACAGGAATGCAGTATTTGGAGACACTAGTTTTCTTGCTCCCGGAGGTGTAAGAATTGGTACACCCGCGATGACCTCAAGAGGATTGGTGGAGAGAGACTTTGAGCAGATAGGAGAGTTCTTGAGCCGTGCCGTGACACTCACGTTGGAGATCCAGAATCAGTACGGTGAGCTGACGGAAGACTTTAACAAGGGTTTGGTGAACAACAAGGAGATGGATGAGCTAAAGGATGATGTCGAGAAGTTCACTTACTCTTTTGAAATGCCTGGATTTGTCATCTCTGATACGACTAACTACGATTAGAGATCTCTCTCAGTCTCTCTCTGTAGTCTTTCTATTTTTATCAATGTGCTTTTGTATGTATTTTAGAAGCAAACAATAATAAAGAATATTTGCATTCTAACACACTTTCTATAAAAAAATTGCATTCTAACACATTTTTTAAGAGGGGCGGTCCGTAGGTAAATGATGCCTAAAGCATGGTCAAAAATTGTTGCCCACTGACTTCTTTTTCTATATACATAAGATTATATAAGTATATTATGAAATAAATTAAGCATATTATAAGAATTTAAAGTGTTTGAAGAACAAAAAAGAGTACTAAAAAATCCAAAACATCTATGGCAATATGCATTGTAATATTTTTGATATATTTTTTTGGTCAAAATGTGTTTATAAGTAATGTGTTAAAATTTTGGATTCAAAGCTTCGAAAGATGGATTTTAAAAAGTACTTGTTTAAATTTTAGAAACCAAGAGAAGAAAAAAAACTTATAATAGCTAAGACTAAGAATAACACGTTAATATGATATAAAATCCAAAATGTATACTTTAAATAACTAGACTCCAAATATAAAACAAATAAAAAGAAGAGATAATAAAAGGTAGAAGACAATTCAGACGTACAAACTAAAAATTGATGCCCCTAAAATTACAAAAAAAATATGATGCTTAAAGCTTTTGCTTCACCAGCTTCCTGGGCTGGCTCTGCTTTCCTTTTGAACCACCATACACTTTTCTTATTGTGTTTTATTTTCTTACCCTCTAACTCTCTCTCTTTCCAAACACTTTATTTCTCAACACACATCTTTCTTTTATTTTTTATTTTTTACTCTATTTTCTTTCCTTTATCTTTCTTTCTCACCCTTTCTAACTCTCTCTCTCTATTTCCAAATAATTTTTATTTTATTTGTTTATCTTTCTCCCTTTCTTTGATATATGTGTTTGAATAATCTTGAGTAGTGGATAACAATATATATATTCCTTAGCCACATTTTATCTTTTTAAAATTTTGTATTTTGATATATTTATCATCTACAAAATCAAATCCAAATGCTTATATGTTTATGATTATTTAGTTTCATGTTCAATATATATAATATCATCCATCAAATTTTTTTCATATGTTATTGATCATCAGTTTTATGCTTTCTAGTAAAAAATCTTCAGATTTGGCTACATTTGTTACAATGACTATGAATTTAAATTTATGATTATGGTTTATGATCTAAAATTTAGGATTTAGGGTTTAGGGTTTAGAGTTTTAGGGTTTAGGGCCTAGAGATTTAGGGTTTAGAGTTTAGTATAGGATATCATGAACAGTTTCATGCTTAGGTTTTTAGGGGATATGATGAGGTTAAAATTGTTTGGTAGTTAACAATGACTAATTCACCAAAACACAAGTAGTTTTTAGTGGACGTGTATAATTTAGCGTCCATGTGGACTTGATTTTATGGACATGAAAGATTAAAATCGTTTGATAGTTTACCATGACTACTTTACTAAACCACAAGTTGTTTAACTAATTAGGTATTCATATGTTTTTTTTCTCTGGTCATCCAAAATAAGTATCCATCTATGCATGTTAACCATCCAAATAATAGCGAACAACATCAATGAATTTGGAAATTTATAAAGAATGTAATGCAAGAAGTCAAAAATTTGGCCTAATTTAAGGTTTAGGGTTTACAGGTTGGGGTATGTCAATTTCATGTTTTATAGTAAAAGATCTTCATATTTGATTACATTTGTTAAAGTTTCTATGAAATTAAATTTATGATTATGGTTTATGATCTAAGGTTAAGGTTTAAAGTTTAGGATTTAGGTGTTAGAGTTTAGGCTTTAGGGTTTAGGATTTAGGGTTTAGGGTTTAGGGTTTAGGGTTTTGAGGTTTTGGATTTTGGGTTTAGGATAGGATATAATGAATGGTCTCATGCTTAGTTTTTCAGGAGATATGATGAGGTTAAAATTGTTTGATAGTTAACAACGATTGTTTCACCAAAACACAAGTAGTTTTTAGTG
>NC_025696.1:20335528-20358832 GCF_000633955.1 Camelina sativa
ATGCTTAGGTTTTTAGGGGATATGATGAGGTTAAAATTGTTTGGTAGTTAACAATGACTAATTCACCAAAACACAAGTAGTTTTTAGTGGACGTGTATAATTTAGCGTCCATGTGGACTTGATTTTATGGACATGAAAGATTAAAATCGTTTGATAGTTTACCATGACTACTTTACTAAACCACAAGTTGTTTAACTAATTAGGTATTCATATGTTTTTTTTCTCTGGTCATCCAAAATAAGTATCCATCTATGCATGTTAACCATCCAAATAATAGCGAACAACATCAATGAATTTGGAAATTTATAAAGAATGTAATGCAAGAAGTCAAAAATTTGGCCTAATTTAAGGTTTAGGGTTTACAGGTTGGGGTATGTCAATTTCATGTTTTATAGTAAAAGATCTTCATATTTGATTACATTTGTTAAAGTTTCTATGAAATTAAATTTATGATTATGGTTTATGATCTAAGGTTAAGGTTTAAAGTTTAGGATTTAGGTGTTAGAGTTTAGGCTTTAGGGTTTAGGATTTAGGGTTTAGGGTTTAGGGTTTAGGGTTTTGAGGTTTTGGATTTTGGGTTTAGGATAGGATATAATGAATGGTCTCATGCTTAGTTTTTCAGGAGATATGATGAGGTTAAAATTGTTTGATAGTTAACAACGATTGTTTCACCAAAACACAAGTAGTTTTTAGTGGACGTGTATAACTCATCATCCATGTGGATTTGATTTTAGAATAAGTATCCACATAAGTATCCACAAATAAGACATTAGTATCCACAAATACGTATCCACATAATAAGACATTTTTAACATCCACGTAACAATTAACATATATTCAACTATAATTGGATAATTAGGTATTCATATATTTTTCTCTGATCATCCAAAAGTAAGTATTCATCTAGATATGTTAACCATCCACATAATAGCGAACAATTATTCAAATATAAATAGATAATGTATAACTTATCAGTATCCATAGCACCTCATCCACATGATGACATCAAATTTTCATTATACAAACCTAGTTTTTAAGATACAAATATAATCTGCTCCATACAAATTAATGGACACCAATTTTGTAAAGAATGTTGTCCACATAAACAATACATAATGGACACCATTAGAGAAACATTATTATTAGAAACAATGCATTAATAATGCATTATTATGTTAATTAGGCATTCTTATGNTTAAAGTTTAGGATTTAGGTGTTAGAGTTTAGGCTTTAGGGTTTAGGATTTAGGGTTTAGGGTTTAGGGTTTAGGGTTTTGAGGTTTTGGATTTTGGGTTTAGGATAGGATATAATGAATGGTCTCATGCTTAGTTTTTCAGGAGATATGATGAGGTTAAAATTGTTTGATAGTTAACAACGATTGTTTCACCAAAACACAAGTAGTTTTTAGTGGACGTGTATAACTCATCATCCATGTGGATTTGATTTTAGAATAAGTATCCACATAAGTATCCACAAATAAGACATTAGTATCCACAAATACGTATCCACATAATAAGACATTTTTAGCATCCACGTAACAATTAACATATATTCAACTATAATTGGATAATTAGGTATTCATATATTTTTCTCTGATCATCCAAAAGTAAGTATTCATCTAGATATGTTAACCATCCACATAATAGCGAACAATTATTCAAATATAAATAGATAATGTATAACTTATCAGTATCCATAGCACCTCATCCACATGATGACATCAAATTTTCATTATACAAACCTAGTTTTTAAGATACAAATATAATCTGCTCCATACAAATTAATGGACACCAATTTTGTAAAGAATGTTGTCCACATAAACAATACATAATGGACACCATTAGAGAAACATTATTATTAGAAACAATGCATTAATAATGCATTATTATGTTAATTAGGCATTCTTATGTATCCACAAAAAAGTATCCACAAAAAAATATTCACAAAAACGTATCCACAAATAAGTATCCATAAAAAATTATCCACAAATAAGTATCTACATAATAATTTACAAATATTCAACTATAATTGGATAATATGTAATACAATTATTCATTTTTAAATATAGTAAAATGGATCTTAAAATGTAGAAAAAAATAAAATTATAATATAATCATAAAAACAAAATTGAAAATATATGTCATAATAATTAAATAAAATGATTACAAAGAGAGAAAGAGATAAACAAGAAAATAAAAAAGTGAAGAATAGAAAAAAAAATGGACAATTCTAGTTAACACTTGGTTAGAGAGTTTCAATCTTTCTGTTTTTCCAAGTGTGTTAGCACAAAAAACAGTGATATAATTCTTAAATCTTTTTTGACAAAATAAAAATTCTCAAATCTTTCTTTATCAATTAAAACAACATCAATGAATTTGGAAATTTATAAAGAATCTAATACAAGGAGTAAAAAATTCTTCAGTTTCATGTTTTCTAGTAAAATATCTTCAGATTTGGCTACATTTGTTAAAATTGTTATGAAATTAAATTTATAATTATGATTTATGATCTAAAGTTTAGGATATAGAGAATAATAAAAAAAACATGCAATGAAAAAGAGAGAAGAAAAATAAGAGAAAGACAAAAATGAAGAGAGAAGAACGAGAAAGGAGACAAAAATATTTGTATTTTTTTGTTGCTTTTAGTAAGAGTATAATAGTCATAAAATTAATGAATAGTAAAAAATATAATGCAAAAAATACTCTAATAGGAAAAAGTGTGTCAAGTGAAAAGTGTGTTAAGTGAAATAAGTTTTAGATAAATTGTGCTATTGTCCAAAACTAACCAATAGTAATAATAATAAAAACACTTATTTTATTTTTATTTTTTGTTCATAAAAAAAAAAAGAAAAAAAATGGACGACGGCGACGACGACGATTTTACAGAGGAGCAGCTTCTGGCTATCGACGCAATCGAAGCTTCCTTCTTATCTCTCTCACTCTTCTTCTTCTTCCTCTGCTACTCCAGCCGTTGGGGCTACGAGCTCCGGCCATGGGCACGAGGTTCCACAGCATCAAATCCCTAATAATAATAATAAAATTTGCCGCGAATTGCCTCGTTCCATCACTTCTCCTACAGCTTATACACGATTTCCCCTCTCTCGTTGCCGAGGTCTTCATCACTCTCTCCCTACAGATCTTTTAACGTCTTTTTGTTTTGTACATTTCTAACGATACATTTGTTGTCTATCACATTTTTTCCCAAGTTCTTGTGTTTTTTTTTTTCAATTGTCACCGTCTCAATGTACAAAACTGTTCGTAATCTATATAATTTAGGATTTAATCCTTAATAACAGTGTTTGTTATTTGAAGTGAGGCTGTTATGTGGCAAAAGCAAATTATCCTTTGATTATTTGATGCGTTTTTTGGTAATTGCAGGTAGGAATTTTCCAGCGTTGAGGTTTGGTGGTAGGATTTTGTATAGTAAGACTGCTAATGAGGTTGATAGGCGAGCAATGCAGCTTCTTAAGGTTCTTGATACCAAGAGAGATGAATCTGGGAAAGCTATTGTTGGCTTAGATATTGAATGGAGACCTAGTTTGAGAAAAGGTACTTTTGTGCTATCTCGGTCTGTTCTTGATTTGTGTCTGTTTGCAAGCTTCATCTCTTTCGATTCTATTTTTTGAAGTATGCAATGTGCAGTCAGATGCATTTTATCTCTATTGATGTATAAGTCTTTTCTGTTTCCTCTTTTAAAATCTTGATGAGATGATGATGTGTATTTTCTTGTCTTTTAGATAAGAAAGACCTAATGGTTGTTGTCTCCTTGTTAGATGTTCAGAAGAAAGTGTAGATGTCTCACTTGTGCTTGTGTTGTCTCAAATCTCATTGCTGCAAGCATTTCATATACTACATTGTTCTAGATAGTTGCTTTATTATTTATTGTGAAGTTGTAAACTTTTTATGTGTGGTCATGCATCCAAGTTAAAACTCCATCTATGTGGAGTTTGCTCTTTTTTCGGGTTGTAGGTTTGGAGAGTGTATCCTAACTCAAACCACGCATGATCTTTTGGTTGACAATTCAATAGATTATTGTACTTTGAAAGCTCAGCCACGGATGCTTCAACTCGTTTCAATTCAGTGGGACATATTCATGAACTCTTTGATGTTTGCTGATGTATGCATTATCCTGAAAGAAGTTCTCATGATCTGACTAATGATATTTTGTGATAATATGACTTGTTCAGGTGTTCTCCCTGGGAAGGTTGCAACTGTCCAGATATGTGTTGATAATAATTATTGTGATGTTATGCACATTGTCCATTCTGGTATCCCACAAAGTCTCCAACATCTTATTGAGGATTCAACACTTGTCAAGGTTTGTTAATTTTTTTTCAAGTGATCAAAGTTCTTGTTGTTAGCCATATATGCTCAATTTTCACATAGTCCTGTATCATATATAGGTAGGTATTGGAATTGACGGTGACTCTGTGAAGCTTTTTCATGACTATGGAGTCTCCATCAAAGATGTTGAGGATCTTTCAGATTTAGCCAACCGAAAAATTGGTGGAGATTCAAAAAAATGGGGCCTTGCCTCACTAACAGAGACACTTGTTTGTAAAGAGGTATGTGAAAAATCCACCTCGCTGGGTTGATTTCTAAAGCTGGAGAACAATAGTGAGAACTGGATCTGTCCTTTTCTGCTCTCTCTAGAACTATCAAAACAACACTCTTCTCTCTGCTGTTTCAAAGTTCTTCTGTTTAGAACCACCTCTGGGAATCTTGGTTTTATTTCGCTTTAAAAGCTTAACTGTTACTTTGCAGCTCCTGAAGCCAAACAGAATCAGGCTTGGGAACTGGGAGATTTATCCTCTATCAAAGCAGCAGTTACAATACGCAGCAACAGATGCTTATGCTTCATGGCATCTTTACCAGGTAACATCAAAGAAAACCATCTTTTCATGCTCAACGAACGACCTTGAAGCAAGAGTCTCACATTGTTCCAATTATAATACTATTATACTTGTCAAAACCCCGAGCTTGTCTTTGGTGAGTAAGAAGCTAATGGAGAGCATTGTTACATCTACTTAGGTTCTAAAGGACCTTCCTGATGCTGTCAATGGCTCATGACGTGAAGGAGGAAAGCTCAAAGATTTTCCTATAACCCCAAGAGTGAGCATCAAATGTTATGATACATTTAATCTTTTCTAGTCCATAAAATTCTTATAGGATTTACAAAGGATTTTTAATTTATGGTTGATAAGGTCCTGGTACGATTAATCAGCCAGATACTAATTGGAAGCTCTTCGTAGATTGATGTACCTATTGGTACACTTGTAACGATCCGAAGCCCCAAAATACAGCTTTTGTAATCCCCGAGATGAACAAACCTAACAACCTAAAAGTTCTCCAATGAGGTTTAAATACCGGCGAAAAGATTTGATAAAACCCTTGTCAGACTTTCAATAAATTCTCAAAAACACAAAGCACAAGAACTTGATATATAGATAAGATTCAAACGAACCCTCGAAAGGGAAGAGTAGGATCACAACCAGAATACGAAAAAAGGAAACCAAAAACTAACACTGCAAACACATGAAAGCACCATAAGTTTTTTTTTTTACTGTTGAATGGAGGTGCATGATGTTTAACATAACTTTCAATCTACGGCCGTTGATCACCGCTCGTGAAAAAATCAAAGCCAATATAATTTTGTAGCTAGGGCTGATTCTATGAGTTCTCAGATGTGTCCACAGTTGGCTGCCTAAGCAGCACCTAAGCTATGACTTGCCTGCAAGAGTAGATTCAAAAATAGAAGGGATTGCTTTAAACTGTCTCCTTGATTCATAATTATTACTGAGTAACCCACAAAAAAGGTGCTTTCATCTCAGAAGATGCTTCACCTCTGATAAACCTTTCACTTAAACGAGACCTTAGACCCAAATCACAAAACAAAAGGTGAAAAATTGGATCAATCAGAGCTACGAATAGGCAATGGTAGGTAGAAGAATCTGAACCTCAAGCGAGGGGAAAAGGCCATATTAAAATGCACCTAATGGGGGCAATACAATATTCAACCAAAACAGAAAATGAGTTTTTTTTTTAAGCAAATCCCATTCAGGTTTTATACTAACACAAAGATTCAATTGAAGAAACCAACTAAACAGAAACATTTTAACTCTTCGTCTTCACAAGCAGCAACTCCTCTGTTTAGTAAACACCACCATCACCACCTCCTCCTCCGTAGCTGCTGCCACCTCCTCCATAGCCGCCGCCACCACCTCCGTAGCCACCGCCACCACCTCCGTAGCCACCGCCACCATATGCACGGGGAGCACTTGGTCTATCGTTAGCAGGGTTCACTCGGATGTTACGACCATTCAGATCCTGAAATTACAAAAACCAATAGAACTAGCTGTCAGCATTAAAACAGAAACAGTTAACACTAAACCGAGGATTCCAAAATACAAACCTTTCCATCCATCTCTGAAATGGCAGCAGATGCAGCACTCTCATCACTGAAGTTGACAAATCCAAAACCCCTCGATCTTCCCGTCTCTCTATCTACGATGACTTTAGCTGCAAAATAGGGAAACAAACAAAAATAGAACACATTGGTTCATCTCCAGAGCAATCACAAAACTAGAACACAAAGATCAACAAAAAAAAAGCTAGAGAGAGTAGAATACAATACCATCAACGACTTCACCGAAGTGAGCAAAAGCATCCCTCAAAGACTGGTCATCAGTTCCCCATGACAGACCTGAAGCAATTTCGAAACTCAGTACAAAACAAAACCAATTCTTGAAACCGACCAAGAACAACTCTCAAATCTCACCGACAGAGAGAGAGAGAGATAGAAAGACAAAGATCTTACCTCCGACGAAAAGCTTGGTAGACATCAACCGAAGAGATCCAAGCATAGATGTAACCGGAACATTTCCTCCGCTGGGAGTTATGTTCTGTCTCAATAGACCACCGAGTTTGTTGCAGAAAGACATTCTATAAACACACAAAACACCAGATCAACAAAAACCCTAAACCTTTTGAGACTAAATCATCATCATCATCTAAAGAGAACCAACAGATCTAGAGATTCAATTTCACAGGCAAACTGAAACAAACACCTACAGACAAATCTACACGAGACTCACTCGCACGAACGAATTCTCAAAAGAAAGATTACAGATCAGGAACAGAACAAAGCACAGGAAATCGAAAATGGAGCAGAAAAAGTACCTGATGGATAAAGTCTTGAAACTAGGGTTTTTGTGTGATCTGAGAAAGAGGCAGAGGAAATGGGAAGAAGAATGAAGCCAAGGAGTAGGGTTTAAGGGGCTATATATACGAAGTTTATTATTAAAAAAAAATATCTCTCTCTCTTTTCAGATTTTTCTTTTATTTCCTCGTAATCTGCTGTGTGCAGGTGTGTTGTATTACTGTGTACCGATATAGCAAATGTAAGATACACATACACGTAGCAGAGTCAAGAGTGTGTGTTTAAAAGTCAGTACTGCGTTTTGGGGTGTACGATGGAGTCGGTGTAGGAGATTTATGATTCAGACTTATCCAATTTTTTGTTTTTCTTTTTTTGTTTTTTAATCTGATTTTATTGCTAAAAAATAACGACTTTTTAGATTGGGCTTGGAAACCCGTATGTTAATGGATAATTAACGTTGATGGGCCATAGAAGAGAAGTCATATGGATATATGAACCTTTGGCCCGCTTGTTATGTTCGTTAGTATACATACTAATAGAACATGCACTGTTTTTGACAAAACAAAATAAAACTATAGTATGCACTAAAATTTATATATTAGATGTTCACATCAAAAATTAAATGAAATGTAAAAAGGATCACGCATAATATAACAACTAAAATCGTCGAATAATTGCTTGTGGTCACATCATTGTTGTTTTTATAATCTCTGATGATATCGTCAGTTTTGCTAACTACTTTGTGACAAAAAAAACTTTTTTTTTTTTTTTTTTTTTTTGCTGAATTGTGACAAAAAAAAAACTTGGTGAAAAAAAAAACGGATCGTTAGTCATTAGTTTCATGTAAAAATAAAAATAAAAACAGTCTCAATCTTGCCTCACAATATCCTTAATTAAGTTCTTCTTAACAACCATGTGAAGTGGTCCTTATTGATGTTAATATCTTGAATATATATCAACCTTCACGGCTATGAATAATGTTCAACCAACAATTCCAATTCATGCATGTGGCATCTTCTCAGGTTACATCCTTTTCAGTTTCTATGTAATTTATTGCTAAATTATCTACTGAATTATTTCTTTATTTCAAATTGAATAACAAACATTTGCCTACCTGAAAGCCAGACGAATAAAAAGAAGATTTTAAAACTAAAGAAGGTTTCTATTAGAGAGTACTAGTACTATATAGCTGATTTAGTCTGGTTACTAATTTTGGTTTTAGTTTGCTTTTTATTAAGGTTGTTTTGTCTTTCATTTCACACTTGTCTAAAGATATTTGCAGTTCTGTTTCTCTCACGGTCCATTTTGCGTCGTTGCTATTATAAATGTCAACTAGTACTAACTCATAACTGATCCTAAATTCCTAATAGTATTATCAAAGCTAGCTCTAGTTCATGTTGTACAATGAAACTGATGATTTAGATGCATATAATTAGATTCTAAAATGGCAGCAAAACATATGAAAATGTTTAAGATGAATAACATATTTGTATTTGTTTGCCGAAAAAAGTTAACAACATTTTGGTTATGGATAGGCTATCGAAGAATGTTAGATTATAGATGAATTAGAAAATAATATGAGAAATTATTGTATTTTAAGAATATTTTTATTTTTTTCTTTCATGTTTTTTCCTTTTGAGACAGCTTTTTCTCTCTTTCCTTAAATGAAATAGACCAAAATAACGTCGAAATGACTAAAACATTTCCATATTAATGGTTGTTTTGTTCCGTTAAACATAAGTACTACTGTCTGGTTTAAAAGCCCGACGACTAAAATCTGGAGTCTCCCGACGAAATGACAAATGCATATGTGTATATGAGACAAACTTGGTGCCGTTTAATATGTACTAATCAAAATTCATGGGTTTTCTCGACGTAAAGTTCAAAAACTGCATCCATTAACTTTCATCTCCGATGAGATACGAGATGGTAATGGCTTGTCTTTTTGGTTGGCCGTATTCTTTATAACTTTCTCTAGTTTTTGTTTTTAGTGTTAAATCTATTTCAAAACTCTGGCGCCAAGTGTTAGGATTGATTTGCTTTCAATTTGCGGTGGCTAGTTTTTAGAGTTTTATTGATAGACACGAACATACAGTTAAAGAGAATCAACTAAGAATATGGAAAAAAACAGTCAAAAAAATAAATGGGATAGACCCTACTGCTAGAAAATTTTGGCAGAGACATCAGACATAAGTCACACTACAGATGTTAACTGAATTAATTATAAATTCAACTCAAGTATTTGTTTTCAACCATATATTTCACTGAAACCTATAGCGTAGTAATAATTCTCATTCAGGATAAGTCACTGAACAAACATTATAAAAGTTTCAAAGCTTTAACATTACTCTAGAACAGATAGCTCGAATTAAGAAGACATTCACCAAACGAAAACTATTCTTTTTTACCGTACATTCAGACAAAATCAAATAAAATTGAATGGCTAATTGGCTATGCTCTCCAAGGGTTTTCTTGTTTAATACAAGAAAAATACTTTCAGCATTTGTGATCTCGTAATTTATAGTTACTAGTATCAAAAATTCAAATTTGCTGTAGAATTGAAGAGAAACTGCATTAAATGCGAATTTCAGCAACCAACCATTCTAATCCTTGAAATGATCTTAAGGTACATATATCTATCAGAAGTAGAAACAAATGTAACGTTCTCACTGCCATTAATCTTAGCTGTTCTATGTCTTTTTTCGATCTCTGAACCTATCTTTGTCTGATTTTCGATATGCTATTTTTGGGAGGCTCAAAAGATTTTTTTACCGATCCTATAAATCATCACTCGCACAATTAACTCGCTCGCACGATACTAATAATCATTTCTCGGTAGGTCACTACGCACACTTAGCTGTAAATATTTTTCTAGATAATTGACAAAAAAGCACTCTAATTACACATGTAACCAAATCAATGATTTTAAATTTTTCCTTATGCACCACTATATAACCTCAAATCTGCGAATTACAATAAACATATTCTAAAGCTAGTTTAACAAAATGTTGTCTAGATACTTCCGCTAAATTTTCTTTAACCATTGGCTACATTAATTTTTGGTACTATATGATGAAAAAAGGTTCAAATATCACTACAAGAAAACAACCGATTTGCGATGGAAGAATTCATCGCAAGTCCCTCGCAAAACGACAATCGCAAGGTATTTGCGAGACACACAAGTTTCTCGCAAATCGCGTCTCGCAAATTTCAAATATCGCAACTCCCTCGCAACTATTGCGAGGAACATTTTCCCTCGCAACTATTTGCGAGAGACATTTCACTCGCAAATGTTGCGAGGAACTTTCTTTCACGCAAATGTTGCGAGGAACTTTCTTTCACGCAAATGTTGCGAGGAACTTTGTTTCACGCAAATATCTCGCAATTCGCGAAGATATATTTCCTTGCAAATCTCTAACAATTTGCGAGAGACCTTCGCTATCGCAATCTGAAACAATTTGCGAGAAACGGTATCCATCGCAAATACGTTGCAACATGCAACACCTCAAATTTTAAAGTGAAATTTTGTTTTGCTTATTCTTGATTAAATTCAGATTAAATTTAAACTGAAATAAAATTAGGAATAGAATTAAAATTTAAACTGTAAAATGAAAATTAAAATTGTCTTAAAATTTACAAACATAATGTGTTTGTTTTAAAAAGATACAAACATAAAGATTGAGAGAGAGAATATTCAAATTGTCTTAAAAAGATTGCGAGAGAGTTGATGTTTCTGGTTCCAGTTCTGCTACTGTTGTTGGTTTCATCGGTGTTGCCCTCTTCTCCGGCCACTGGGTTGACTTCTGGTGGTGGGTTGTTCATTGTCGGGGTTGTAGCATTTTCTGGTGGGTTGCTCACTGTCGGGTTTCGAAACTGTGCAGCAAACTCAGGATCTTTTGCAGGGAGATAGTCGAAGTAAGCATCATAGCAATGCATCCTTTGTGCACTCTCTTGGATTTGACTCGCTTGTGTCTGGATTTGAGTGGCTTGAGTCTGTATACACTCCTCAGCTTATGCTAGTTCCTGAGCTAAAATGACCGGATCATTAGACGGAGACAAAGGCGGTGGACAGCCAATGGAAGATGACGCTTCAAATTGCATAGAACCAACCCCAAAAATCCTGTTTTTTTTCTTAGGAGCAACCTAAGAACAAAACAAAAAATGAACTTGTAAGTTACTCTCTACATTACTATACGATTGCATCCACATTACTCTCTCCATTACTATACGATTGCATCCATATAACTATCATATGATTGGCAACCCCACATTACTCTCTACATTACTATATGATTGCATCCATATACATATAAAGTGTATAAAACTTACCGATGTGTAAATTTTGTTTTTGATATGAATGGGCACCCCAGCAGAAGCACACTCTCCATTATCCCCCATACAAAGCTCAGATTCCAACTCTTGAATATTGGAGGACACCTCATTGAACAGAGACTCGGACTTTCCATCCGTAAATGAGCCATCAGGCTTTCGATGAGTGTCTTCTAAGATGCTTAGAAAGTCAGGAGTTAACTCACCGGTTAGCTCAGACTGAAAAAGAGAAAAAGAGAATTGATTAGTCAAATAATAACTAATCATAAGGTAAAAGAAGGCCTAAATTTAAATAACTACACTTACATGTTTCCGAGCACGAGCTTTGAAGGAAGTTTGGCCTGAGCGGTGCTTATATATTCCGGTGCCATCTGGGTCATGATATCAAGCATTACGGCTGTTGATACTCTTGATTTCTGATTTGGGATCAAGCCAATACGGAACCAGACCTTCCCATACTTGAGGATCAATCCATCGTGGCTTTGCCTCATCACCTTTTTGCTTCCACTTTAACTTCCACCTCGACACTTGATCACACATCCTTTCCTTCAACTTGGCTTCACACTCCTGCCTTACCCTCTCGTTAATGGCTCGGTCCCAAATATATGTTTGCTTCCAAAAAAAAAGTATATTAGTCTAAGTCAACAACAAAAAAAATATATGTAAAAATTGAAAACAAAAAAATGACTTACCGCAAAAGTTTCATACCAACGGTCAACCACTGGAGTCGGCGTTTGTGTCCAATTGGCATGAGGCTCTTTGAAATCTCATTCAAAGATGCTTTGTACAGTAGTCGCAACAGCAGGATCTTGATCAAACCTTCAAACATACGGAGAAACAAAGAATATGAATCAATCTTAGAATTCGAAAATGAAATTAAAAACATAAGAATTCTAGTATGAAATTAAAAACATTACCAGAGAGTTCTTTGAGGTCGGCGCGGATCTAGCCTCGTTAAACCTGCACGCCCAGGACTATCGAGCAACTCTTCCAAAGTTAGACTGTTTAGTCGGGCAGAAGCTCTAGTAGAAATCGAACGAGCAGGTGGAGACGTACCAATCTCTAGATCCGGTTGATGAGAGGGCAGTAGTTGATGAGAGGGAAGTGGTTGATGGGAGGGCAGTGGTTGATGAGAGGGCAGTGGTTGAGACGATGACCGGCGGTTATTTTGGACCGCCGCTGTGTTCTGAGAACCGGCGGAACCCCGACTATGGTTTGAACTGGTGGTCCGGGTACACGTTGATTAGTGAAAAACCTTGTGTAATCATTACCATGAAACATCTACAATAAAAATCAAAGTAAAATTAATCAGAAAAAACAAATTAAACAATTAAAATTAAACAATTGAAATTAAACAATTGAGCTAAAATTAGGGTTTGGGAACTACCTTGACGGAGAAGCGGAGAAGACGAAGAAGGAGATCGGGAAATCAGGAAAGCTGGAGAAGATTGAAACAGAGCCGAAATAGAAATCTCTCCGAAAAATCAAAAAAAAAAAATCAGATCCACGAAAATTACTTGAAATAATTGAAATAGAAATAACTAAAAATTAGGGTTTGGATTTAGAAGGAACTAAGAATTACCTTTACGGAGAATACGGAGATAACGGAGATCGGGAGATCCAGAAATCAGGAAATCAAGAAGACGGAGAAGGATATCGAGAAATCGAGAGGACGGAGAAAGGGTTTGCCGGAGAAAGGGTTTGCGGAGAAAGGGTTTGTGTGGCTAGGGTTTGCCGGAGAAAGGGTTTGCAGAGAAAGGGTTTGTGCGGCTAGGGTTTGCCGGAGAAAGGGTTTGAGAGAGAGAAGGTTTGAGGGAGAGAGTTTGAGCTTCGCTCAAACCGGATCTCGATTTTATATATAAACATTTCGCGGCATTGCAAATCCCTCGTATATGTTGCGACCGATTAACTACGGTCCCTCGCAAATCACTCGCAAAAGGCCGACAAGCTGACCAATAAAAATACGCCAAACTTTGCGAGAGATTAGCGAGGGGTCATCGCATATCCCTCGCAAACGTATCGCATATCGCCGACAAATTAACCAATTAAAATACACCAGCTTAACGAGGGATTAGCGAGAATCTATCGCACATCCCTCGCAATTTGCGAGGGATTTGCTAGGCAATGTAACACTTCCATCGCAAGTCCCTCGCAAATCTATATACTATTTTTCACCAAATTCATAAACTATGGATGAGAATTTTCATAAACTCAAGAACATGCAAAGAGAAAAGGTAAGTAATAGTCATCACATCTCATCATACAAATTTACTCAATCAAAAGCTCAAAAGAAATCCCTAAACATATATATCTTATAAACCCTATACCCTAAACAACATTCATCAACCCTATACCCTAAACAACATTTATCTACCCTATACCCTAAACAACATTTATCAATAACCAATTAAAAGTTTCTTGTCTCTTGATGTTGGTTAGTGATGCTCTCCTTTAGTTTAAAAATATTAATGATCATTATTACTAACTATATTAACATATTTATTCAAATGCATATATAGATTTGCGAGGGAACCGTGAGGCAGTAGCGAGGGATTAGCGAGAATCTATCGCACATCCCTCGCAATTTGCGAGGGATCTGCTAGGCAATGTAACACTTCCATCGCAAGTCCCTCGCAAATCTATATACTATTTTTCACCAAATTCATAAACTATGGATGAGAATTTTCATAAACTCAAGAACATGCAAAGAGAAAAGGTAAGTAATAGTCATCACATCTCATCATACAAATTTACTCAATCAAAAGCTCAAAAGAAATCCCTAAACATATATATCTTATAAACCCTATACCCTAAACAACATTCATCAACCCTATACCCTAAACAACATTTATCTACCCTATACCCTAAACAACATTTATCAATAACCAATTAAAAGTTTCTTGTCTCTTGATGTTGGTTAGTGATGCTCTCCTTTAGTTTAAAAATATTAATGATCATTATTACTAACTATATTAACATATTTATTCAAATGCATATATAGATTTGCGAGGGAACCGTGAGGCAGTAGCGAGGGATTAGCGAGAATCTATCGCACATCCCTCGCAATTTGCGAGGGATCTGCTAGGCAATGTAACACTTCCATCGCAAGTCCCTCGCAAATCTATATACTATTTTTCACCAAATTCATAAACTATGGATGAGAATTTTCATAAACTCAAGAACATGCAAAGAGAAAAGGTAAGTAATAGTCATCACATCTCATCATACAAATTTACTCAATCAAAAGCTCAAAAGAAATCCCTAAACATATATATCTTATAAACCCTATACCCTAAACAACATTCATCAACCCTATACCCTAAACAACATTTATCTACCCTATACCCTAAACAACATTTATCAATAACCAATTAAAAGTTTCTTGTCTCTTGATGTTGGTTAGTGATGCTCTCCTTTAGTTTAAAAATGTTAATGATCATTATTACTAACTATATTAACATGTTTATTCAAATGCATATATAGATTTGCGAGGGAACCGTGAGGCAGTAGCGAGGGATTAGCGAGAATCTATAGCACATCCCTCGCAATTTGCGAGGGATCTGCTAGGCAATGTAACACTTCCATCGCAAGTCCCTCGCAAATCTATATACTATTTTTCACCAAATTCATAAACTATGGATGAGAATTTTCATAAACTCAAGAACATGCAAAGAGAAAAGGTAAGTAATAGTCATAACATCTCCTCATACAAATTTACTCAATCAAAAGCTCAAAAGAAATCCCTAAACATATATATCTTATAAACCCTATACCCTAAACAACATTCATCAACCCTATACCCTAAACAACATTTATCTACCCTATACCCTAAACAACATTTATCAATAACCAATCAAAAGTTTCTTGTCTCTTGATGTTGGTTAGTGATGCTCTCCTTTAGTTTAAAAATGTTAATGATCATTACTAACCATATTAACATGTTTATTCAAATGCATATATAGATTTGCGAGGGAACCGTGAGGCAGTAGCGAGGGATTAGCGAAAATCCCTCGCACATCCCTCGCAATTTGCGAGGGAATTTCCGAGGGAAGGGAAGAAAATCCTCGCAATGCCAACGCACATCCCTCGCAATTTGAAAATTCTTTATTAAAAAAAAAACAAAACGTACAATTGTTCAATAAGATTCATTTTCTGAACTACTAGAAATTACATTATCATCATTAGAATCTTCTCCATCATCGGACTCTTCGAATTCGTCTAATTCACCCTCTTCTTCAGAAACATCACCAACATCTTCAAATTGCTTGTTTTGTGGATCAGTGTGGATAACATCTTCTGTTGACATGATTGGAATGGAAATTTCACCCACTCTTTCTTGTTGCAACACGACTTGATCATCAACTAACCCGATTATAAGGCCTCGAGGATTAACTTTAATGATTGATAACCACATTTCACGTCTTGGCCTTAAACGAGGATAGGACAGAAAGCTCACTTGTTGTGCTTGTGATGCTAGGATAAAAGGATCAAATTTGGCATATGATATGTTCGCATTCACATCGACAACTCCCCAATTATTTACTCGCACGCCTCGGGCCGATGGGTCGTACCATTTACACTTGAAAAGTACGCATCTCAGATTCAGAAGGCCTGGATAATCAACTTCTAATATTTGTTCCAAAACGCCATAGAAATCAGTATCACCAGCTTGTACATAGATTCCATAATTTGCTGTAGCTTTGCGACTTCCGTGTGCATACGTATGAAAAATATAACCATGAGTAAAGTACATCGGAGCAGTAGTGATCTTCGCTCTTGGTTCTTGAACAAGCTCATGCAACCAAAGAGGCAAGGGTTCATTTCCACATCCATTCTGAACCTATATAAACGAATACGATATTTAGACCATAAGTTTATTTAAATTAAAAATTATAATACATATAGTTTGAATTTATTTCATATATATACTTACATAGTATTTTAACCAATTAGCGAAATCACGCTCTTTGTAAGCCTCATAGTCAGATTCTTCTAGATTAGGATATGCTTCACGAATCTGCATTTCAGAAAATCTAAAAAAATAGAAATTTGTTAGTTCTTTATCTTATAAAATAAAATTAATTTTAGTTTTTAAAAAAGAATACCTCTCAAAAGGTTGAACATAATCTAGATTCCTCAAGATGTAATTGTGAGCTACTCGACAATAGCTATGATCTTCCCACCATACTTCCTTTAACTTTCCAGCAAGTCTTCCTATCTGGGTAAAGATATCTGGAACATCAGGAACGTTATATGTAGGTGCAATGCCTCCGTCATCATATCGTCGAGTACGTGTTTTTTTGGTTCTCACGGTGGGGTTAAAGTAGTATGATGTGAAGTGAGATGATTCCTCTGTTAGACTCCCGGCGACTATCGACCCCTCAAATCTGGCAAGATTTTTGGTCTTTCCTTTAAGAGTTTTCATAAACCGCTCAAAAAGATACATCCAGCGAAATTGCACTCGCCCACCAAGATCAGCTTCATGTGGTAGATGGGTTGGAAGATGGGGGAAAGATTTTTTCCAAGTTACAAATTACCACTGGAATATTTTCTCGTAACTGCTCTATGCCATCACTGGTCAATGTTCTAGTGCATAAGTCCTGGAAAAAATTATGATACCTACGAACCAAAGTATAAAAAATTCATGGGTAAATTATTTAAATAAATGTATATATCAATACATAAATGTAAATATCATTATATACTTATGTACCTGCAATAGCTTCATGAACATGTGTTGGCAAGAGCTCAAGAAATACAAATGGTAGTAGTTNGCGATGAATCGAACGTCTGAACACCTTCATACCACAGATGCTTCAGCTCATGAANTTGTTGCATGAAGACATGACAATCATGGCTCTTCATACTTGAAAATTTTTGGCTTTGTTCCACGCATCTTGAAAATTTTGAGACAAACCCATCTGGAAACTTCACTTCAGATTTAATCCACTCGAACAACACCTTCTTAGCCTCTGCTGACAATCGAAATTGGGGTACTGGTAATTTCCCGTCTCTTGTAAGATGTAAATCAATCCGTGCGCATATTTCCGCCAAATCCAACTTAGATCTCCTGCTATCTTTTGTTTTACCCTGCACATTCGAAAGCGTAACGATGAAATTATCGAAAACATTTTTCTCGATGTGCATCACGTCAAGGTTGTGCCGCAATAGAAGATCTTTCCATTATGGAAGCTCCCAAAAAATACTCTGTTTGTGCCAATTGTGAGCGCTTCCATATCCATCTGGCATGTTTGCTGGTGTGTGATAGTTACCCCCACGTTTACATGTTTCTTGAGCGCCATAGTAATCAATCTGCTCAAACAAATCATTTCCAGAGACATAAGTTGGTGGAGGAACACGCACAACTTTATTCTTTCTAAACAACTTCTTGTTCTTCCGGTATGGATGATGCAAGGGAAGAAACCGACGATGACAATCAAACCAACAAGGTTTTCGCCCATACTTTAACTGAAATGCCTCGGTACGATCCATACAATAAGGACATGATAATCTTCCGTGTGTTGTCCACCCAGATAACATTCCGTACGCAGGGAAGTCACTAATCGTCCACATTAGCGCTGCCCGCATATTGAAATTCTGTTTTTGCGATGAATCGAACGTCTGAACACCTTCATACCACAGATGCTTCAGCTCATGAATCAGAGGTTGCAAGAAGATATCTAGAGCTCGCTTCGGATGCTTTGGACCTGGTACCAAACTGGAGGAAGATTGTATGGCGTCAATATAACAGGCCATAAAGAATACTGCCTCCCTGGCATACCAAATGGACTAAAACCATTTGTACACAACCCAAGATAAACATTCCTACACTCTTGAGCAAAGTCAGGAATTACCGATTGAAAATTTTTCCACGCCTTTGCATCAGATGGGTGTGTAATTTCTCCTTCTTCAGTAGAATGTTTTGCATGCCATCTCATTGCCCTTGCAGTCCGTTTTGATTGGTATAGGCGTTTTAATCTATCAGCAACAGGTAAGTACCACATACGTTTATATGGCACTCGCGTCCTTCCTTGAGTAGGCTGATATCTCAGCTTTCCGCAAAACCGACATTCCTGCAACTTAGCATCATCTTTCCAAAAAATCATGCAATAGTCAACGCACACATCAATCATTTCAGATGGTAATCCAAGACTCGCAACCAACTTCTGTATTTCATAGTAGCTCTCAGCCGATACATTATCAACTGGCAAATACTCTTTAATGAGTTCAGCCCAAGAATCCATGCAATTCTCACTTAAGTTATTATCAGCTTTAATTGTCATCATCATATGCCAATGATAACTTAGAATGCCCTTCTCTATATCCATCGTAGATAGGTTGATTTGCAGCATCTAACATAGCATAAAAACGTTGTGCATCTACGTTGGGTTCTTCCGTATTATTCTCAGGAAATGAAGCAGTAGTTTCATGAAATGCATCACTGAACCGGAAAAGCTTCTGGATCATGAGTTAATATAATTCGACCGGGGTCAACCGGGTTCAATTGATTGTGATGATATTTTTATAAATAATAGGTATGAATATGTTTTCTATTTTTTCTTTCAATGATTACAACTATGATATAATTGGTTATACCAAATAAAATACTTCAATAATCATAATGTTTTAAAGAAACCTTAAAAAGTAATAAACTCAAAGTGTAACAAACTAACCATTACCAATAAAATATTTTCTATTATTACGTACACTAGGGGAAAAAAATGAACACCAAATTGATTACCAAAACTATCTTGATTTTGAAGATTTGTGGTGTGAGTTGTAGAGATTTCAACTAGAAGGAAAAAAACTAGTATGAAAAGTAAAAAGTTCAATTACGGAAATTTTATTTTAAAAAACCTAACTATTGCTAAGAAGAAAGCTAGAAAAAATAATTAATTGCACTCATTTTTACAAAAAAAGTTAGAACCTGGTTTTATCCGGTTTAATGGTTCACCAGTTTTTGGGTTTTTGGCGGGTTGATATGGTTTTTTTACCGGTTCAAATTTCTTTGGGTTTTGATATTAACCCAACCCGGGTATGTTGCCGGTTCGCGGGTTAACGTGGTTCGACCGCCGGTCCGGTCCGGTTTTGAAAACATTGATAAAAACCCAATTGATCAGATTCTTGATGTCCATAATTACTAGGTTGTTCAACAACATAATTCATACTACTACTTCCAACATTACTGCTACAACCCTCTCAATGACAAAACCATACATAGTAATTTGGCATAAATCCTCTATTATAAAGATGCTTCTTCACTAGATTAAATTCCAAATATATATCGTTGTAGCACTTAGGACATGGACAAAATATTGTACCGTTTTCACGAGCAAAGTCTTGGTTTGTCGCCTGGTACATGAAAGCGCGCAACCCATCACAAAACTCTCTCGTCACATCACCGGTCTCCGGATCTCTGTGATTGTACATCCACTGTCGCATTGTGTATATCTCATGATGCCCGTCTCCAAACATTATTATGGAATTTAAAAGTTTTTAGGCCTTTTTTTTGCAGCCTTTTTTTCTTTCACAAGATTTTTTTTGGTAGTAAAAGTGTTTTTGTTGCAAGTGTTTTGTGTTGTGGTTTCCATGAATCATGAATTTGCTATTTATAGGCTTACTAAAAATAACTGCTATGGATTTGCTATGGAAATTTGCAAGGGATTTGCGAGGGATATTTAAAAATTTTATTTTTTGTAAGGGATTTACGAGGTTTTTACTGTTTTGCCGACAAAACAGTTAAACTCGGAAAAAACATGGCTGCCGACATCTTCGTCCCTTGCAACTCCCTCGCAAATTTGCTACGGATAAAGTCATCGCTAATCCGTAGCAATTTGCGAGAGAGTTGCAAGTTGTTTGCGAGAAAACTCTGTGGAGTCGCAAGTCTGTATTAAATCCCTCACAAATTTGCGAGGGATTGTGCCGTCGCAAATTTTGCGAGGAACTTGCAAGTTCCCTTGTCTTCCTAGCAAAGTACTCACAATTCCGTCGCAAATTTGCGAAGGCTTTCTGTCATCGCAGATTTCTGTCGCAAATCAACTATTTTCTTGTAGTATATATTTTTTTTATTTAAACCGTCTAAAAAGAATTATTCTAAATGGCTAAACCTGAGTTAGCTTAGACTATATGTATTGCAGGGTTCTCACTATAATTCTCAAGAATATAAAAATTAAAAATAATAAAAAAGTAAGAATGAAAAAATAAGAATCTATTCTCATTTGAGAACTCTTGAAAAACTAACTTTCCACATGACAATTTATAATTAGTTTTTGAGTATTAGAAAATAAAATAAAAACTAAATTAAATTGTTTCTAATAAAAATTAATTTTTGACAAATTTTGTGAGTTTCTCACCGTTGCATATTCTGTGTCTCGATCATCCATCTACTAACTAGTAACAAGAAAGCTTTTAATAACAACAAAGAGAAAAAGCTTTTAATATAGCCAGACTCAAAGTGTGGTTAATAATTTGAGAATATAAAGTCACATGTTGCCTTTTTTGGCTCAAATTTTTTTCTTTATTTTGAGAAGCATTTGCCGTCATGTCATGGATTTGTTTTGTCCTTCCTGGCTTGTTCGGTCGAGTTGTCTTGCAAACTTTGTTTCGGATCTTGTTATACTAAGCAGACGAAAAATAGTCATCCATTGAAACTTGAAAGTGTTGGGAGATAACTAACTTGAACTCTGAACAATATCGCCACAAAACGAATTGTGGACCCGTAAGTCCGTAGATTATGGATGGATGATGGATTAGTTGAGTTATACAACTTATACTTATAATTTATGAAAGTGACTAACAAAACAGTTTAAAAAGATTGACACAAGATAAATGACCAGTTGGTAAACCCAAACATTAACTGTGACGAAAATCCCTAAAAACTGTAAGAAGATTTAGATCTGCTTTCTACATATACATATATGCCTGGGCATTTTAACTGAATCTGAAACCCGAACCCGAACCCGACTTGAAATAGACAGTTTGGTTTAGATTCGGGTGGTATTAATTAAATACCCGATAGGATTTAATTTCTTTGACATTTGGATACCCGATCGGGTTCAGATATTACCTAATATCCGAAGTAGATCCGAATTAACCCGAAATATATGCAAAAATGCATCTATGTGGGTTTGAACATAGTATCTTAGATATTTATTAGTACATTATAAACCATTTTGCCACCTCAGTTATTCTGGCATACTATAAAACAGTTACATATATATATATATATATATTATTCTAAAATTGAATTATTTTTTCCTTGGAAAATAGATATGAATCATATCATATAATTTGCTATAGATATTGTTAGATTTCATAGAAAAATTAAAGTATTTGATTCTTAAAGTGGTGGTGGTCATGGATGAACTAATCTAGGGTTTTTGGCTGAAGAAGAGAGAGATTAAGAAGAAGGAAACAAGAAGAGAGAGGTAAAGTAATTTTTTTCTTTCACGACAACTTTTTTTTTTTTTTATGAATTCGGGTTATCCGAAATTATCCGAACCCGAAGATACCCGATCCGATATTATAAAATACCCTATAGAGTTTTATATCTCTACATCCAAAAACCCGAACATCCGAACCCGAATCTGATCAGATATCTGAATGCCCAGTGCTACATATATCAATAGTTTCAAAATTAAGTTGAAAAATAATTTGTGTATATATATATAATAAGAAATTTACTCATTTTATATAACTACAGTATAACTAGAAAAGTAAGCTAATAAATTAATCTGACTATAAAAATTAAACAGCAAAATTTTTGTTTTAAAAAAATGAGTCCAATGTTTGGCCACGTTATCTAACTATACTCTTTTCTTCAAACCATCATAAATGATAGTATATTTTTATTTAGCACAAAATTTACGTAAATGATATAGTAGTAGCTAGTGTTGATTTTTATTTTAAAAAATCGATTTATTGTGGCACTATACTTCTATTTTAAATGCAGAAATAGACATAAAATTATGAAAAGAAATATAGATAAAAAGTAAGGTAGGTGATAAATATTAATTAAGTGTATATGAATTATGAATTATGAACGATGAATTGGACCCTTTCATCATATACTATCGTAAAAAAGGAAAGGCAATTAATTATTAATTTAAACAGCTTCACCTACTTATAACATAACAAGTGAACAACACCAGAAGTGCTCGTCGATCGTCTCTATATAACACAAGAGCCTCATCACATTACATTCATCGCCTACAAAAATTGTATTACATGTATAGCAGAGAGAAATAACAAATTTGCTTTTTTTATTTATGTAAGTGTTACATGCATTGATCGACTTGCACATAGCTCGAGACAAGAGATAGCGTAGAATCAATTCAACTCCACTAAGTCATCATGGGTCGATCTCAAGAACAGGGACAGGGACAAGGTCCGATTCACAGCATCCGGTTATCGACGGTGGGTGCGGCCCGACCGACAGAGACAGGTACAACTCACGAACCAACCGGTTTAGACCTAGCCATGAAGCTTCATTACCTTAAGGCGGCGTATATTTACTCCCCCGAGACGGCACGTGACTTAACCGTGAGACACATGAAAGATAGCATGTTCATGCTGTTCGACCAGATCGCTTGGACCACAGGCAGGTTCTCACGGAGAGACTCGGGGCGTCCGTACATCAAATGCAACGACTCTGGGACGCGTTTCGTGGAAGGTCAATGCAATCTCACTGTGGAAGAGTGGCTCAGTCAACCGGATCGGTCAGTTGATGAGTTTCTCGTTTACCATCAACCTATTGGACCGGAGTTGGCGATCTCTCCGTTGATCTATGTTCAGGTATATATAATCTGACTACAATAT
>NC_025696.1:20359247-20365694 GCF_000633955.1 Camelina sativa
CTCTCTCTCTCTCTCTCTCTCTCTCTCTCTCTCTCTCTTTCTTTCTCGAGATACACACATTTAATATTGACTGAGATATATCATATATTTGACAATAAGATGTTCTTAAAATGGTTATACATACATGATATGGTATTGCATTGTTCAATCTTGAACTTTTTGCCAAAAAAGTATTATTATAAATCAATATTTTCTGTCAAAATATGTATATAGTATATATTTGACTAAATCTTGTTTTTTTAGAAATGTTTCTATTATATTTTTGGCCTTCATTGAGATGGACTGGTCCTCACAGTTTATCTTTGCTAACAAGTAACAACACTAATAAAAAGAAGATATGTAGAAAATGGTATAAAACACTTATAATATTAAGCAGAAAAGAAGACCAACCACGTGATGGATTATGGATGGGGTCTGATTTTATTGAGTTGGAAAAAGGCAACTATGAGCTTAAAGTACTAGATTAGAAATCCATGTTAGGGTTTTTTTGGGTACCGTATGCCCTAATCAAGAAAGACAAAATAACATATACTCCATTAGAACATTAAATGCACGAACTGTCACAACAAAATTTAATACACGAACGCTTCTGTTCGTACCATTAACTTGCATGAAAGAAGACTGACTCGGAGTAGGTGTACTAAATTTAATAAAGCATTCCGACTTTTCAACCTTGAGTTGCGAACTAGATTGGGACGAGTTTAATTCGTTGGAACTAAGAGTTTCATAAAGTAAATATATTTTGGATCAATTTATTTCGATCCATGACCTTCGAATATGAAGATTGAAAGAAGAAAAAAAAACGAAAATCTGAAAAATAAAGTAAATATATTTTGGATCAATTTATTTCGATGAATCCGAGAATTTACTACTTTCTACCTATCGAAAATTTTAAGATGGTTCTCAGATAGGATTTTGGATCAACCCTCTACGTACATGCAAACTTATGGTTTGTAAATTCTAAACCGTTTTGAAGCTAATTTTATATCGGTTTTGTTAACGCAGTTGACCCGGTTTAAATGCGGAGGATTAGGTTTGGGCCTGAGCTGGGCCAATATAATTGGAGACTCATTCTCTCTATTTTACGCCTTCAACTTCTGGACTAAGGCCATTACCGGAGAAACGATTCATGCCCCACCACCCTCTAGGGGAGACAGAAGGTTCCAAAGTCCAAACCCAACGGTTAAAGACCCGGTTTCGGTTAAACAGGTCGACCCGGTTGGAGATCTCTGGGTCACTCCAAACAACAAGAAAATGGCGACGTATTGTTTCAATCTCTCAGTCGCCGATCAGATATCACCACATTTTCCGGTGAACGGGATTAATTCGATTCCGGTGTTCGAGATCATCGCCGGAATCATATGGAAATGCGTAGCTAAAGTGAGGGCAGAGCCAGAACCTGTGACGGTTACGATCATCAAAAAGGATCCGAATGATCTAAAACCTAATAACGCGATTCGTAACAGTCAGGTGATAAGTTCGGTTCAAGTTGATTTTCCGGTGGCGGAAGCGACGGTGGAGGAACTGGTGAGATCTATGGGGGAAGCGAAGGATGAGAGATTTGGAATAGAGGAGATCGGAGGGAGCTGTGATGGGAATTTGGATTTTGTTGTGTACGGTGCGAAATTGACGTTTGTGGATCTGAGTGGTGAGGATTTGTACGAGGCGAGAGTGATGGGGAAGTCGCCGGATTCGGTTTACTGTAATGTTGAAGGGGTAGGGGAGGAGGGGTTGGTGGTTGTTTACGCGGCGGCGAAATCGGAGGAGAGGGGTGTGACGGTTACGTTGCCGGAAGGAGAGATGGAGATGGTAAAATTGGAGTTTAAGAAGTGTGGTTTGATCGCGCCGTGAGTGTGTGTATTAACGGCTAATAAGTGTAAATGCACGAAAAAAAAAAGTGAATTCATGGAATGTTGTTTCCTTTTAAAAAAAATATATATATTGTGATGAATTATTGGTATTTGCTGAAGTGTTGTAAGCTGTAACGTTGTTGTAAAATTAAATAATTAATGTTTAAATAACATATTTTTCCATAGACTTAGTAGGAGTATAACCATTTTTAGGGAGTGACCCCAAGAATTAGGCCTTGAATGGATGTGATTTTTGAAATGGTTTTTTTTTGTTTTGGATTTTTTTAAAAACAGTTTTTTAACTATTCAAGATTTTGGCCTTGAATGACTATGAAAGCTGTTTTTGGATTTAGAGTTTTAAAAAATGTACTTCAAGGCAAATCAAGATTATGCAAAAATTGGTTTTCTTAAAAATTAGAGAATCCAGATTTTGTTGGTTTTTGTCAATTTTCAAAGAAAAACCAAAATCTTTGTTTTACTGGTTTTTCATTTTTAATCGTGACTTGAATTCTCTTTTCTATTTTTTATAAATATTTTAACACAAAATCTACAAACTATAAACCAAAATCTAAAATCTAAAAACTAAAAACTAGAATTCATAAACCACTTAAAAACTTGTAAAAATTCATGGCCTTAATGAAAATTGGGAGTTTCCTAAGAATTAGAGAATTTAGATTCTTAGAGATTTTACTAATTTATTAACAAAATCCAAAATCTCATTTCAATGGATTTTTGAGATTTTCTGTACGAAACATATATATATATTTTTTTAAAAATTCATTTGCTTTTAGTTTTATTTTGGAAAAACTAAAAACAAAAATTTTAAATCTAAGAACTATAATATATAATCTAAAAACCACCAAAATCTCTCAAACATTCATGACTTTAGTTGGAGAAAGTGATCAGAAAAAGTGGAGTTTGATTGGTGACACATACTAAAGCTCTCGTAGGTTTCGATATTCGTCCGTTACAAATCGGGTGGACAGATGTAATAGATATAATAGAAACAGACGGATGAAATAACCGTTTAACATGTGAACAGAAGATAGAAGAAAGCGGTTATACAACATATGAAAATAAGGTGTTTACGACAATTTACCTAAAAACCGGATGGATTTTTGTCATTTCTATTTACTTTTATTTTAAAGGTAAAAAAATGTAATTTTCTTTTTATTTTAAAACAAAATTAGGATAAATTTATATTTTAATAGTCTACGTTTATAATATACGCTACTAACTATTAATTTATTATTCAATGTAAAGTTTCTATAAATTAATAATATCGGGAGTATAATATTTTATTAGAGTTATTAATTTTATTGATATATAAACTAAGATAAAAAACCAGTATGAAAGAAAAATATATATTTATTTATCAATATTGCATTGTCATAATCCTACATTAAAAATCATTCTTGACCTGGTTATCGGTTAGGAATTAGATGGATAAGTATAACATATAGTAGAAACGGATGTATAAAATGAGCATTGAGCATGTGAATATAATATAAAGAAAACAGTTGTAAAACGTATCAATACAATAAAAGATGAAGTGTTTCTTTCCAGAGCTTGACACCTCAGCCTTTTTATCGAAGCAGGTGTTGACACCTCGGTAAAAATCAACCACCTATCGTTTTCTTCGGCGCCTTCATACCATCGACCGATTGTGCTGCTGATCCTATCCATGACTCTCTGTCTCTACCAATCTGAGCAGATACGCTGATGTTAGCCCATCGATGGTCGATCGGTTGTAGTGGATTTCTTCTTCTTCGATCCACCAGAATCTATTCATCAGATCCGGTGATAATGGGTTTCTTCTTCTACTTTTCGATTCCAGGTCATATACTTCTATTCTTACTCTCTTCTTTTTCTTCTTTCTGTGTTATCATTGTTTTAGTTTTAAGAGTTCCATAATCGATTTCTATATCTACTCTCTGTGATTTTGTTGTAGGTAAAGATGACAACTCTAGGAGTGGATATATCTATTCGTTAGAGCCATGGACGTTTTTGTTGATGGTGTATTGGAGTCTTTCTTGGGGATGTTCAACTGATCAATGTTCATCATCTAAAGAAGACAGACCGTGAGACGAGATGCTTGGCCTCGCTAGCCTTTACAATGGTCATTTTCATCAACATCATCACCAAAACAATGTCTTGTCTTTTGATCATCATGCTCTCTTGCTTCTTGATATTTTCCCATTTGGTGCAATGCCTGGAAGAAATCTTCCGGCCATGCTTGATTCTTGGGATCAAAATCATCATATCCAAGAAACGTCATCTCTTAAGAGGAAACTACTTACCGTGGAGAATCTATTATCTATGCAAAAATAACTCTGATTGCGACCTCACACGACAAGTAAGTAGAAGATCAATATATATAATGTTTACTTTCATTTATTATTACTATACAATAAACTAAATACAGTATCATTTACTCGATATATAGGAGATTCCAAAATCCAAGAAAAAACAGAGGGTAAGCTCATAAAGCAATACGGTTGACGAAAGCAACACTAATTGTATAGATGGTCAGAGCTTAAGCAACAGTTCAGATGATGAGAAAGCTTCGGTCACAAGTGTTAAAGGCAAAACAATAGCCACCAAAGGAACAGCCACTGATACTCAAAGCCTTTATGCTCGGGTAAGAAAACTTTAAACCTTATAGTATAACTTTTATATCAAAACCAAATGATAATGAACAACATTGATCCTAGACGAGTTTTTTAATAGTATCATTAATTGTTGCAGAAACGAAGAGAGAAGATTAACGAAAGGCTTAAGACACTGCAGAACCTTGTGCCGAACGGGACAAAAGTAGACATAAGCACGATGCTTGAAGAAGCGGTCCATTACGTGAAGTTCTTGCAGCTTCAAATTAAGGTATGTAGATTATATAAAGTCGTTTATAATCTCTACATAACATTTTTCATGTTTTAGTAAACTAAACAAAATGTTACAAAATGTAGTTGTTGAGCTCGGAAGATGATGCCAATCAAAGTGAATCTTTTGCCTTTATGAAGTTTTTGTTCCTTTGCAGAGTTGCCGCGTCTTTAGCAAAACTGAGCTAAACTGAAGAAACGTTAGAACATATCATAAGTGGAGGAGAGAAGCAAAAGAAAGAACAAGGAAGAAAAATAAGCAAAAGGAGACAGATCCGAGTTCATGTTTATGAGATAAATTCTCGTCGAACCAGAAGGACTCATATCGCAAATAAAGTGTCTTTGGAAAGGTCTTGCTGCCAAGAACCTACAGCCGCTGACACATATTCAATTGGGATCATATTCAAGAAGTTATTCATGTTTCTCCTTAGCTTTACGAGGAGGTGTTGCTTAAATGTCTGCCTATACACGTTGGTCTATTTGGAATTTTTTAGGATTATAATGAGAAATCGACCAGACCTAAAATTAAAAATAACATACAAAAAATAAACATAAAAATATATATAACAAAAAAAATACAAAAAACAACCCGCGGCGTAACGCGGGTACTATCCTAGTGTAAATAAAGTGTTTACGACATTTTGTTTACCTAAAAACCAGTTGGATTATTTTTTTATCGTTTCTATATTTTTTTATTGTAAGGTAAAAATCTCTCTATTTTTGTTTTTATGTTAAAATGAAATTACGATAAAATTATCTTTAAATAATTTATTTACATTTATTTTAGCTATGTTATTTTTATATATACTATTAACCATTAGTTTATCATTTACAGTAAAACTTTTATAAATTAATAACATCAAAAATATAATATTTTGTTAGTGTTATTAATTTTAACGATTCATAAATTTTTGAAGCGAAATACTAATTTAGAATTGAAATATATATATATATATATTAATTCATAGAGTTAACACTATATTGTTATAGCCTTACTTGAAGAGTTATTCTTTCGTATTCACAGAGAACAATTTATGTCCTTATAGCCAATCACTAATGGGATTTGATGAAAGGAATTTAAGAGCAATTCATCAAATGAATTGTCCTCATAAGGCACGACAAGCATGCAACAACAATACTCTCGCTAACTTTGCTGAGGATTTCAGTCCTTCTCCTTCGCTATTAAATCATAATTCTGATTTATTGGCAATGCGGAAACCGTATGAAAGGAAAACAATATGCAGAATCAGGAGCAAGACTTGCCCACATCTTGCCTAGAGTCAAGAGCAAGACACATAGACTTGCCCACATCTTACTTAATTCATTGGTTTATATTTATTTCACTGTGCTTGCCGATTAGCATAGGCACATAGAAAAGTTTATACATATATTATATATACAAAGTTGTGGGGTATTTGTTGCTATGCTTTTCTATATTACACACAAAGAAATTAAAAAGACTATACATAAGAAGACTAGAGAGACTTGGTTGGTGTTGTTGTGTGTCATAAAGAATCTTGACGTTGACGACGCATTCTAGCAGCCCAAGACATTGAGTTATCATTATCTTTCTGATTGCTTCTTCTCCTTAGCCCTGAGAGCTGAGTTTGCCATTTTGCCTTCCACTCACTCTTTTCCTCCACCACTTCCTAAAATCACAACATTCACATTTACATTTAAAAAACTAAACATAAAATCAACATTTTGGACCCATGGTT
>NC_025696.1:20369087-20392819 GCF_000633955.1 Camelina sativa
AAAGCAATACGGTTGACGAAAGCAACACTAATTGTATAGATGGTCAGAGCTTAAGCAACAGTTCAGATGATGAGAAAGCTTCGGTCACAAGTGTTAAAGGCAAAACAATAGCCACCAAAGGAACAGCCACTGATACTCAAAGCCTTTATGCTCGGGTAAGAAAACTTTAAACCTTATAGTATAACTTTTATATCAAAACCAAATGATAATGAACAACATTGATCCTAGACGAGTTTTTTAATAGTATCATTAATTGTTGCAGAAACGAAGAGAGAAGATTAACGAAAGGCTTAAGACACTGCAGAACCTTGTGCCGAACGGGACAAAAGTAGACATAAGCACGATGCTTGAAGAAGCGGTCCATTACGTGAAGTTCTTGCAGCTTCAAATTAAGGTATGTAGATTATATAAAGTCGTTTATAATCTCTACATAACATTTTTCATGTTTTAGTAAACTAAACAAAATGTTACAAAATGTAGTTGTTGAGCTCGGAAGATGATGCCAATCAAAGTGAATCTTTTGCCTTTATGAAGTTTTTGTTCCTTTGCAGAGTTGCCGCGTCTTTAGCAAAACTGAGCTAAACTGAAGAAACGTTAGAACATATCATAAGTGGAGGAGAGAAGCAAAAGAAAGAACAAGGAAGAAAAATAAGCAAAAGGAGACAGATCCGAGTTCATGTTTATGAGATAAATTCTCGTCGAACCAGAAGGACTCATATCGCAAATAAAGTGTCTTTGGAAAGGTCTTGCTGCCAAGAACCTACAGCCGCTGACACATATTCAATTGGGATCATATTCAAGAAGTTATTCATGTTTCTCCTTAGCTTTACGAGGAGGTGTTGCTTAAATGTCTGCCTATACACGTTGGTCTATTTGGAATTTTTTAGGATTATAATGAGAAATCGACCAGACCTAAAATTAAAAATAACATACAAAAAATAAACATAAAAATATATATAACAAAAAAAATACAAAAAACAACCCGCGGCGTAACGCGGGTACTATCCTAGTGTAAATAAAGTGTTTACGACATTTTGTTTACCTAAAAACCAGTTGGATTATTTTTTTATCGTTTCTATATTTTTTTATTGTAAGGTAAAAATCTCTCTATTTTTGTTTTTATGTTAAAATGAAATTACGATAAAATTATCTTTAAATAATTTATTTACATTTATTTTAGCTATGTTATTTTTATATATACTATTAACCATTAGTTTATCATTTACAGTAAAACTTTTATAAATTAATAACATCAAAAATATAATATTTTGTTAGTGTTATTAATTTTAACGATTCATAAATTTTTGAAGCGAAATACTAATTTAGAATTGAAATATATATATATATATATTAATTCATAGAGTTAACACTATATTGTTATAGCCTTACTTGAAGAGTTATTCTTTCGTATTCACAGAGAACAATTTATGTCCTTATAGCCAATCACTAATGGGATTTGATGAAAGGAATTTAAGAGCAATTCATCAAATGAATTGTCCTCATAAGGCACGACAAGCATGCAACAACAATACTCTCGCTAACTTTGCTGAGGATTTCAGTCCTTCTCCTTCGCTATTAAATCATAATTCTGATTTATTGGCAATGCGGAAACCGTATGAAAGGAAAACAATATGCAGAATCAGGAGCAAGACTTGCCCACATCTTGCCTAGAGTCAAGAGCAAGACACATAGACTTGCCCACATCTTACTTAATTCATTGGTTTATATTTATTTCACTGTGCTTGCCGATTAGCATAGGCACATAGAAAAGTTTATACATATATTATATATACAAAGTTGTGGGGTATTTGTTGCTATGCTTTTCTATATTACACACAAAGAAATTAAAAAGACTATACATAAGAAGACTAGAGAGACTTGGTTGGTGTTGTTGTGTGTCATAAAGAATCTTGACGTTGACGACGCATTCTAGCAGCCCAAGACATTGAGTTATCATTATCTTTCTGATTGCTTCTTCTCCTTAGCCCTGAGAGCTGAGTTTGCCATTTTGCCTTCCACTCACTCTTTTCCTCCACCACTTCCTAAAATCACAACATTCACATTTACATTTAAAAAACTAAACATAAAATCAACATTTTGGACCCATGGTTGTACACCAACTATAAAGTATCAAATGAGTTCATTTTGTCAACATTCTCTATTCCACTAATCATACCTTTTAATAAATAAAATAAAAATCGACAATTTTTCAATCGACACATACGTAACACAATTCACTGGGACCATAATAAAAAGATAAGGTCAGTTCTGTCGACAAAGATACACACACAACATATACAAATGGTTCTCGAATCTACCGAGTAAATCTACGAGAATTATTGAGGATAATACTACACACACATATTTGTCCATATACGAAACCAAAAAGAAAATATCCAAATCAAACAACTCAACATCAATGGATAAATCTATGAATGAGACATAACTAAAATTAGTTCACTACTCTTAAATTTTCTTAACCATAAACCAAAACTATGGTTCTGTTTTTTTCTTTTCCCCTTATTGATTCATCACAAAAAAAAATTAATTAAAATTGTGAAAAAATATAATTACCTCATCGTATCGGTTACGTCGTCGACCGGAGAAAGATAATGAAAACCCCATAGACAAATCACGATCATACAAAACTCTCCGGCGAGGATCTGAGAGAGTTTCGTAAGCTTCTTGAACTCTGATAAACCGATCCGTGTACTCTTCGACCCGATCCGGTGGAGAAACGTCCGGGTGGTATTTTCGAGCGAGTTGTTTATAGGCTTGTTTGATCTCTGGGAGAGTGACTGAATCGGTGACGCCGAGAAGATCGTAGAAGGTTAGGTCTTGTGATGATTGTTTTACTGGATCGTCGTGGATGAGACGAGATTGGATCCGGGTGGATGTGAATCGGGTTCGGGTTGGGTAAGAGAGAGTTGATGGGAACGATGCTGGTGATGGTGGTAGAGAGGAGATTGATTGTTTGTAGAGGAATGAGTGGTGATTGGTTGAGAGGATTGATGATGATTTGTAACAACACTTCATTGTTTTGTAGGGTTTTGTTTTTGGTATGTTTGGTTTTTGGAGTTTGAGTATTGTGGGATTGTATCGTAGGGAATGGTAATAGTTGGGAACTGTGGAGAGGTGTGAAGGTAGATGAGACTGTTGAGGAGTAATCTATGGATTTGAGAGGGTATTTTGTCATTGCAGTTTAATGCGAGAGGTAGCCGTCATTTTGCGACTTGAAACTTCAGAAATTTATTTAATTAGGAGAAAATAAACTAGTAGGAAAAAATACTAAAAGATTCATCTTTCTTTGACTATATATAAAACTTTATATAGTTGTAAAATATTAAAATAATATAAATTGTGGATATTGAAATAGAGGAAATATTAGTTATCTAAGTTTGACTGAAGTTACGAAATTATGCTGAAATTTGTGTGAACTATTTGGTTTTTATAGTTTTTTACATATTTTTTATCTAAAAAGTATTTTTATAAACTTAAAAAAAAAAACACAGATTCAAACTAGTTACATGTATTTGACATTGAATATACAAACTCAAAATAATTACACATATTTAACATAAATAAAATATAAACCAAAACCTGTCAAGAAGCCAAGCATTGGCTTGTGGTCGTACATAATAAATAGAAAATTTCGACCGTTGTCAGTAAAAATTTTCCTTAAGCGGTTACGTTGTAGTAACATTAACACTACCCAAGCATGGGGAAGCACTGTGCACTTTGGACCAACTTATTCGGTTCCTTAATCGACTTGTTCGTAACAAGCTCCTTTCATTGCAGTGTGCAGACACAGCTTTGGTTGGCCGCTCGCACCTGATCTCTTTTAAACTCCTTTCAAACTTTTTAAAAGTTTTTATAAATCTATATTTGGTGCACGGATGCATTTATTGTAACGAGGACACTTTTTTTAATATATTTTCACATTTATTCAAAAAAAAAACTCAAACTACTTACATATATTCAGTAAGAACACATACTAAAACTAGTTACACACATTCGACTTCATAAAACACAAACTCAAATTAGTGAAATGTATTCAACATTAAAGAACACAAACAAACTCAAATTAATTACACATATTCGGCTTCAAGGACAAAAAACTAATTACACATCATCTTCGGTATCAACAGACACAAACTCAAATTATCTATACATATTCGACATCAGAGAACACAAACAAGCTTAAACTATTACACTTATTCAGAATTAGAGGACACAAACTCAAACTAGTTAACATATATTCAGCATTAAATGAGACAAACTCAAATATTTACACATATTCAGATCATAGAATACAAATTTAAACTAGTTACATATATTCGGCATCGTATACACTTGAATAAAAACTAAATGATATGATTATGAAATCTCTAAAATTTTAACAAATTTCCTGTGTTAATGTTTTCAAACACTTAAAAACCTGAAATCAGCATATAATCTTAAATTTTGTTGTCCTCATTTGATAGAGCCTCGAAAGAGGTGGAGTGGAACCATTAAAAAAGTGGGACTGATTTGTTGAACATAAAAGACATAATTAAATCCGGTATAGAAAGGCAAAATCAAACCAAATTTTGATAAAATATGGTTGGAATGTTTGGTGGATTACCAAGAGCTGTCCAAACGGCAACACCAAAGCCAAATCATAAGGAGGTGGTGGCATATCAAACCGAAAAGGCCAAAAAAGCACCAATGAGTAAAAGAGAACAAACTTATCAAAATACATGAATTAGCAAACATATACGGTAAATTAAAGCCAAAAGAAAACGAAAATGAAAGCCAAAAATTATACTAGACGATTGGAAACATCATTAGAGAAACGAAAACGACGTTAGAGAAGCCACCGGGGACTGATCATGATATGGACGATGGCGATTAAATATAAAGATTGATGTTGATGTTAAAAAGATGGTTGATTACCAGTTACGATAAAAAAATAATTATGGTTAAAAAAATAAGAAACTTGTTTCCTAAAATTGTATATTTTTTTCTCTAAAATTTGAGAGAGAAGAGAAAAGTAAACTGAACCGAAATCGATCGACTAATTAATATTATAAAAGTCGAATAATTCAATCACAAATTTTTAATAGAAATTAATTTTTTATTACCGAAGAAATTTATTCAAAAATGTCTTTAATATATTTTAAGATTTGAACATTAAAAATACGGCATATAATAACAATATAATGTTTAATTTTAAAAATTTTGATTTTAAGTTTACATTTTTCATTTTTATTTTGCTCATAATGTAAATATTAATTAAAAATAAAACTGTTTACTTTTAGGTTTTAAAAATTTAATGAATCATAAACTTATATAAATTAATAAGGTCGGAACCATGAAATTTTTTTAATTTAAAGATTAATTTATCGATAAATTACAATTTTATTGGTTTATGAAGAATATTATTTTCATTTAGTTAGTTTTGAAAATTTTCTATAAAAGAAAAGATAATTTGTTATAATTCACATGTTTGTAGATTTTAATTGATGATTTTGGCTATTGTAATAGTTTACTAGATTATTCCGGTGAAAATGATAAATGTTCAAAAGTTCAGAGTTTAGAAGAAATTGTTGCTATTATCTTTAATGGTGATGATGATATCAAAAAAGATATTGCGGCGCTTTTAGAATTAATTATACGTAAAAAAACCAATAATTGCATGTAGGACTCGATTTAAGAAGATAATACCAAATTTTTTTGATGCAATATGAAATATTAGAGATGAGCTCTAACAAAATTACAAATTCAAAAATAGGCAAATAACAATAAAGTTATATTGTAAATCACTAAATGTTTTGAAGTATATAAATATATATTTAGTTTATATTATTATTTAATTTTGATAATATTAGAACTATATTTTTACATAGGATTTTCAAAAAATTATTTTGTATTATTATTTTATCGATTGTGTTATTTTTTACACCGGTCAAACTTAAAACAATTTTTTTTGTTAATTTATAACTAACTTTAATTTAAATAATATTATTTTAAAGATTTTGCTGTACTTATAAAATCAGTCCATCGAAAGTAGCACAATCCAATGAGATAAACGATTTTAAAACTTATTAAGGTATGAATCTTTGGAAAAAAAGAGAAAAAGTGGAGAGGCAACTTGACGAGACTACGCTAACAAATTCATATTATTGATATACTATATTGTTTTCATTTCTCTCCGTTATTCTCGTGCTCATGAGTTTTGGTGACACAAGGCAAGAAGAGATGTTAGGCGGTGCTTCGGTGGCCTAAGCTGCTGGCAATAATCCTTATCCCATTTTGGTGGGCTTGAGCTTCTACTTCCACGAGTCCATTAGAGAGTTCGTTGGACTGACCGAATATTACTTGTCTTTCGATAGATCGTTTATGTTGATAGCAAATTAATCGTTTCGCACCAGCTGCCTAAGAGTCAAAGACACCACCTGACTTTGTAGAGTTGACTATTTATTAGAAATCATTGATCATGTGGAAGCAATTAATCAATGGATCTAGCGTCAACCTTCAGAGAGACGATCTATAGACCAAATCATCAACATCACTTGTTAATTTCACTTTCACAAAAAAAAAAAAAAGTCAAAGAAAAAAGTATGATGCGTTATTGTATTTTTTTTTTTTTTTTTTTAAAGATTTTCTTGAATTATAAATCGATTACAAAGGAGCCTACATAACCATTCTAGTAGTAAGATACAGAAAGAGAGGGAAGGCTAGCCTTAGCTAGAGAAAGAAACAGAAACAGAAGATTACAGACGGGGAAAGAAGAAGAGAAGAGAAGAGAATAAAAGATATCCATTTCCCAGTTGGTGAATCTCACTAGTGCCTAACCCAACATTGGAGAAGTGAAGTACAGTCTGGGTTGTAGAGAACCAGACTATGAGCTCTGCCTGTACAAACATTCAGCACCTTTCGAAAACAGAGTGAGGAGGAAGAGTTAGACCTTGATGAAATCTTCGGTTCCTCTCTCTTCACACTTCATAGATACACGCTTGCCAAGCTTGGTGAAGGGGAAGAGAGATATCCTTGTTGACTGAAACTGTTTTTAACCAGTTAATGATTAAATCCCAATGCAGAGGAGTAGCTAAAGGCGTAAGGAGAGCTACAATACGTCTCCATATGGTAGCCGAGAATGAGCATTGGAAAAAGAGATGGTCCCTTGATTCTTCATCTTCGCCACAGAGAAGACAAGTTTTCTCAACATCATAACCCCATCTCACCAGTCTATCGGAGGTTGGATTGCGATTTAGAACAAAAAGCCAGACCGTGAATGCATGCTTCGGAATTCTGGCCTTGTGCAAAAACCAAGTTTGACCAGGGAACAGAAGGATGAGGGTCCCTAACATGGTTCCACACATTCCTCGAACAGAAAGTTTTTTGGGCCACTTCATAAATCATCCAAACCACTTTGTCACTAGATAGAGAGATGGAAACGGTAGTGATGAATGAATAGAAAATGATTTGCTTCTCCGTTCTTGCTGGTGAAAGGTTCCAACCCGTAGGAGTAAGCGACTCCCTGACAGTCGAGCAGAGGGGGATGCCAAGGAGTGTTGGGCCAGTTGGTCCAAAACAATGGATTAGAGATCCAAACAGTGTCCAAGGATCCCACCAGAAGAAAGTATCATCGCCATTCCCTATTATGATCCTAAGGAATGAGATAGCTTTCGAACGCAGCTTCAAGAGTCTCCGAAACATCCAAGAAAACCGGTAGTTCTTTTCGTTTAGAGCCCAAAACGTTGAATAAGAAAAATATTTGTTTCTCATCCAGGCCACCCAAATAGAGCCAGCTCTAAAATAAAGTAACCAGATCAGCTTAAGCCCACAGGTATCACTCCAAGAAGACAATTTCCTCAATCCCAACCCTCCTTCCTGTTTTGGTAGAGATATGGAATCCCAAGCCACCTTTGCACCTTTCGCAGAATCGAGAGAACCATGCCAAAAGAAAGCAATAGATAAAGAGTTTATGTGCCTAATAACCTTTTTTGGCAGGAAAAACGCAGAGCTCCAGAAGCCAATAATTCCAGCAATAACCGATGAGATAAGAGTGTACCTTCCAGCGAGGCTCAAGTGTTTGTGCGTCCAACTATTAAACTTCTTGCGAATCTGTGCTAATAGCGGATCACAATCTGCAACTGAGAGTTTCCTTGAACACAGAGGCAAACCAAGGTAACGGATTGGGAGGGTTCCTGGAGAAAGGTTAAAATCATCCTTTACTTGATCCAACACTTGATTTGACACCCCCGAACAGAACATGCTAGTCTTTGCTAGATTGACAGAGAGACCAAAAATCCTTTCAAACTTAGACAAAACCGCAAAGACACCAACCAAAGACTCATACGAACCATCCAAGAAGATTAGGAGGTCATCAGCAAATGCTAAGTGGGTTAACTGCACCTCTTCACAACCAGGATGGTACTTGAAAGAGCTCTGTAGAGCTGCTTGATTCAGCATTAAGGACAATACGTTCAAAACCAGGACAAAGAGAAGAGGGGAAAGGGGGTCGCCCTGTCTCAGCCCTGATTTACCTTTAAAAAATCCAGACGATGTTCCATTGATACTGATGGAGAAAGATGGTGAGCAAACAGACGCTCGAATGTAGTTTATAAACTCCACCGGGAAGTTATACAATTGGAGAAAGCTAAGTAGAAAATCCCATCTCACGGAATCAAACGCTTTAGATATAGCAATCTTCAAGGTGATTCTACTCGACAAGTTGGATTTGTGATAACCATTCAGAACCTCCAAAGCAAGAAGGACATTCTCCATAAGCAACCTATCCTTAACGAAAGCCGTTTGATTAGGTGCCACAATATGAGGAAGGATAGCTTTCAGTCTATCTGCCATTAGACGAGAGATGATTTTATAGACTGTATTGAGGCACGAGATTGGCCTAAATTCAGAAAGGGAGTTAGCTCCTGGCCTTTTCGCGATTAACACAAGAGAGGTGGAGTTCAGAGCTCTGGGCATAAATGGGGAGGAAAAGAAGTTCTTAATCGTTGCGACTAACTCTTCTCCAACAATAACCCAGCAAGATGTGAAGAATTCCTTAGTAAACCCATCTGGACCTGGGGTTTTATTTTAAGGCATCCCTGACAGAACCTCTTTAATGATCTCTAAGGTTATCGGAGCAAGCAATAACCCTTGTTGAGTTTGCGAGCAAATAGGCATATTAAGCGATTCAAGGAACTTGTGTAGCTGTGGACAAAACTGACCCTTGACCGAGCCTAGAATTCCTTCAAAATACTCAACAACATAAGTGTGAATATCCTTTGCAGATTCAACTCTTGAGCCATCGGGTCTTACCAAATACTTCACCGCGTTGATTCCATTCCTCATTTTCATGGTCATATGAAAAAATGCAGTATTGAAGTCACCTTCCGCCAACCATTTGATACGCGATCTCTGCCTGAAAAAGCTCTCCTCAGCTAACCTTAGCAAAACCCAGTTTTCTCTTGCAGATTTCTCATGTAAAAAAGTTACAGGGGAAGGATCAGAGAGAGCAGCTAGTTGAAGTGATTTGAGCATTTCACTTGCCTCAAAGACTCTTTTTCGATCTCACTATAATTGGCCTTACACAAAGACTTGAGCGGTCTCTTCAGAAGCTTAAGCTTAAAGGCAAACGCGCACAATGTAGAAGCTTTCTCACCTGCCTCTACCCAAGCTGCTTTTACCGTGTCTAAGAAAGACGGATGCTTAGTAAGAAGGTTGAAGAACTTAAACGGTCTTGTGCCAAAGTCTGGAGGCTTCGTGAAAATGTTGATGATACAAGGGGCATGATCGGAAAACTCTGGAGCTTTGAAAGAGCAGTGACTGGTTGGGAAAACATTAATCCAGTTGCCATTCACTAAGCATCTGTCTAATTTCTTGCCAATGGGGTCAATCTCTTGATGATTGGACCAAGTGAAACAAGGACCTTGAAACAGGAGATCAAATAGACTAGTATCTGCGAGGCATTCCCCAAACACTCTCATAGCACTAGTTGAGCGAATGATAGCTTGTTTCGAGGTCTCTGAGGGATGTAGAATCTCATTAAAATCACCATTAACCATCCATGGGAGAGAAGATAAACCAAAAGATAAGTGAGTATCACGGAGAGACTGCCACAGTTCAAGCCTGTCCTCTTGCACATTTGAACCATAGACCGCTGTGTAGACAAAACTTTGACCTGATTCCAAGGTAACCTCTACTGAGATAGATTGCAGGTCAGAAAACAAAAATCTCACCTTCGTTGGGAGCTTGAAGATGAACCAGATCTTTCCTAGCTCTGAATGCTGATAATTACTTATTACATACCATTCTGGTCCGATAGAAGACAAAATGTGGTTACTATTAGGCTCCTTAACATGCGTTTCCAAAAGCGCTCCAAAAGTTATTGGTTTACTATTTATCCAGTTAGCGAGCGTTCGATGCTTTGTTACTTCGTTTATACCCCGCACGTTCCAAAAAAAAGTATCAGACATAGATAATTAGTTGAGGTTGTGACGCTTCCCTAAATCCAGGGAATGACCGCCACCATTGATTGGTGATTTTTTACCCAACTTCCGCTTTTTCTGTTTGCCCTTGTTCCCAGAAGAAGAAGATGTTGAAGGGGAGTAATGAGTTGTCTCGCAAGCTTGAGACTCCTCCAAGACTCAGTCCTCTGCCTCTTTCTCTTCACACAAAACATTAAAGGGGTTGGAGGATGGCATTAGCTTTGAAAAGGTTGTTGCTAGCACCCTACATGGGACAGTGCGCGATGCCTTAACAAAGTTAGACTCAGCAATAGCGGATACGGTTGAGTGGGTGACTCCACCCTTCAGAACCGAAACAGGTGCTTCATCATCCTGATTCACTACAATCGGAGCACAAGGAACAGTAGAATCAGTACCAGCTTTATCTATCCCTGACAAAGAGACATCAGGACCCTCTGCGATATCCAAAACCTCGGGTGACCCTACATTTCCCAAGCTTGGGCCAACAGTTGAGGCACAACCTGTACTTGTGTCCACTACCACAGTATTAAGTTGACCTTGACCTACGGCAGCCAACGAATTTTCTCCACTTTCCCTGATCGAAGACATGTCACCCTTGACGGTTTGCTCACTAGTCACCTTTGCGACATAAACTTTCTCCACTTGCTCTCCAACAGGGCCTCTATGAGAAGAAGAAGATTTACCTTTCCCCTGTCGTTCTGGGGGAACCTGATCTTTTGGAGCTTTCTCCTGAGGAGATTGGGGACAGAAAGCAGCCTTGTGACCAATCTGCTTGCAAACCGGACAAAGAGGTGGGAGCCATGGGTAGGTTACCGAAACAACACAGATTAATCCATCCTCCCTCTCTATTTCTAGATCATTTGGAAGCGGCTTTGTTAGATCGACGATGATCTTGATTTCAGCAGAGTTGATACTGGAGAACGGCTTAGCGTCTACGACTTGCCCCAGCGGCCTAGCAATATAGCTCAAGCCTTCCTCGGTTACCAGGTCGAAGGGGATATTTGAAACCTTTGCCCATATGGGGGCTTTCTCCAGAGAGGGGGGGTTTAAACTATAAGCTGCCTTCCATTCTGTAACAAAGAAAGGAGAGTCTCCAACCCTCCACAGCTCATGTTGAAGAACACGTCTACGGAGTGAAGGTGACGGAATTTAGAACAGAAAAGCATTCTTTGTAAGATTGTGGACTGTAACCCTTCGATCTTTTCCCCACAAGAAATTAAGAACATCCCAAATTTTACCATAAGAGGGTGGATTACCATAGAAGATCCCAACAATGTAGTCTGAATGGATCTTTGCTCCTCTTTCGAACACTTCATTTGGAACTTTAACCCGAAATCGTCCTTCCGGAGTGACTGAGACCGGAGCCGAAGAGTTTGGAATACGACAAGTTGATTTCAAGTGAGACGCCCAATTAAATTCCGCAGCTGGAAGTGGACGAGTGGGTTCCTCATTAGATGGTCCAGAAGGGTGAGTCGGAGGAACTTCCGAGACTGAAACCTTAATTGGAGAAGAAGGATTGGGACCCAGAATTCCTTGAGAAACATCAGAGATCTGAGTAATTGGATCTGGTATAACCACTACACGAGGAGGAGAAGATGGAGGGATTATAGCCAGAACAGGGGCAGAAAGAGGAGGGGAGGAATCTACCATCTCAATGTCATGAGAGAGGACGGATGAGGCCGGAAGACGGGTCTGAAACTGTTCAATAGGAAGCAGATCTGGAGGAATAGACGGGGTTGAAGACGGAGGACCAGTCATTATTCAGACGGAGGACCCTTTCAGTTTGAATTCATATATTGATGGAGGGGAAAATGCATACGTCATCGCTAACAATAATGAACCCATGATGCGTTATTGTAGGGAGAGGAAGATGATAATACGGAGATTGTGTTTAATCTTCTCACTTACTAATTAACTCAATACTTGTGTTTGGTTCTTCTCATGCTAAATACATGTGTTGTCCACTCCAGACCAGAGGGATGCTTTGTGGGAGTTCAAGAGTGAGTTCTATGGTCAAAAACCCGACGAAATGAAGTTTGATACGACGACAGAGATGTGGAGGAACAACACTGATTATTGTTCTTGTCACTCTTGGATGGTATCTCTTCTCTTGTACTCCTAAGACGGGTAAGGTGGTTGAGTTAGGCCCGAAGGACAGTTATCTCAATGGCCCTTTGAGATAAATTAAAATAATAGCCTGTTTAGACTACAACATTTTTCGGTATTTTAATCTAAAGTATTTTAGGTATTTTAATCCCCTTTATAATAAAACGGAAGTACACAATATTGTTTTGTAGACTATATAATTTTAATAAGTTGGTTACAAATAGGTTATAGATTAATTGATAGATTAATTGGTTATAAGTTAAATAGTGGGTGCAACTTTAATTTTTTTCCGAAAACCTTAAAGAAAATATTCTAAAGAATCATTTGATATCATCTAATTTACCATATTATTTTCTTTTATTAAATTATTCATCCATATTAAAATCTTTTGATATCTAACTTAAAATATTAATTTGTTAATTATCATTATACTTCACCTCTCATTTTTATATATGAGTCTATTTTGTGAAACAAATAAATATTTTTATTTCCGGATATAACATAAGTTGAATTTTTAAAAACAAATATAAATTATTCAATCTATAAAATATTCAAACTTTAGTAATATTATTCCTTAAAAATAATATCTATTGAATTAAAATTTTAAAATTTTTAATGAATAAAAATTTGAATATTCAAATTCAATTTCATTTTTTTGTTGAATTTTATAATTTTATATAATATAAACTTGATATAAAATTTAGAAACTATAAACACTCTAAATTGATTTGTTATACCAATATCAATAATATGTCACTATAATATGAAAAAATTTCAAGAAACCAAGTATATTAAAAAAAAGTATAACAATATATTAAATTACTCATAATATAATAACTCGCTTTTTAAAAACCAAATTTACAAAATTATGTCTTATAATGATATTAAATCATGATGTAGAATATACATTGTTGAAATAACTTCACATACATAAACTAATACAATATATTAAAATTTAATTTTAAAATATAAAATATACAAAATTTTATTTTAAAAAAATTTAACCAGTGCAAAATATGTGTCTTTTTCAAGCCATCTTATTTAGCATATGATTTGATTGCATAATGTTTTATCAAAAAAACTTTTAAAAATGTGAAGTGACCTTAGTGTAGTGGCAGGAGGTAAGTCCATTTGTAGAAGACACCATCACACCCGGGATCGAGTCCCAGTTCCTACGAATGTAAGAATTTGGCTATTGGACCGGCCAGTTGTAGCCCAATGGTTGACAAAAAAAAAACTTTTAAAAACAATCACATAAATCATATTTTATATAAAATTACAATATAAATAAAATAAATTTTAATCCGGATTTTAATCTAGTTCTTTTTTAGGACTTAAAAGTTATTTAAGAGGCAATCAATTAGCTCTCACCACTAGCTCACCATACAGCCGAGGAAATTGCGTTTGCGCTTTTGAATAATCAAAAGAGTCTTTGTGCTACGGTAACCCCACACCTCACGGGTTCTAATTTTATTCTAGAGGAGACTTAAATTGACTTTGTGGAGCGTTGTTCATTTGGAAAATAATATTCTTTGTGGAACCCGCCACCATTTTTCACAAAAGACTTGTTAAGTCAAGCTTTATTTGTTTTCCACGAATGTACAAGACGGTCGGATTACTAGAGCCACCACTCGTTTCCTTTTTCACAGGAAGAAAAAACAAGTATCAAAGAAAAAAAGCATGTTGCATTCTTGTAGTCAGGGGAAGATGACAATATGGAGCTTTTGTTTAATCTTGTTCCTTTCTAATTCGATACTTGTTTTGGCTTCTCATGTTAGACACTTGTGTCGTGCGGACCAGAAGAATGCTCTTTTGGAGTTCAAGAACGAGTTCTATGTCCAAGAACTCATTTCCAATGGGATTGTTGGTGATAAGAAGACAGAGAAGTGGAGGAACAACACTGACTGCTGCACTTGGGACGGTATCTCTTGTGATCCTAAAACGGGTAAGGTAGTAGAGTTAGACCTCATGAACAGTTTTCTCAATGGCCCTTTGAGATATGATAGTAGCCTGTTTAGACTACAACATCTTCACAGCCTTGATCTTCGCTCGAATAATTTTTCCGGTACTCTACCAGATTCCATAGGCAACCTCAAACATTTGAGGGTATTGAGACTTGGTGATTGCAATCTCTTTGGAAAGATTCCTTCTTCGCTTAGGAATCTTACTTATCTCGCTAATCTAGATCTTTCTGTTAATGATTTCACCGGTGAGCTACCGGATTCAATGGGGCATCTAAACAAGCTAACAGAGTTGCATCTTGGATCAGCCAAGCTCAGTGGGAAATTTCCTAGTGTGCTACTCAATATGAGCGAGCTCACCTTGATCAACCTTGATTCTAACCAGTTCGAAGGTATGCTCCCATCTAATATGAGTAGCCTTTCAAAACTAGTGCAATTTGAGGTTACTGGAAATTCATTTTCTGGATCTATTCCATCGTCTCTCTTCATGCTTCCTTCATTGACCACCCTTGTCTTGGGAAGAAACAACTTCAACGGTCCTCTTGACTTTGGGAATATGTCGTCACCATCTAACCTCGTAGTTTTGTCTCTTCTAGAAAACAACTTCAATGGTCCAATCCCAAAGTCTATATCGAAACTAGTTGGACTCTTCTATCTTGACCTCTCTTTATGGAATACAGAGAGGGGCATGGTTGATTTCAACATCTTCTTGCAACTGGAGTCTCTTACGTTCCTTGACCTCTCTTATATTAATACAAGAAGCACACTTGACGTAAGCATATTCTCACCTCTCTTGTTACTTGCTTACTTGGATCTATCCGGGATTAATTTGAAGATCAGCTCTAGTACTGTCAGTCTTCCTTCACCAATGGGCACCTTGATTTTAACATCCTGCAATATTTTTTCTGAATTCCCCAAGTTTCTAGAAAACCAAACCACTTTGTACTATTTAGACATCTCTGCCAATCGAATTGAAGGCCAAGTACCAGAATGGTTGTGGAGTCTACCAGATTTGCGGTATGTAAACATCTCTCAGAATTCGTTGAGTGGTTTTGAAGGACCAGTGGATGTTATTCAAAGATGTGGAAAACTAATCATGCTTGATATAAGTTCAAATGCATTCCACCATCCGTTTCCTTTGTTACCAAACTCTACAACGATCTTTCTAGCCTCTGATAATCGGTTCTCGGGAGAGGTTCCTAGAGCAATATGCAAATTAGTTTCTCTTGATACACTTGTTCTATCCAACAACAACTTCAACGGTTCTATTCCTCGGTGTTTTGAGAATTTTAATACTACTCTTTCGGTCTTGCATCTTCGGAATAACAACTTCTCCGGTACTTTTCCAGAGGAGTCCATCAGTGAACATTTGAGATCAGTTGACGTTGGTCGCAACCGGTTATCAGGAGAGCTTCCCAAGTCTTTGATCAACTGCACTCGTCTCGAGTTTCTTAACGTGGAAGATAACAGAATCAGTGACAAGTTTCCATTTTGGTTGAGATCGTTGCCCAGTCTACAGATTCTTGTTCTCCGTTCTAATGAGTTCCATGGGCCAATATATTTTCCTGGAGAGTCTTCGAGCTTCAACAAGCTGCGAATCTTTGATATTTCAGAAAACCGCTTCAGTGGAGTCTTGCCATCAGATTACTTTGCTGGTTGGAGTGCAATGTCATCAGTCGTAGACATTGTAGACGTTATCCCGAGTAGGTATGCGGGACGTGACGACTCTGGAAACTATCAAAACTCTGTGACTATGACATTTAAAGGATTGACGTGGAAGCTTGTTGGGAGTGTTTTCGCAATTTACAAAACCATGGATGTCTCCGGAAACAAATTCGAAGGAGGTATTCCTGAATCCATCGCTTTACTTAAGGAACTGATTGTGCTCAACATGTCAAACAACGGTTTCACAAGTTCTATTCCACCAGCTCTGTCAAACTTGACCGATCTTGAATCATTGGATCTATCTAAAAACAAATTATCCGGAAAAATTCCACCAGAGCTCGGGAAGCTCACGTTTCTAGCGCAGATGAACTTCTCTTATAACAGGCTTGAAGGTCCAATACCACATGGCACTCAGATTCAAAGTCAAAAGAGCTCTTCATTCGCAGAGAATCTCGGGCTTTGCGGTGTTCCTCTCCAAGAAACCTGCGGAGGAGAAGAAGAAGAAGAAACAAAGGAAGAGCAAGGTGAAGAAAAAGATGAAGTATTTAGCTGGATCACAGCTGCAATAGGCTACGTACCTGGTGTTGTGTGTGGAATTACCATTGGCCACATTCTCACTTCATACAAACGTGAGTGGTTCATGAGAATCTTTCACTATTTTACTAGATTAAAAAGACATCGTTTCTAAGGAGGAGGATGTCCCCTTGTAATAATAAATCAATCACCTATCTCAACACTTGTTTAATTAAGAAGTTTTGATCATAGAGGATAAGTGTAATATTTAAGCCAATACAATTGTGAATGGTGAAGAAGTATGTTAGTCTGAATTCGTATTTACTTTAGTTTACAAAATTTAAAAGTTTTTGTATGTGTACTCTAATGTCCTGAGTAGTATAATGAGAGTGGTTTGTTCCAAATATTTAGTTACATGCGGTCTCTCGTCTCTCTGTCTTTTCCTCTTGCTTTCTTTTTTTCAATAAATATATAAAACTTGATTGGTAACAACTCTGCCTTTATCATCATGTAAAAAGGTCTTAATAAGAAGGTGAGTGTAAGCTTAGCTAGAGCAAGTTCTGATTCATTGTCATTGAGCTAGATATTAATTACTCTTGACGTAGCGGCAATCATGTTTATTTTTTATGTATTGTCATTCTACTGCTGCTGCATTACATATCGTAAACAATCCTATTTTTCACGAGAGAAATAAACAGATCAACAAAGATTGTCAAAACACTTCATGTATGCAATGCACCTTCATTTTCTTGTGGATGTGCTCACCAAACCATCGTTTCCAACTCCTTTCAACATTCAATGGTAAGATGAGTTTCCTTCGACCATCATCATGTTCATGAGGAATATTTACATAGTGTTAAGTTGTAACCGGTTTCGAAGAACCAAGTAATTAAGTGTTGACCAAAGTAAACCGAGGTCAAAGCCTTTTTTAAGTTTGAGAGTTGTAATTCTTGGTATGAGAGCACAGTAAAACGTCTATAAATTAATACTATAAATTAATAAATATTATAAATTAATAAATTTTACTAGTCTTACAGTGTAAAAAATAAAAAAAATATAATATTTTTTTCAAAAAATTTCTATGTAAAATATAGTCCTAATAAGATAATAAATTAATAATCATGTAAATTTACATATATAGATATGAACTATAGGAAAAACTTCAAAAATTTAAAGCATATGTTATATATATATATAATTCATAAATTTGAATTTATGTATGTCATGTGTATAAGTGAATTTTTCTATAATATCTTTAATTTATTTTCAATTTCAAACCATAAAATTTATAACATCCGAAAGTCTAATCTTATTTTGATAAAATTGTCTTAATTCATAATTTTAAAAAATTAAACAATTAAATATATATGTAAATTACACTATAAAATAATCACTATAAATTAATAAAATGTCATGGTCCCAACATTATTAATTTATAGAGTTTACTGTAGTATTTTCACTAACCTTACTAACTTCTTTATTGATCAGTGTCATAATGCTTTTTTGTTTTTTTACATATTCTATATTTTACATAGAAAATAATCATTATAAATTTATAAAATGTCATGGTCCTAACATTATTAATTTATATAGGTTACTGTAGTATTTTCACTAACCTTACTAGATCAGTGTCATTATGCTTTTTTTGTTTTTTACATTTTGTTTTCGATTAACAAAAGTTATGTTGATTGATTTGATAGTACAGTAAAACCTCTATAAATTAATAATGTTGGGACTAAGACATTTTATTAATTTATAGTGATATTAATTTATCTATAAATTAATAATTATTATTTTATAGTGTAAATTAATAATTATTAATTTATAGATATATTTTTAATTGTTTATTTTTTAAAAAATTATGAATTGGAACAACTATAGCAAAATAAGATTAAACTTTCGGATGTTATAAATTTTATGGTTTAGGAATTGAACTTGTAATATTTAGAAAGCACTATTTACAATAAATTACAAATATTATAGACAAATTGACTTATACACATGAGACACATAAATTCAAATCTATGAATAATAATATCAATTCTCCTATTTTAATAATCTGTCAAATTATCAAATTGTAAATGATGCATATCTAAAAATTAAAACTTTAAATTTAATTATTTGTATGACATGTTATAAAATATTTTAGAGATATCATTATAGGTTGAAAATACAACATTACAATTGTTCTATAGAATTGAGCTTTAGGAGAAACATACACTATTATATCAGTATATATATATATATATATATATAAATTTACATAATTATTAATTTATGATATTATTGGGACCATATTTTATAAGGAGATTTCGAAAAAATTATTATATTATTATCTTATCGAATATTGTTAATTTTTACACTGGCCCGACTTGGGACCAGCAAAATTTATTAATTTATAGTGTTTATTAATTTATAGAGTATTAATTTATAGAGGTTTTATTGTAATTATTAATCCAAATGTTGAAGACAATTAATATTATTCCTTTAGCTGTATTTTTAATTTTTTAACGTGAGTTAGAAGAAATCAGACAAGTTAAAGTCCCCATTTCTGAAAATAAAACAGAGGATGTTGTAATGCAAAGAACAAAGAAGAAGTCTAAACGGAAACTTGGAAGTAAAGAAACATAAAAGACAAAGATTTGGCAGAGCGTTTGAACGATTAACACAGACCACACAGATGGGAATGATATAGTGTTTGTGGAAGAAATATCTTATCTTGCTGTCTACAAAGGAGACTTATCTTACATTCTTACCCCACAATATGTGAACTATATAATCAAATCCCTTTCACCGGAAAAAAAAAAAATCAAAGAGAAAAGTATGATGCATTCTCGTAGTGAGAATGGGACGATCACAATAATCTGGAGCTTGTGTTTAATCTTCTGCCTTTCAAACTCAATACTTGTGTTTGGTTCTTCTCATGGTAAACACTTGTGTCTTCCAGATCAGAGGAATGCTCTTTGGGAGTTCAAGAACGAGTTCTATGTCCAAGAGTTCAATTCCAATGGGATTATTGGCGATAAGAAGACAGAGAAATGGAGGAACACAACTGATTGCTGTTCTTGGGATGGTGTCTCTTGTGATCCTAAGACAGGCAAGGTCGTTGAGTTAGACCTCGGGTTCAATAATCTCAACGGTCCTTTGAGATTTAATAGTAGCCTGTTTAGACTACAACATCTTCAAAGCCTAGATCTTAGCTTCAATTATCTCTCGGGTATTCTACCAGATTCCATCAACAACCTGAAATATTTGAGGGATTTGGATCTTCGTGGTTGCAAGCTCTTTGGGAAGTTTCCTTCTTCACTCGGAAATCTTTCTCATCTCACGAATCTTGATCTTTCTGATAATGAGTTCACCGGTCAGTTGCCGGATTCGATGGGGTATTTAAACAAGCTGACAGAGTTGGATCTTCGATCGACCATGCTCAGTGGGAACTTCCCTCGTGTGCTACTCAACTTGAGCTCGCTCATCTCAATCGACCTTAGTTCTAACCAGTTAAAAGGTATGCTCCCATCTAACAACATGAGTAGCCTCTCCAAACTGAAGTCTTTTATGATTAGTGGAAATTCATTTTATGGAACCATTCCCTCTTCTCTCTTCACGATCCCTTCGCTGACTAGACTTGACCTAAGCAGAAACGACTTCACCGGTCCTCTTGAGATTGGGAATATCTCTTCACAACCTAACCTTCGATACTTATACATTGGAGAAAACAGTTTCAATGGACCAATCCCAAGATCTATATCAAAACTAGTTGTACTCTCGGATCTTAGCCTCTCTTTCTGGAACACAGGGAGGTCTATTAATGATTTCAGCATCTTCTTGCATCTCAAGTCACTGACGTCACTTGATCTTTCAGGAATTAATTTGAAGATCAGTTCCACTCTCCATTTTCCCTCACCTATAGCAGAATTGATTATATCGTCCTGCAATATTTCTGAGTTTCCCAAGTTTATACAAAACCAAACCAGTTTGCAGGTTTTAGACATCTCTGCCAATCAAATTGAAGGCCAAATACCAGAATGGCTATGGAGTCTTCCAGAGTTAGGGTATGTAAACATTGCTCATAATTCCTTCAGTGGAGAACTAACTATTTTACCAAACTCTACCATTAGTTACTTTATAGGCTCTGATAATCAGTTTTCTGGAGAGATTCCTCGATCAATATGCAAATTGGTTTCTCTTTGGACACTTGTTTTGTCCAACAACTTCAGCGGTCCTATTCCAAGGTGTTTAGAGAATTTTAATTCTTCTCTTTGGATCTTGCATCTTCGGAATAACAGTCTCTCTGGTGTTATTCCAGAGGAAATAATCAGTGATCGCTTGAGATCACTTGATGTTGGTCGCAACTGGTTATCAGGACAACTTCCCAAGTCTCTGATCAACTGCACTCGTCTCGAGTTTCTAAACGTGGAAGATAACCAAATCAAGGACAACTTTCCATTTTGGTTGAGTTTGCTGCCCTATCTACAGATACTTGTCCTTCGTTCTAACGAGTTCTTTGGGCCAATAGCTTCTCCAGGAGGTTCTATGAGTTTCCCTAATCTACGAATCTTTGACATTTCGGAAAATCGCTTCAGTGGAGTCTTGCCATCAGATTACTTTGTTGGTTGGAGTGCAATGTCATCGGTCGTAGGCACTGTTTATAATATGCAAATGATTTTGGCTCCAGGAATAACCCAAGAATTATATCATAAGTCTGTGTTTGTGACGAACAAAGGATCGAATATGGAGCTGGTTGGCAGTGTTTTCAAAATTTACAAAACCATCGATGTCTCCGGAAACAAATTCCAAGGAGGTATTCCGGAATCCATCGCTTTACTCAAGGAACTGATTGTACTCAACATGTCAAACAATGCTTTCACTGGCCATATTCTACCATCCCTATCAAACTTGAGCAATCTCCAATCATTGGATCTATCTCAAAACAGATTATCCGGCGGTATCCCAACAGAGCTTGGGAAACTCACGTTTCTGGGGTGGATGAACTTTTCTTACAACAGGCTTGAAGGCCCAATACCACACGCCACTCAGATTCAAAGCCAGAATAGCTCATCATTTACAGGGAATCCCGGTCTATGCGGTGTTCCTCTCCAAGAAATTTGCAACCGAGAAGAAGAGACAACACAAGAGCAAGATGAGAAGGAAGAAGAAGATCAAGTCTTTAGCTGGATTGCAGCTGCAATAGGCTATATACCTGGTTTGTTCTGTGGACTCACCATTGGCCACATTCTCACTTCACATAGACGTTACTTGTTCATGAGGACCATTCACTAGTTTACTTAATTAAGCACCATTATCACTTAGATTGTGTCCCCTTGCAATAATAATAAACTTTCTCAACACTTGCTTGATACTTTCAACCTACATATATGTAAAATATACAAATTCCAAAGTGTTACGAAGAAACAAAAATATATAACACTTAGAGCATGAAAACTTTGATATATAACACTTAGTCGTTGTTAAAGGATCGCTGTATTATACAATTGGGAATGGTAGTGAAGAATTCTATTCGTTTTTTCTTACAATATTACTATTTAGCTAAGCAAACTTCAGAATAAAATAAAATAATATTTCTGAAAGAAAAAAACAATAAAAGTAGAACCGAAACGGTCTAAATTTAGAAGTTTTGTATATGGGTTGTAACTCTTATGTTTTGAGTTGTATTATGAGTGTGTTTGTGCATTAAGTTATAACTAAAGTTTCCTATAATTTCGTCACAATACTACTGTAATCTCTCTGTCCTCTCCTCTTCGTTGCTTTCTTTTTTTTTCTTCTTTCTTTTCAGATTCAGTTCTCCCACACAACACAAAAGAACCCTAAAAATTTTCACATTACGTTTTCATCACCAAGAAAAAGAAAAATAAACAATTAATCACGTCTTCCACACTGTTGATTTTGTTTTGGTGTACAACATGAAAAAGGTTTGAGATACGATTCGAATATTCTATTGCTACGGTCTATACCTTCCAGATATTATATTTTTTTTTCTTTTCCTTAGTGATCGTTTTGGTGATTTGATTTGGGCAAGGTAACGTATAAAAACCGAGTATCTGTGGGTCTTAATCCTCTTCTATGATTCGTTAATCTTAAATTGAGCAAATTCAGAAACAATTCGAAAGATCCTAGATTTTTGTAGTCCCAGCTGTTTCTTGAAACATCGTTTGATTTATTTTTGTTTATGTGTTAAGATTTGTCTTTTTCCTTGCTTACATATCTGTGTTTTTGTCTCTTTGGTCTCTCTCTATGTAATCTACTTATGCCATTTGTCTGGTCTTTAATTTTTCAGCCACAATGAGATTATTTAAAAACTCAAGATTATTTTTTGTCAGAATCTATTGTTCCAGGATTTGTGAGGCAATGGCTTAATTAATCAGTAATCTTCTTTGTTTGATTTTTGATTATTGGGTGGATATACTGATTCTTCTTTGTTTTTGTTTGTTTTTTTGTAGACGCAATAAGCTATATCTGAAAGCAAAAAACTCTCTGGAACTTTTCATTATTAACAACAAGCTGAAATCATTTTAATTGTATATATAAGCAAAAGTACTATAAAATATCATCGAAGATGGAGGAGATGTCACCTGATAATATACATGGAGTCATTTTAGCTGTGTCTTCGAGTGTATTCATCGGTTCTAGCTTCATCATCAAGAAAAAAGGTCTTAAGAAGGCCGGTGTTAGTGGAGCCAGAGCAGGTTCTCCTGATTTATATATTCAGAACTTTTTTACTTACTTCAAAATCACAGATATTGTTTAACTAATTCTTCTTGTTGATCATTTGTGATCAGGTGAAGGAGGGTATGGATACTTGTATGAACCTTGGTGGTGGGCTGGAATGATAACAAGTAAGTCTGATGACTGATCATTATCCCTCTATAAAGGTTTTGGGAAGTTCTGCTGCAAATCTTACTTTTACATGTTTGCTATTTAGCTTAGAGATGTTATGACTTTGGTAGTTTTGTGTGGTTGGGACATGTTTTGGATCTTATCACTATTGAAA
>NC_025696.1:20394820-20461368 GCF_000633955.1 Camelina sativa
ATATTGTTTAACTAATTCTTCTTGTTGATCATTTGTGATCAGGTGAAGGAGGGTATGGATACTTGTATGAACCTTGGTGGTGGGCTGGAATGATAACAAGTAAGTCTGATGACTGATCATTATCCCTCTATAAAGGTTTTGGGAAGTTCTGCTGCAAATCTTACTTTTACATGTTTGCTATTTAGCTTAGAGATGTTATGACTTTGGTAGTTTTGTGTGGTTGGGACATGTTTTGGATCTTATCACTATTGAAAACAGTCTCTCTTTGTCTTATCTGAAAACTTTGGTTTTATATTGAGATATCATGGTTCTGTCTGACAGAAATCTGATAGCTTGGAAGAGTATCATCATTAGATTGATCTTACATCATATACTTTAAATAATTTGGGATAAGAAGGAGATATGAACAAGTAAAGTCATAGAAAAAAAATTCAAATCCAAGATTCTATTGGATTTCATCAATGGAAATGGAGCTTTGGTTATGATTACTAATTTTGTATTCCTACTTGTTATAGTGATTGTTGGGGAGATAGCCAATTTCGCAGCATATGCATTTGCACCGGCTATTCTAGTGACACCTTTGGGAGCTCTAAGTATTATTTTCAGGTATCTGTATCCACTATGCCTATCTCTTTACCGTTTTATCTATGTAAAACAACGTAGTTTCCTGAAAACGAGAACCGTGGTATGCAGCGCAGTGCTAGCACATTTTATTTTGGAAGAGAAGTTGCATATGTTTGGTATACTTGGCTGCATTCTCTGTGTTGTTGGATCAACAACGATTGTTTTACATGCTCCTCATGAGCAAGACATTGAATCAGTCAAGCAAGTGTGGCACCTTGCTACTGAACCAGGTATATATAGCAGCAATAGCTAGAGGTTTTTTTAAATTTTTTCAAACAACATTGATAATCTAATTGGACTGATATACATGTTTGAATGTATTAACCAGGTTTCCTAGCGTATTCTGCTGTGGTCTTGGTTGTGGTGCTTACATTGATCTTCTACTACGAGCCACGTTATGGGAAGACGCATATGATAGTATATGTTGGGATTTGCTCTTTAATGGGCTCTCTTACAGTATGTTTTCATTTTTCTTCTTGAGCCATCTCATAGTAGCTAGATCTCTCTTTTTCTTAAGTAAGTGTCTCTGTCTTTTTTGCATGTTAGGTTATGAGTGTTAAAGCTGTAGCAATTGCCATAAAGCTGACGTTTTCGGGAATGAACCAGTTCAAGTACTTCCATGCATGGATCTTCATCATAGTAGTGACCGTATGTTGCATTCTACAAATCAACTACTTGAACAAGGTAATAAATAATTAACAAATGTTTGTTTTACTGTCACATTTCCAAGTTTTTCGAGTAACAAGTTTTTTTTCATCTTTTGTATTCATTTCTCGCAGGCTCTGGATAATTTTAACACAGCGGTCATATCTCCAGTTTACTACGTTATGTTTACAACGTTCACCATTATAGCTAGCATGATCATGTTCAAGGTAAAAATGTGGTTTGTGAGAAGTGTTTATAAACTAAATGATTCGAATTTATGAACACATTATCATCATTTGTTAATGGTCCAGGACTGGGCTTCTCAAAGCGGATTGCAAATTGCTACCGAGCTATGTGGCTTTGTGACCATTTTATCAGGAACCTTTCTCCTCCACAAGACAAAAGACATGGGAAATAGTACCAGCTTACGCGGTTCCACAACGCACTCGCCAAGAGACACTCCTGTCTTCATAAATTCAGGTTCCAGTCGCAGTTCCACTTCCACTAGGCCTTCAATATTATAATCCCATAGGTCATCAGATGGTAGATCATCTAACGGCCTAGAACGAGGCAGCAAGAGCAACAAAAGCCTCAAAGATAACTTTTTTTTGTGTGGGTGGAAAAGTAAGAAAACAGAGCAATTGGGTTCTAAGGGTATGATGTTTTTTTGGAGAAGGGAATGTTTAGTGAATGATTTGTTAGGGTGCTATTTGATTGATTGCTTCATGTTATTTCATTTTATTTTATGTCTTGTTTCTCATATGAGAGATATAAAGGAAGTTTTAAACACATAACTAAAGATCACAGCTTCACCATTTTTCTTCACTTTGGGAGATATTGAGATGAAGAACGATATACGTAACCATATTATCTCTTTTTTGTGTCTCTAGCTTTCACCGATCATCGATGTATACTGTAATGTGACCTTTAGCAACCTAGCAATCTCTAAAGAGATTTGATCATGAGAAGAACAGTTAACAAATAAAAGAAAAGCCCAAATAGCCATAGCTTCAAAATGTGTATGCCTAGAAAAAAAATGTGAGAGGTTAGTTTAGTGAGTTGTAGATAAAATGGCACATGGTTTTGTCTTATAAAGAAGTTTTTTTTTTGTTAATGCCATATTCCAAACAATAGACCGGACAAAAGACCTAATAATAAAGGGCACTTGTGTTCTGGTGATGATCTTCCGTTGTGATTGAAGAAGCAGACAAGTGAAGATGAGGACATGAGAGTTTGGTCGAAATATTTAATTTTTATGTGAAACCAAAATTGACTTTCCTAACTAAACAAACTTCCACGACTCTTCTACTCTTTTTTCCATGTGATCTTCTTCTTTCACTCTTTTGGGGCTATCGTTAATTCAGGACACTCGCCTAAGTACCACTTTAAATCTTCTTTGAGTACCTCTCGACAGAACTCAAAAAAGGGGTCTAGGATGAGACTAGTGCCGAAACAAATAAAAATATCAGAGAACCGTACGTACTTTGGCCCGACCTGTTTTGTGAAAAGGAAAATCATCGTATTTCTTTTTGTCTCTTAGATAGATATTTTGGGGTTTTCAGATATTTCGAATCGGATATTTTGAGACTTGAATGCTTAAACTCAAGTATAGTGGAAACTACGAGTATTTTGATGTGTACTTGTTATACGATCTCACGATATTCGAGGGTCTTGATTCACACTAGATACGAATCGGATAGCATATGAATAATGTTCACGTTTGCTTGTAAATAATATTTTGGTAGTTAGGTATATATGGATACTACGAGTATTTTGATACGCACGTACTTGCGCTACGATCGGGTATCTTGATTTCAGACTAGATATGAATCAGATAACATATACGGAACACAAAATGTGCTTAGGAGTACGTGTGCAACGTTTACGCCAATAAGTTCACTACTCATACATTAGTTACTTGAAGACGTAAAAGCCAACATTAAAAATTCAATATCACAACAAAGATAAATGCAGTTACAACAAATTCTATTACCGTTATTAACAATAACAATGTTAATGATTAACATGAAAAAAAAATATTAACGTTCTTAGTAATTAATGTATTGTGTACCATTGATCCGTCAAGTCAATAAAATATCGGGTGTCTTGACATTAGCAGCTGAAGACAGAACTAATGTAGCCATTAGCCACATGCATGTAGGACACATTCTTCATCTCAACACCCCAACATTAATTAAACTACATCTTCCTAAAATCAAATTGCTTGATATAATCTGTTTTTCAAAACCAGGTCCTTGTAGGTCACACTCACAATTCATAGACATACGTTTTTTTCTTTAATTTCAATAAAAACCTTTCTAACTCCACCAATATATATAGACACCCACATTTCCCTTTGGCTCATAAATTAAACCAAACAGCTTCTCTCATCAAACAAGATCAATTCATCTTAACTTCAGCAATTAGTTCAAAGCTTCTTTTTGGTTTCTAATACTAGAAATGGCATTCTTGAGAAGTTTATTTGCTACCAAGCAAATCATTCGCCGGTCTTTTACTATGGAATCATCATCAACACCCAAAGGGTTCTTCGCTGTGTATGTTGGAGAAAATCTGAAGAAGAAGAGATATCTTGTTCCGGTTTGTTTCTTGAACAAGCCATCTTTCCAAGCTTTGCTTAGGAAAGCAGAAGAAGAGTTCGGTTTTGATCATCCAACCGGAGGTTTAAGTCTACCATGCGACGAAGCTTTCTTCTTCACTGTCACTTCTCAAATTCGTTGAGCCGACACAATTGTTAAAAGATGTTTACACTCTCTTAGTTTAAGGAGGGAAATACACATTGTAAATATTACACTTTTATATACACACCGATGAGAATAATCTATTTTGCTTTCGAAATCTATATTATTACAAATACGCTCCATATAATTCTGAAGCCAATATCAAACTCTTTTTTGTATAGATTTATTATAGGTTCTCTACTTCAGTATTTTCATCAACGGTATACTTTTTTTTTTAATTCACATCAAACTTCAAAATATCATTCAAGAGATTAACCAATTCGAAAATACAAACGAACTCTCTCGAGAGGAGATATTTCAAAAGTAACAAGCTATAAAAAAGTGCAACAATATGTTTCTAGTTTTTTTTTTATTATTTTTTTATTATTAGACTAAAAATGTTGTTGTAACTTGAGTACTACTAAATCAATATGTTTGTTACTTTACTTAAGAGGTTTCACAAATTTTTTTAATGTGAGAACAATAAATCACTAAACTACTGAAAAGCTGTATATGGATTCCGGTTTAATTTTATACCAGTAAGATCAATTAAAATGCAATGTAAGTATCAAACCCGGTCTGAAATGAACCGGATCTATCTGTGGCCGCCGTTACTTAGGTTTATTATACAAAGCTAAAAGAGCTCTTTTCTTCTCTTTCTCAGCCTCTCTGATTCGTCTTTCTCCTGCCTCCGACTCTTCACGAAAAACCCTAATTAGCTTTGTGGTCTTGTTGCTTTCGCCATGGAAGACGGCGGAAAGAGCGACGTCCCCAAGTTACCAATCCCTGGAAAGAGAAATATACTAATCACCAGTGCTCTTCCTTACGTCAACAACGTTCCTCATCTCGGAAACATCATCGGATGTAATTTGAATCTCTACTCTCTTTATCTGTGTGCAATTTATGTCTTCTTCTTCTCCGATTTGCTTTGTTCAGATATAGAAATCAATTTAGCTTCGAAATCATCCGATTCTAGGTTTGCATTTCAAATCCAAAAGCTGTTGCAAGATTTTAAAACTGATTAGATATAATGGAATTGTGAATAATGTGTGGACGAGTGTTGTGGTACACGACTGATAAGGATGGTTTTCGGATTGAGTTTTTTTTTGTTGTTGAGTGAGCTCGTGTGGATGGCTATTTCGATGTTTCTTTCTGGGGTTTATGCGATGCTTTGTGTGTGTGTTGTTTTCTTGCAGGTGTTCTGAGCGCTGATGTGTATGCTAGATACTGTCGTCTCCGTGGCTATAATGCGATATACATATGTGGGACTGATGAATATGGGACTGCAACTGAGACCAAAGCTTTGGAGGAGAATTGCACCCCCAAGGAAATCTGTGACAAGTAATGTATCTTCATTTTCTAAAATTTGATAGACTTTGTCTGTGATGATGGTTTATGGGATTTAGACGTGTCTTGAAATATTTTTTATCAGTGGATTTGCGATCTTGACAAGAATTCTGAATCTTAATAGTTTATCCTTGTTCAACTTAATCAAGAGAGAAATATACACAAGTTTTCCACAGATTTTTAGGATATGTTTTTGAAAGAACCTTTCATATATTTTTGCTGAAGAATTTTTCACTGTAGCATCATATGTTGTTGTTGTTGTGCATTTAGGTACCATGCCATTCATAAAGAAGTTTATGACTGGTTTGATATAAGTTTTGACAAGTTTGGGCGAACTTCAACTCCAGAACAGACTGAAGTGTGCCAAGCAATTTTCAAGAAGTTGTGGGAAAACAAGTGGCTTTCTGAGAACACCATGCAGCAGGTGAATGCTTTTACTCAAATACCACTTAGCCTCAAGTAGAAGGATCTACACCACTCAATTTGTGGGGTTTTTAACTCTCATGTCTTTGTGGCCCATTGTATTTTCAGCTTTATTGCGATACATGCAAGAAGTTCTTAGCTGACCGGCTTGTTGAGGGTTCTTGTCCGTTTGACGCGTGCAATTATGGTTCTGCTCGTGGAGATCAGTGCGAAAATTGTGGAAAACTCCTGAATCCTACTGAACTTAAAGATCCGAAGTGCAAGGTTGGCTATACTTTTCTTCTTCATGGCATCATCCCATCAAGGGATTGTATTTGTGTTCTGTTTATAGCACTGCATTTGCTATGTTTTGTGGGAAAATTGCATGCTTCAGCACGTCAGTTGAAATTTTCATTCACAAACAGCTGCTATTTTTTTTTCCTGTGGTTATAAAGATGATCTTAGGTGTGAAATTGTTTCTATTTTAGAGATATCTAGTTAATTTAGATGTTGAAACATGAGACGCAGTTGCATCAGTTAATAAGTGATACATATGTATTGCATATGGTTATAATATAAATCACTGGTAATGGTAGGTGATTTTGTTTCTCCAGAGCATGCTTTGTTATTCATCCTATCTTGATACTTTGGTTCACAGATTTCACAGTTCAGGCCACTGTGTTTGTTGATTTTGGCTTTCTGTAGAGGCACAAGACTATGGCCTTTTATTGCGGATACTAATGATTTATCCCTCAAACAGGTCTGTCAAAATACACCCCGAATTCGCGACACAGACCACCTGTTTATTGAGCTTCCGTTGCTGAAAGATAAGTTGGAAGAGTATATTAAGGAGACATCTGTTGCTGGATCTTGGAGTCAAAATGCTATTCAAACAACAAATGCATGGCTTAGGGATGGGCTTAGACAGAGATGCATTACAAGGGATCTTAAATGGGGAGTACCTGTCCCACATGAGAAATATAAGGAGAAAGTAGGAGCCTCATTTCCAGCCAATTTCATAAACATTTAAACATCAACTACTAATTCAAATCATGGTTATAGGTCTTCTATGTTTGGTTTGATGCTCCTATTGGATACGTCTCAATAACGTCATGCTACACATCTGAATGGGAGAAGTGGTGGAAGAATCCTGAGAATGTGGAGCTTTATCAGTTTATGGGGAAAGACAATGTGCCATTTCACACTGTGAGTATATTACATTTCAGAAATTTGTTTACCGCCAGTTTCTTGTTCCAATGGTTTTAATTATTTACTCTTTTCTTCATCTTATTTTTTTCAATAAATTAGAACATCAAAAGTCTGTTTGGTTTTCGTCTTTTCTGAAGCTGTGCTCAAGGTCTGCTTAAGAACGGTTTATCTTTCGTTAATTTGATAGTTTCCCCTAATTTATTGTTATGCAGGTGATGTTTCCCTCTACGCAGCTTGGAACCGGGGAAAATTGGACACTGATGAAGACAATCAGTGTGACCGAATATTTAAACTATGAAGATGGTCAGTTGATGTTTCACCATGGCTTCCTTGGGGACTTAGCTGAGTGATTTTATTTAAAAATTGTTTTTGTTTGCTTTGCTTTTTCTGCTATTTATAGAAAACAAGGACATGTTTTTGTATGGGTTTTCAGGAAAGTTCTCCAAGAGTAAAGGTGTTGGAGTGTTTGGTAATGATGTAAAAGATACAAATATACCTGTCGAAGTATGGAGATACTACTTGCTGACCAACAGGCCTGAGGTAACTGATTGCTGCTACGAAATTGAAACATTTTTTCTTCTTTCATCATAGGCATGCTTAGCAAGTGTGTAAATTTCAGTAACACTGATTGATTCTGGGGATCGTGCCATCTAGGTGTCTGACACATCATTTTCATGGAAAGATTTGCAAGCAAAACTGAATGGCGAGTTGTTAAGCAACCTAGGCAACTTTGTTAATCGAGTTCTGAGTTTCATAGCAAAGCCGGAAAGTTCAGGTTGGTTATCTTTTCATATTTAAGTAATAGGTGTTAGCTGATTTGAGTTTTTAGTTTGACATCCAATTTAGTATATGGGATGTGTATTCTTTTATTAAAGACCAGCCAGTTGGTGTGCAAGTGAGAGATACTTGAACCGTGGGGGATCAGTTTGTTGTCAAATGTTAGCTTGTGATTATGGGATTGAAGGTTCAGTTTCTTTTTAGAACAAACTTGGTAGTCTAAAATGATAGAAAGGTGCATTTGGCTTGCAAGCGTCGTTATTATTATTCTGCTAAGGTAATATAACGCTCTCTGATAAGATTTCCTCTCTTTGTAAACTTGTATGGACATGGATTGATCAACTGATCATAGAAACATATCCAAAGATCAAATGCCCATATATATGTATATGTATATCTGTTCATACACTCTAGAGGATTGTCAAATCTTGCATTTGGCCTTCCCAAAAAGACAAACTGAGCATGAGGTTGTGGGATAGCATAAAGTATTAAAGTCTCTTTGAAACAGTTAGAAGAAAAGGCATGAAAAATTAGCTAGAGTTCTGGTTACCTGCTTTGTGATGCTCTTGACGACTAGGGCAAGTCTTTTTCATATCTCTCTTTGATGTGTCTACCGCCTCACTATTGCATGTTTGAATTGATGTGAAGGTTATGGGTCTGTCATTCCTGATGCTCCTGGTGCTGAGTCTCATCCTTTAACAATATCACTGGCTGAAAAGGTTGAAAAGTTGGTGGCAGAGTATGTTGAAGCCATGGAAAAGGTGAGAAATATTATTATAAACTTTGGCCTGTTATGGCTATCTGACTTTCTGTGCATGTTTGTTTAGGTTCTTAATAAATGCCCTTTTCATTTGATGCAGGTTAAGCTCAAGCAGGGCCTGAAAACTGCCATGCTGATTTCAAATGAAGGGAACTTTTACTTACAAGTAATTCTATTCTCATTAACAAACTATCTATTAGCTTTGCTGGCTATTCAGTCTAACTAACTATGCTGTTATCTGTAGGCAAACCAATTCTGGAAACTCTACAAGGACGATAAACCTTCTTGTGCAATTGTTATAAGAACTGCTGCTGGTTTAGTACACCTTATTGCTCAATTGTTAGAACCTTTCATACCATCCTTTTCTTGTGAGGTCAGTTTGATTGAAAGTTTGGGTAAAATTGTTTCTATTTAGTTGTAATAGAAAGCCAAGCGTGATTAGTGCTGACTATTGCATTTTGTAGGTATTTAAACAACTAAATTTGCCTCCACATTTTTCTCTCTCCGATGAGAGGGGGGAGGTATTACTAGCAAGTAGACCATGGGAGATTCTACCTCCCAGCCACATGATAGGCACCCCTCAACCTTTGTTCAAGGAGTTGGTATGTAGCTCTCTGATTTTATCCATAGAAAGCCGGCCTTGTTGTATGTTATAAAACGCCATGTAGCATATGAATTATATCTAAATGATATGATCACAGGTTGACGAAGAAGTGCAACAGTACAGAGAAAAGTTCGCTGGAAGTCAGGCTGATAGACGTGCTAGGGATGAAGCAGCAAATTTGAGAGACCAACTTAATAAAACAAAACTTTCAGGTTCTCTATTGTTATTCTCAAAATCATGTTTTACATTCTTTAGGCTTTTAATTGCTAGAGATCCTGAGCTTACCACAGTCTGAACTGCTGTTTATTCCCAGATGCCAAGAAACAAAAAGCATCATCATCAAAAAGCGGAGGAAAACCCAAACCTCAACCGGCTGCTGATCGTGAAGTAACTATGGCAAGACTTGATATCCGAGTTGGTAAAATTTTGAAGGCTGAGAGACATCCTAGGGCAGATGCATTGTATGTAGAAGAAATTGATGTTGGGGGAGGTGAAATCCGCACTGTTGTTAGTGGACTGGTCAACTATATACCTCTTGAGGAAATGCAGGTTTGTTCAATCAACCTGGTCATTTGTTTTCATCCCAATTTCAGTATCTATTCCTATCTAAAATCCAGTTGATCTAATATTGTTTCTGGACAGAACCGTATGGTTTGTGTTCTTTGCAACTTGAAGCCGGCGAAGATGAGGGATATCGTGTCGCAAGCAATGGTTCTTGCAGCTTCCAGTAGTGATGGCAGCAAGGTAGAATGCGCAAGAGTCTCTCTGACCTGTCTGTAGTTCCGCTAGTTTCATTGCGGTTTTATAACAAATTGTTTTTGCTGGAAACCTTTCAGGTGGAGTTAGTTGAGCCCCCTGAATCTGCTATTATTGGTGAGCGAGTTACATTTCCCGGGTTTGAAGGCGAGCCAGACGATCTCTTAAACCCAAAGAAGAAAATATTTGAGACACTCGCGGTGGATCTACACACAAATGAGAATCTAGTTGCTTGCTACAAAGATGTGCCCTTCACTACATCTGCAGGTGTATGCAAAGTTTCATCCATCAGCAATGGCCCGGTCCGGTAAAAGCTTACTTGAGCCATAAGCGACATCTGAAATTCTCCATTTCTATATTTTTTTTTTGTAAGAGGGAAACGAAACGTATTTCCAAGATTTCGTTTGAGAAGTTTATTCTAATTACAAACATGTTGTAAACTTTTAAAGTTTGGTACAATTTTGGTTCTTGATTTGATGTTGTGAGAAAATTTCATCTTTTTAAATTACCCCGCACGTAAAACCACAAATGCCACACAACTTCTGATTCCAAATATTTCATGGAACTAGCTGAGAGGTCCTTAAATTTAGTAAATCTAATAGTTCTCGTTTACATTCTAAAAGCAGTCACATCTTACGTTTTGAGAATTTAGTAAAAATCTAATCATTCTTGTTTACATTCTAAAAGCAGTCATTCGTTTTCAGGCGGCTCCTAATTGTGTTCGCTACTTTTGTTACTCGTATAATATCACAAAACAAATCATTCTGCTTAATAGCAACATCTTACGTTTTTAACCTTTACAACTAATTTCTGGAACAAAATATTTATATACCTGGCACCACCTAAATTGTTTTTATCAATGTTAATTTTTTTTTTTATGGCCACGACAGCTATGTTTTTTTTTTTCACTGATCCGAATTATAAAGTTGAACATGCATCACGATAAAGAGTTTTCTACAAACACAGATAAATCACTCAATTGAACGAAGAAACTCATGACCGAGTAGAGTGAATGGATTGGACACCGCTGGGACTGAAATTTTGAGAATGCCAATTTGTTGGATTGAGCTCAACGGAGCGTTATTACCAACTAGGCCAACCCATTCGGATTAAGGTACATATGTTTCTATATTTATATTTAAAAAAATCCTACTTATGGCACCACCAGTAATATTTGTATAAACTCATATGTAAATTACGGGTTGATAAATATATTTTATCCAGTCGGTAATTGCGATAGACGAAACGTGTAATTCTAATGTTCTTATGTATGCAAGATTAATTTGTTGAATATTGAGTATAGATACACGAATTGCCGTCAAAGTGTATATTGTCTATACGTAAAACAACACGGGAAAAATAAATAATAAATAAGAAGGTTGAATGAATCAAAGGTGGATACTAGTTTAGAGAGTTGAATAAATGGATCAAAATAACGAAACTAACAAAACCAATTCCAAGTCATAATATTTGTTGTTATAATTGTCAACTATATAGCTACTAAAATATATAAAAAAACAGGGACATTTTTTCTGTAAAAAATTAGGGAGTTGAATAAAAATGTAGAGAGTTAGATAACAATTCAACTCTCTAAATTGTTATCTAACTTTGATTTATTCAACATTCTTAGTTATTACTTATTACATTTCAGTCAAATAATTTGTATACAGAAAAATGTCCGTGTTTTTTTATTATATATTTTAGTAGCTATATAGTTGACAATTACAACAACACATATTATGACTTGGAATTGGTTTTGTTAGTTTCGTTATTTTGATCCATTTATTCAACTCTCTAAATTGCTATCTCACTTTGATTTATTCAATCTTCTTAATTATTTTTTATTAAACTTCGGTCAAATAATTTGTATCTTTATTAGATTGAATTATTTATAGAACAAAAGTCCCTGCATGCTTTTTGGATATTTTAGTTTATTATATTGTCTATGGAATTGAGTAACCAAAACTTGTAATTATTGACAAAAGGCGAGCTGACTTATATAATGAAGAAGTGAAGATTCATTGGTTTAATTTAACGGCAGTGGTACATGTTGATGTTTTGCCCGTTAAACTGCAGGGTTTTGGCTATTTATGACATCTTCTGATTTTTTCCCAATAAAATGTTTACTAAAATTGGGTATGATGAATTGGATTGTGTACGTAGTTCCGGTCTAAGTAAGTAGATTCTGAGTTCGTTAGACCAATCAGTGAACGAAGTGACAGATAATTTTTTTGTGTAAATTACAAATATAGAAAAACAATCAAATGAGCGTGACTGCATGAAAACCACAAAAGCATGTACGATATTTAGAGGGACGATGGGTAGGTGAAGGTGTTTTTAAATTCTAACACGTGAGGTTTCGTAAGTAGGTGTATAAGAGAGTTACCATTTGATAAAAATAAATTCGATTTCGGTTAAAGTATTTGGTTTTGCGTGGTTAAGAAAAGAAGAACGTAGTCTATATAATCATATATATATTTGGTTGTGCTGTTCAATGTAATACTCAATAGCAACTAATAATGGAAGATATTACAATAGGCCTGGTGGCTCTTGCCGCGGTTCTTCTCTTCTTTCTTTACCAAAAACCGAAAACCAAACGGTACAAGCTGCCACCAGGCCCATCGCCGCTTCCGGTGATCGGAAACCTCCACCAGCTTGAGAAGCTTAACCCACAACGCTTTTTCGCTAGATGGGCCAAAAAATACGGGCCAATCTTGTCATACAAGATTGGAAGCAGAACAATGATGGTGATATCGTCGGCTGAACTAGCTAAAGAGCTTCTCAAGACGCAAGATGTCAACTTCGCCAACCGACCTCAGCACCATGGCCATGAGTTCATATCCTACGGCCGGCGTGACATGGCATTGAACCACTACACACCGTATTACCGAGAGATGAGGAAGATGGGGATGAACCATGTATTCTCACCTGCACGTGTGGCCACCTTTAAGCACGTCCGGGAGGAAGAGGCTAGGAGGATGATTTATAAGATCGATAAGGCCGCGGAAAAATCCGAAGCGGTCGATATAAGCGAGCTTATGTTGACCTTCACGAACTCGGTTGTGTGTAGACAAGCGTTCGGGAAGAAGTACAACGAAGAGGGGGAAGAGATGAAGAGGTTCATCAGTATTCTCTATGGGACTCAGAGCGTTTTGGGGAAGATATTTTTTGCAGATTTTTTTCCCTATTGCGGCTTTCTTGATAATTTGTCAGGCCTCACAGCTTATCTGAAAGAATGTTTTGATAGAGCAGACCTTTATCTTCAAGAGGTTGTCAATGAGACGCTTGATCCCAAAAGGGCCAAGCCCGAAACCGAGAGCATGATCGATCTCTTGATGGGGATTTACGAAGCACAACCTTTGGCTTCTGAGTTCACTATTGATAATGTCAAAGCCGTGATCATGGTAAGTATAACATCTCTTCTTATCTATGCTTTTAACCTTTGCTTGCCCTACAAGCAATCATTTGCGTGTGATTTACTCTTCTTTTGGTTCTTTCGTTCCAAAAGGATATCATAGTGGCGGGAACAGATACCGCAGCTGCGGCGGTTGTGTGGGGGATGACGTATCTAATGAAGTACCCTCAAGTATTGAAGAAAGCTCAAGCAGAAGTGAGAGAATATATGAGAGAGAAAGGTTCAACGTTCGTTAACGAAGATGATGTCAAGAACCTTCCTTACTTCAAGGCCTTAGTTAAAGAAACCCTAAGGATCGAACCGGTCATACCTCTCCTTATCCCTCGTGCATGCATTCAAGACACCAAGATCGCGGGTTACGACGTCCCGGCTGGGACTACCGTTAACGTCAACGCGTGGGCTGTGTCACGTGACGAGAAGGAGTGGGGACCGAACCCTGACGAGTTCAGGCCCGAGAGGTTTTTTGAGAAGGATGTTGACTTCAAAGGCACGGACTACGAGTTCATACCGTTTGGGTCAGGCCGGAGAATGTGCCCCGGAATGCGTCTTGGTGCGGCGATGCTTGAGGTTCCTTACGCGAACCTTCTTCTTAATTATAACTTTAGACTTCCTAATGGGATGAAACCAGACGAGATCAACATGGATGTCATGACTGGTCTCGCTATGCACAAGGCGCAGCATCTCAAGCTTGTTCCCGAGAAAGTGAACATGTACTAATTAAGATATAGTCAAATAAATCTACAATCTCTCATCTTGGTTTGGTTTCTTTATTAAGTGCACTCGTATCTCTTATCTTTCCATCTTTCTCTTCACATTTTCATGAAGGAAGCAAACTATCTTTTGTGATTCTTATATATATATATATATATCACTGAATAATTAATTTTAATAGAACTTGGTTTGGTTTTAGTTCTGATAAAAACCCAAAACAATAATTAATTCAGACTAATAATGAGCATGAAGGAAAATTAGATAAATACCTAAAAAGAAAATTCACAATTAAAAAACAAGATAAAAACCCTGATCACACCAAACTTAAGAAAACAATTATTATTCAGAAAAATAAATAATCAAATAATACATAACTATCCCTTGTTCAAAAAATTGCTAGGCACTAGTTAGACATCTGGGGTAGATCTGACCCCTAGCGAAAAAATTGAAAGACTCAATCAGAAAATATTTTTAAGGTTATTTATTAAATTAATAATAAAATAAAATAGAAAATATTTGAAATATGTATAGTTTTGCCCCTATTTATTAAAAAACACCAAATAGAATATAAAAATATAGTCTTGAATTCAAAATTATGGTAAACACATGAAAACATATTTTTAAGATTTATGATTCTGATTAAATTTTTAACATAACTTATGGTAAAACATCACAAACTCTCGATCTCAATGTCTAAATAACAAAAAAAATTGTTATATATTTGTAATATTATTTAAGAAGGATATGTAAAATTAGGCGGAGTATAATTGGGTGACTGATTTTTTTGGAACAAGGTAATAGTTAGAGAATAATAGTAGTTAGGTGAAGCCATTTTTGGAACAAGGTAATCAATACTAGATTACTTAAAAAATTAATTATCTTCCTCATTTAATTGATAGTTAATGAACAAATCGGGTTTACTTCGCTTTTAAATTGAGCTAAGTCCATTACTCCATTTGGTTACGGCAAGGACTATTTTTTTTTTTTTTTGTCAACAACTTTGGTGAAGAACATCTAGTTTGGTTTGGTTTGATTCTGCTAAATTACCCATCTGTCTGAAAGAATTTAAATTAAAAATAATTAAAAAGTATAATATTGTACAATGCCAATAATCTAATCTAATTAACAAGAGAGAGCGATTGACTGGGTTTTTAAAATGAAACGTTGACCTCGTTTCGCTGGTTTGGCATGAGAATCAATAACCGGAGATGACCTTCTTGGCATAACTTGACCGGGTTTCTATGCTGTGTGAGGATTGCATTACTGTTGCCTAACAAAACATGAGCAATTATGTAACCATCCCCTTTCTCATTTGCAAACTGCCATTCTCTCACTGTCAAGTTGAAATAGTCTTTCCGCGTCGACACCGTTGCTTTCACCTCCACGTACTCTTTCTTACCACCTCGGCTTTCGATCAGTAGGTCGTAAGGTAAACCGGTTTCACTCTGGTCGTTAACCCATCTAACCAGAGCCTCCTTGCCATATTTTGCAACAAAGTATCTGTACGCTATTTCTTCACCTTTTCTACCGGTCTGTTGCGCTTGTGCAGCCCAGGGTGTGCCGGTGTGAAGCTGATCTCTTTCGCTGAAGTTAACCGAGAAGGAATTGTTCCATTCATGAGGAAGATTTGGATTGAAGTTAGTAGCAGCTTGATTCCCTGGGGTTGAGCCACTAATCATATGCATTGAATGCAATGGGTTTGGCTCACTAGTTCGTGAACTTGTGCCTGCATAATTATCATATCCAGAAAACAAGTTGGTATCAGTCATCTCAGTCGGTATTTTTTCCTCAGGAGCCTCTGTTTCATCCTCTTCACCGCTGCTATGCATACCAGAGGCCAGCTCTTGTTTAGAATCATCAACGTGGGCCTTGCTAGAACTATGTCCTGGTTTGGAACTTGAAGGTAACCAGCTCAAGCTTATTCCAGCTTTCTTCTTCGCTTTAACAACAGACTTAAGGGACCAGATCTTCTCATCGTCAGGAATCTGATGAACTTTCTGACTGTTCAGAATGAAAGATTCCATTTGCTCCTCGCTCAAACCAGATTCTGCCATTGTTTTTATCAAGTGAAGGAAATTTGCCAGATGCAGATCAGGAACCCCGTTGAAAAACAAACGAGACAGTTCCATGAACAAGGAATGGGAATCCAGACATGGTGTTGTGTACAGAGCTTTATCCTGAAGACAACAAGAACAAACATAATAATATATCAGTAAAAAAGCTGCACTATAAAAATCTGCATCGGATTAACATATAAGATTGAACTTGCATAGTAAAACTTCAAAAAAAAGCACATGCTAATTTTCCAGATTGGGAATAAACAACTGACGTATTACAAAACCATAGTTCCGGTCACATGGTTATGACAAAAGCAAAGGATACTTTGCATATCAGCAGAGAGGAGTATGAAATAGCCCCTAAAATCCCGCAATATTTTGTGTAAATAACGCAAAAAAGAAAAACGAAAGAAGACGTACATGTAGAAGAGAGCTGCATTTGAACTCCTTTTTAGAGCTAATGCCATATTGCGGTATGACATTCCTATAGCATAACTTATCAGCAACAAAGATTTGTAGACGCTTGAGTTGACTATGGACTGTCTTTTTTGTCTGGGTATACTTCACATGATGAACAGTATAGATATATCGCTGGGCATAAGGCAGAGCCCAGTTTACAAGTGACACTGTTACAGTATTATCTTGCGAACCTTCATATTTAGCTTCACGTTTTACCACCTGAAAAATACATAAATACCACAAGAGTGAATTGGAATTAAGGTTACATAGTAGAAACGGAGACACATATATCAGTTCTCCCCTGGTATATAAGCTACAAGATGATATTTTTGGAGTAAGTGCATCAACACAATAAGAAAGGCTTACTCTTGTATTTCAGAGCAAATCTAATGTCCCTAGGAAGCCCTTACATGTACAACTAAGTGGCTTGCATTTTTCAATATATTTTTGTGAAGGAGAAGATAAGTTTACCTCAGAAATACTTGGAATGCCCAAGCTGTGCATGAGTCCAGACACTTTTGTTTGAAGCACCTCTTGCTCTTTATCATCATTTTCCCCAAAGTTAATGAACTCAATGTTATCCTTCTTTATAAATCTCTTCTTTAACTTCTCATCATCACACCAACATACGAGACCAAACGAGGAGTGCAAGGAAACCCACTTATCATTTTCAGTAGGAAGTACAGTGTACTCGAGTTCTGAAAGTCTCTCTTTAAAATGAACGACATCTTCGGAAGATTTGCCAGAATTCAAGTCATCACTCCACTTCAAGAAAATTTTGAAGACCTATAGGCATGAACTTAAAACTTTAATAAAGAAGAGCATAGATTGAAGATAAACAGGACGAGATGAATCAGTAAATAACTTACAGCCTTGGCAGCACATGAGGGTGACACATAATGTGCGAACTGCCCTAGAATTTTAAGGTATTCTTGAAAAGGAGGCGTCTCAGGTACTCCACAACCATTCACAAAAAAGTCATGGAGACCTGGATAGATAGTGCACAACGTTTTCCTACGCAATGATTCCACAACACTGCTGATCTGCGAACTGATCTCTTTTATCTCATTTAAAACGCCAGCAGAATCATTCCAGTAAACATCACCAAGTGGCAAGAATATTCCAGATATCAGATCATTCTGCCTACTTCCAATTTCATGTGGTACAAATACAGACGGGAGAGTATGAAGTTTTTCAGTTATTTTCTCCTTTGAATCAGCCATTTCATTCCACAAATATTTGTAAAACCTGGTAATCTGAGAGATGCTGCAAAATTAAAGACAAGGTTGTATGCTGTTAGAAAAAACATCAGGAAAGGACTGTCTCGTATCATCATCAGGGGGTTTTGGAGTCACAACAAGGGGTTGGAAAAACAAACACTTGACTAGAAGAAGCATGTTGTAACTATATAAAAAGAATAACAACTAATTGCAAAATAAATTACATGGAAAATTTATCTGAATCCCATGAACTCTGTTCATACGTACACATAAAAGGCACTTATAAAAACGTTTAGAACTCAGTTCTCATGTCATTAGACCTGATATTTTAGAGCTAAAAAGAAACAAATCTCCAGCAGAAAATCATTTATCAGCCGTAAATCATCCAATGCACAATAGTGAACAGTGTTTAAGAACTTCCTTATTTGTAATAAAGTGGAAAGAAAACAAGTAAAAATGAATGTAACTTAAATCACAACACTCATCTAGAAAAGATGGGAGTCACTGTATAAAAAAAAAAGCAACATGTTGAAATTGCTACCTTGATTTAAAAGAGTCTTCACAGTGTACCCAGGTTTCTAGGATTTCCGGAGCATCATTGAGGCAAACTTTGGTCTTAAAACCAATATCACTGAGTAACTTCACACTTGTAACCTGTTCCACAGTAGCCCAAATATAGAGGTTAAACATATAGGTAAGAAAACTCCTCCGCTCAGTAAGACACTGTAGGAGGTCCATATGGTAGTGAACTAGTAATCATACCAAGCAAAATATAAGATATCAAAACAACACACCGTCCCACAAAGAACCCAAACCTCTAATCAAATTTCAAGACCATCCATGTAATATTATAAGTCCATAGATAAATACTCAAAAATCAATTTATTCACTGCGTATATTCGACTAATAGTTATAATACCAAATAAGACAAAACCAAACCAACCTTAGGAACTGCATAGGGAGCGTTCAAGCCAAGTATTGACTTCACATCATCACAATCATGATAAAGGTCCTTTGCAAGATGCAATTTGTTGTCCATGCTTGAAACTATCCACTGAGAATCACAAATTACCCTCATAAATGAAGATTCTGATGATCTGATGACACCATGCGTACCCGAATAATAGTTAACAGTTGCTTTATCATGGTAACAATCATCCCACAGTCTATCAAGGACTTCCAAAAGATACTTGCAACCTTTGCGGCCATTACTTTTGTTCAAGAGAGACAAGAGATCAACTAGTTCCGGGGATTCCCAATCTTTGACAACTAACTCGGGAGATAACAAGTTGATATCATACTTTTCACAACGTGAAACAGAATAGAATTCAGCAATGCTCTTTTCAACTTGCACCACTTGAACAAAATCAGCTATTCCAATCTCTTGAAAAAATTCCCGCCACTCATTCAATCCGCATGCATAAAATTTTGATGCTGGATGTTTCAAGTAGGTACCATCAACCACAGGCCACAATATATCCAAGTTTTTGGTAAGCTTCTTCATGTTGACTTGGTTTCCAAATTCTTCACCGAAATGAATTGACCCCTCACCTAGCTGTTTCAACCCATAATTTGACAATATCAGAGCTTTGCTTCTTAACTCAGAAATAATGTAGTTCCTCTCATTATGACAAATATGACAGCCAGATCGTAGATGTGTCATCACAAAGCATAAGTAATCAACCATCAAACCCTCCTCTGTACCTCTAATCCTCGCCTCAAAGGCTGGTAATATATGAACTTTTATGATTTCATGTGCTGACAGCTTTTGAACGCCAATTGCACAAAGCATGTCTGTGAGGTCATCTACACAGGATTTTTCATCAACAGAAGACGCCAAAAGAAGGGAATGATCAATGGTTCGGAGATTTCCATATAGCATAGGAAATGCTTCAAATACATCACCAAGATCTAACCCAGAGGTGTCATGGTGCAACCATACTGCACCTTCATCTAAAGAGGTGAACTTACCATTTGACAGGGGAATAAAAGGGATATTGTGAAGGTCATCTATAAGAGTCTTATCTATACCTAACTCTCCATTACCATGCCCAGAAGAACGGAATAGTATGTAAAGTTCAGTAATTATAGACGATAACCATGCAAATCCCATTGACTGCAGACAACCTTTCTTGTGACTCAATGAAGAAAGAATCTGCACCAGAGTCTTCGGCCCGTAGTCTTCAATGCCCAGTGACCTTGACAGAGAATCTGACAAAACTATATCTTTGTCCAAAAAACCCAAAGCAAGATGCTCCTGAAGCAATCCATCCTTAAGAAGAACCCTTATCTTTTCATTCCAGTTTCTTAAAACCTTGCAAGGAGGAACCCATTCTTCACCGTCTCCCTCAAGCAGCAAGCAATTTGTTGTTCTCAATCTAGATATAATAGAACGAGGAAGAGAAGAAAAGAATCCATGCACCTCCCCGACTAGAGGTACGAGCTGCATGTATGAGGACACAGCTTTACCCAGATTCTGGGCGAAAGAAGGAAGACTGCAAAAGGACCTCAAAGCATCCACAAACAAACCCGGAAATTCTGACAACAGCCACTGGTTCCAAGGACTATCCTCATCAACATCCTCCCTTGATGATGTAAGAATGAAATCCCCTTGTATAATAAATTTCAAACCATAAGTTCTTAGAGGAAGAAAAGCAAAAACGGGTTCTTGAATCATACATGATCTGTAAGTTCCATCTTCCATCATGTCAAGAGTGAATCCTATAGAAATCTCTGTTGTCTGAACGCCATCACGAAGATTGGCAGCCTTTAATTTCTCTGATGCCACAAACCAGGTCATACTATTTTCTCCACATGAAACCTTTATGATATTCTTGCTCACAACCTCTTTCCTCATGACCAAGAGAGAATCGTCAAGCATGTTTCTGTATACTATGCACTGGAGGCGATGTAGGAAGAGTAGTAATGACGGATGAAGGTCTGAAAACATAGGTTCAATGTGATTCACTGTCGTTCTTTCAGAATCAATGGCTCTGAAAGGAAGTGTAATGCAAGTGTTCCATCCTGCATCCTCTAGGTGTAAAGCACGGCCAGATAACACGCTGATAAGCGATTCCATATCATGAGGAGGTACAACAGTCGGTAAAATATATCCAATCTGACCCTCACTTATATCAAACTTGAAATGGAAACCATTTGAGTGGATCTCAGGAGCATCAGAAACCTGGAAAGTGGGTCCAAGCAAAAGCGTTAGAATGAATTATCTGAGAAAGAATTTGCTACGATTCGTGTATCACTTAGCTATATACATATGCCTTTCAAGCTGGCAAAGACATGTTTTGGAATAGAAATTCCAAGGCCATTTCTTAGCTTAGCATACTATAATCGTAAACTTAGTATAAGCTTGGATTGTACATACCCGAAACACTGACTTGAAGCCAATTCCTTTCTTCCCTATGTACCCACCAGATCCTTTCTTTGTAGATCGACCAACATCACACAGGGCCCGAATATTCTCAGGCATGAAGCCACACTCATTGTTTAAAACAACAATCCCGGTCTTTTGAAGAATGAATGTGAGTGTGGGTTCCACGTGTTCAGGGTACTTATTGTCATCAGCATTTTGAACCTGAAGCAACAATAGCGAGAGAGTAAGAGGATCACAAATGGAATGTCCATTAAATCTCTCCTGTCTACAGAAATAGTGATAAAGAGACCTACGATGTCAAACAGAGATAACAAACATTTTAATACTCATTAACCCTCCCCATTATAAGAATAAATGATAACGGGTTCATCTACCAGTTGACAGCATAAAGTTATTACCGAATAGCCAATCATCTTGGACAGAATAGAACTCGGTCATAGGAACAGACATATGCATAAGATTGCCCCAGTGAACCTAATTATAATGCTTGCAAGAAGATTATAAAAAAAGAAAGAAAGAAGGTAAGAGTTCTCACGAGTTCAAGAATGAAGTGTGAATCTTGAGAATACAATTCCTGGGACAAACACTGAAGTGCTCTTCCTAACCGAGCATGTTGTTTCTGCAGCATATTCATCTCAGTACCAGAAGAAGTTGAGTCCAGCCCAAATTCATCCTGTCTGATTGAATCAATAACAGAGACTGGATTATCATGAAACTCGGGTGCAGTCTGGGTGAAAGCCTCCCCAACAGAATCACATGAAGTACCAGCATCACCAACTGTGTGACAAGATTCATGAGGTTCATTTTTGTATTCGCACGACTTCTCTGATACGATCATGCATCGTTGTTCGGTCTGAATTAGGTCATCCAATTCGGTTTGCACAAAACCTGCGCCAGAATCTAAGTTGGACAAAGCATTCTCCACTACAGCTGAGTTCGGTGAAAATGATGAGGAAAACTTATGGTAATCACTGATCCACTCAACAATGCCTAGCAGCAACCCGACATCATGAAGCATAATGCGCTGCTCTGTGTGTTCGCATGCAGACAAAACAGTTGTAGGAGCATCTTTAACAACAGAACGTAGTCCCGAAAGCAAGACATCAACAACTAAACTGCGAAATTCCCCAGGTAGATACCCCAGACAATCAAGAAGAAACTTAGAGGCAGCATAGTTACTTTTAGCCACTTTATTTCTCTGTTCTACTATCATCTTGTCCAAAGAAGTACTCGGCTTCACTGGCACATGCATGCGCACAACAGAATTCCTATCATTTAGCTCCACCTCCTCGGAATGGTTATCAAAAGAAACTTCAAATGCACGTTTTGCGTAGCATTTTAAAAGGGAAAATGGTAGATGTGTTCGTCCATTTAATGATATCAACGACAACAACTGTGCAGCCGTATGGTAAGCAGATCCTCGAAGAGCAGCCTCTAAGAACGAATCTGCTGTTGCAGAAGGATCTGTTCTAATGATCTTACCATCCCTTGTCGCTAGACACAACAGATCTTTTGAATTAATCTCATTTAAACAGCCCATAAGAGGACCAAACTGTGGGGCATACCTAAGATCCCAGTGACACCATGAATTCAAGTCTGACAACAATGGAACTCTAAGCAAAACATCTAAAACCTCTTTGGAAGCAACAGCATTAAGAATGCTGCTTCTTGCTTCAGTATCATTTCCCACTGTCAGAGATTCTTCCAGATGCTTACTGGTCAAAGAGTTTTCAGCTCCCAACAATGTTGCAGAAAAGAGGACACATTTAGAATAAGACTTCTTCTTAGCAATGATTTCAGTGAAATTTTCCTCTGAATCTCTTCCTACAACCTTAAAATTGATTGATGGAAACTGTTCTGCAAGCAGTCGAGCTACCATTTCTCTAGATATTACATTATCACCTGAAAATTCAGAAGCTTGTGAAAGCAAAAGGGTCAACAGATTCTCATTCACGTGGGCCTCCAGAGGAAATTCTTCCCGTAATTCTCTAGATAGAAACCTTTGAAGTTGTGTTGGTAGTAGTAACATATGTTTTTCCAAGAAAGTGAAAAACCCACCCCAACCAAGAGACTCAAAATTATGCACTTGAAATTGCTCTACCAACAAAACCTCGCAACTCTGTAGCTTCCTAAAGATACCAATGTGCTTCTCTCCAGAAAGATCATGCTCAAAATACAAGGAAAGTCTTCTGATAATTTCTTCAACAGTGTTACCTAATAGATAAAATTGATCAGATTGCAAAGTGTAAGAGAATTGACTAGCCCCAAAAGACTACCACAGAACCTTATTAAATAATGCATCTCAAGAAAACATTTCCCATTCTATTATAGTTCCTTAATCGTATAACTTGGATAACTAAAGTACTATCATGATGCTACATACAGTGTAGCTTGACCATAATTTGAAAAAGTACTTGGCAACAAATAACCGAAATTAAACATGCAGAGAGCGCAAATGAAGATAGAGAACAAAAAAATACTCACTGTGTTTAGGAGGCATAACATGCTGAGTTTTGCTTNAACTGTCAGAGATTCTTCTAGATGCTTACTGGTAAAAGAATTTTCAGCTCCCAACAATGTTGCAGAAAAGAGGACACATTTAGAATAAGACTTCTTCTTAGCAATGATTTCAGTGAAATTTTCCTCTGAATCTCTTCCTACAACCTTAAAATTGATTGATGGAAACTGTTCTGCAAGCAGTCGAGCTACCATTTCTCTAGATATTACATTATCACCTGAAAATTCAGAAGCTTGTGAAAGCAAAAGGGTCAACAGATTCTCATTCACGTGGGCCTCCAGAGGAAACTCTTCCCGTAATTCTCTAGATAGAAACCTTTGAAGTTGTGTTGGTAGTAGTAACATATGTTTTTCCAAGAAAGTGAAAAACCCACCCCAACCAAGAGACTCAAAATTATGCACTTGAAATTGCTCTACCAACAAAACCTCGCAACTCTGTAGCTTCCTAAAGATACCAATGTGCTTCTCTCCAGAAAGATCATGCTCAAAATACAAGGAAAGTCTTCTGATAATTTCCTCAACAGTGTTACCTAATAGATAAAATTGATCAGATTGCAAAGTGTAAGAGAATTGACTAGCCCCAAAAGACTACCACAGAACCTTATTAGATAATGCATCTCAAGAAAACATTTCCCATTCTATTATAGTTCCTTAATCGTATAACTTGGATAACTAAGGTACTATCATGATGCTACAGTGTAGCTTGACCATAATTTGAAAAAGTACTTGGCAACAAATAACCGAAATTAAACATGCAGAGAGCGCAAATGAAGATAGAGAATAAAAAAATACTCACTGTATTTAGGAGGCATAACATGCTGAGTTTTGCTTAACTCACGGTTTTCACTTGGGTTAATTTCACCAACTTGATTTCCTGAGCCTGTATTAGTCGTGTCACTTAAGCTAGTCATTTGCAAATTATCATATATGCTATCCCACATTCCACGTCGTAATGAAGTTACCTGCCAATGTAGCATAAGAAAAAAATGAAGCAAAAATAAGAGACAATGGGTATAGGAAGCTCATCTTTAAGAAAATTAGAACCAATGCATGCAAGCAAATGAGAAAATATCAGTAGAACTGAAAATATCCTGCTTCAACATCTATGTCATACTAGATGTGTCGGAAAATATATGTTTTGTCCATACATTAATTATTACAATTAAACATAAGATGAAATGCTTCCAGGGCAAGTTAGCTTTCAACTTAACAGATAATATTTTACAACACAAAACAGAACTCTGCATATTTCATTTAATATAGCAAATTGGTATCACTAAAGATGCTCATTCTACCGTATTTCAGTGAGAGGAAAGCATAGTCATATGTAGTAAAAAGAAAATCACAGAACAAACTGATGATCTTGATTTGACAGAGAAAGGTAAAGTCAACCCACAGAAAAACATCTATACTGTTCCAAAAGTAACTTAAATGAAGCCCATAACAGAGAGAGATAAAAGTCGATCTACAGAAAACATAACTCTTTTGCCAAACAATATGTGACACATTTCAAATTTTCTAATCTATATCCTACACATTTTTCTTTATTTTTAGCTGAACAAAACAATTCATAATGAAGTAAACAAATCCGTAGAAAAACTCCTTAACAAGGGGGTAAAATGAAGTTACTACTCAATTACGGCAAACATCTGCAACTTTTCCTTCAGCAAAAGTAAATGAAATGAATTAATTGCAAAGATAAAGAGATACAATTGCTTGAAACAGCTTTCCCACTGCACCTAAAGACTCTTGTAATGTTGCGGTTTTATTTTCGTCTGATTGTCAAGAATAAACAAAGACAATTAAAGAAAGACAATGCAGACACTTCTCGAACATTGAACAAGATGCTTTTTGCACAAGGCACGAAACCAGGTAAATTTTTTTTGAGATGCTACAAACTCGATGTTAAATTTCAGGTGTAAAAAAGGAATAGCAAGGAAATTTCATAATAGTAACATGAGATGTTGGAAGATTTTCATTAGTTCATTTAATAGGGAAACAAAGAGATGAAGTAGGGGCTGGAGGTGACAAGGGGGTAAAGTTTTGAATGATCCACAGTGTGTAGTATTTTTTTATCCTTATTCAGCCTGCCTCAGTGACATTGTGATTTATCAAAGAGCAAAACTGAACTAGAGGAAGTTTATACATTTGCTGAACTCAACTCCAAGACTTTGCAACTGGGTGCTACGTCTTAGTTCAGGAGCAGGGAGGCTTGAATTACACAGAAACAAAAAAAAAAGAGTACGAGAAAGAACAGAAAAACAACAAGAGCAAAACCAACATTAAACCAAGTAACTGTAGATGTATGAGCGGAAATCGTCTAGCTTTTAAATCCAGCAAAACTTCCAGAATTTGAAAAGGAGATATAACAGAAAATAGTGAGCCTGTGTTACACAGTGAAACCATCATATATCTTTTCAACCGGAAAAAAGCAAAAAAAAAGGGAAAAACAAAAAGGGTAAAGTAAAAAAAGTAAAACTGAGGAGTGGAGTAAAAAATGAGTTTGAATGTAAATCGGAATTGCAAACGTGAAATAATCTCGCATCCTTCACTTTGAAATATATGAGTAGTTCACACAGACCTAGACAGAATAACCACATCATTTTCCATCTTCAAAGTGACGGAAAACAACAGCTTTTTCTTTAATAAATATTTGATAGATGAAAAAAAAAAATCTTAAATTTAGTAGCCAAACATCCTTTTGTTCTAATCCAAATTGGGAGATAGGATAAAACAGCTATTTTGCAGAGAAAAAAAAATACATCCTTGGATGAGGACGTCAGATTAGGAGGCACTAAACGAGATTTTTACTAAAATTCTTCAATTAAATTCAATGAAAGGAAAAAAGAAAAACGCAAAAAACTTTAACAAAAGTAATATGACCACTCACAGCGACATTTAGTAATCCAACAAACGGAAATGATGACATTGCTTTAGCTCTTTTAATCTGAGCTCGTCGTCCTTCAGAGCCCCCCAAGTTGTAAAAAGACAACATCTTCTCGACAAACTACAGTAATAAAAGAGAGTATTAGAAAATAAACGAACATGAACCTACGGTGTATTTGATATATGAATCAAACAGTCATCCAATCTCAATATGAACTTACGGTTGAAATGCTTAGCTCTTTACATGTGTCCTTCCAAGTTGAAATAAACACCCTTAAATCTCCTTCAGAAAGTGTGAAATCAGCCTCATCGACACTGAAAACCTTCTTAGCATCAGAATCATCAGCCAATTTAAGTATCTCTTGTTTTGCGTGTCCTTGTGACTTAGAGGGGGCTTTTCTAAGCAGTTTGGACGAATCAGATTTTTCGTGATTACGTTTTTCACCCTTCCTTTTCTTATTGGAGCCCCCAAGCCGCTTCATCTCTTCCGCAACAGATGGATATGGACAACTATTGATATGGTCAGAACTATTAAGATTCCCAACCTCATATACATTATCACTATCATCTGAGCTTGATGAATCAAATCTTGTATGCTTGCCACAGTAATCCTTATGATGTAAAGCAAATGAGTCAGCACGCTCAGAGACAGTTAAGGGTCTATCTTGCCGTTGTTTCTTTGAGGAGGGGATGTGATACTTTTGATGCAGCTCAGTCAGTAAGACTTTCAATGTTTCACCTTCTTGTCTCTTCGCGTCTAGAATGAACGATACATACATCCTACAAAAGATGTACATATAATCAGGCTAATACAGTTCATACTAAGAACAAGCTGAGAACCTAATCTAGTAATCTCTTATAAAACCAGATCCAACATTTGAAAAACCAAAAAAAAATATTCTAAGAAGACATCTCCTTGATCAAGTTTTATAAAGCAAGCTTACTGTACTATCAAAATAAGTTAACTCATAAGCAAGTTTAGAATCCAGAGAAAAATCATACCGCAAGCTCTGAATACGCACACCAAGCTTTTCCTTGCTTGTAACTGACTTTTGGCTTGCAACAAAATTGAGAAATTCATCGAGCTTAACATCTTCTGTCATATAAGTGTGCAGATAGCTATCAAGAAATGATATTATCTCCTCACTAGTGATCTGAACTGGGCCAGTAGAACTGGATATGGATGGAAAATAGAGCAAGACTAGTGGATGCTGAAGCAAAGGTCCCAATTCCAAATCATCGAAAGAATCAACAAACTCGTTCCGGCATATTGCCGCTTCCAAATCATACAGGGTCACGATTCTTCTAGCCCCAACGAAGCAGTGAATAAATGCATTGATCTACAAGAGATACACCAAAATCTTTTTCCTCAACATAAAAGCTCTGCAGAAGAAGATAGACATAGTCCAGATATGAGAAAGTTTCCGTTCTTACCTTGCCTTCAATGGCCATAAGTTGACGAAGAGAAGGAACATCTTGCATTTGAACACCCAAGGAACGCCAAGAATCAGCCTGAAGTTCTTCAAGAACCGCTCTGGACACTCTAGTCGAAGAAACACTCTCTCCAGCAGCAGCGACTGCTTTACGCGTCTTGTTAACCGCCTTATCAATCCGCATAACTTCAACTTTGCGCTTCGGTTTTGCGGATGACTTATCCAAAGACACATTATGAGTAGAGATGGGTAGAGTCACACTAAAGGAATTAGCACTCTCACCAATAGCAAAATCAGAACTCGGGGGGACAACATCAGTCCCCTGTACAACAACCTCCTCTTGCCGTCTTCGTTTAAAGGAAGAGCTTTCGAAAAGTTCGTGGCTTTGAGAGGAGGTACTGATATCGTTGTTACTAGGCAAAGATGATTGAGGAGGGAAAGAGAAGCTGTTCTGGCTATGGTTCTGAAGGAAAACATTAGCGTTAGCTCCAAATTGGTGAGGGATTTGTTGTTGATGATGGAAGCTAAGATTCTGGAAATTAGGGTTTCCGAGGGAGAAGTCTGGTAAACTAGGGCGGTAAAAATTCGCCGGAAACTGAGGGAGAGGGTATCTAATAGGTTGTTGATTGAAATTGGGAAACAAGGGATTCGCCTGAGGAAGGTATCCTCCTCCACCGGGAACGGTGTTGTTGATGTTTCCGTTGCCTCTGCCACTTCCACTGTTGTTAGTGGAGGCGTTTAGAGGCCACGAACCGTCGCGGTTCCCTTGCATTCGTCGGCTGAGGGGAAAAATTAAAAAAAAAAACGGTATAGTTGGAGAAGAAAGGGTTTAAGAGCGTCTCCTCTCTCTTATATACACGATGAGAGTGAGTCTGTGTCTCTCTCTTAGCTTCAGAGGGTTAGGGTTTAGGGTGACGCGTCCGGTTTTGGTTCCGATTTTGCAAACCGGAATTCGGGTTCCGTGATTCTTAGAAAGGTACTGATATCGTTATGTATTTGGTATTCCTTACACCAAATCTCCATCATTCATTTGATGAGAGGGTTTTCTCGTAATAAAAAAATTATTTATTTTGATTTTTTGGTGTCTTCAAACTTAAGAATGATAGATAAGGTGAATATGTAATATTCATTTTCCATCTATGTAAAGCTAATAATACTTGGAGAACACTCTCCTATACTTGTATATATTGTATATATTGTATATCTTACAATTAATGAATACAAAAGTAACTCACATCATTATTCAGTAACACTAGATTAGGATCCGCGGTACAGGGCAAAATTATTTATAACTAAAATATATAAATTATAAGCTGTATTTGTTGGTTAAATATGTTATAATTATATAATAAGTGATATTTTTCTTGTTTAAACCATATAATACCGCAATATATTTTATTTTTTACATAATATTTATTTAATCAATTTAATTAGATATGTATTATCTGATACCGACAATGATAACAAAAAATGAAATGATTTTTTACCCGTGTAACACCGAATTAGTGATATTTTTTAATTTACATAAATATCGATAAAACTCGTCCCGCTATATAAATACATCCCGAGATATTTTAACTCACACTATATCATCTTAATTTTTAATATATATTGTGTACATACGGTATAATATTTATCATATTTAACCTTTTAAAAATCTTTAAAATAAAGAACCGGAATAAACCAAATAATTTTTTTTAAAGTTTGAATGCCTGATAAATCAAGCTTTCTACTCATTTGTATTTGAAATCATTTTGCTCTCTTTTATAGTTTGACTCTGAACCATTGCCCAATTTTTTTAAACAATGTGGGATATTGTACCCATATGTTTTTATTCATCTATTGAGTAATATATGTCTGTTTTTAAAATTTTGTATTACATCATATGCATGAAAAATCACAATTTTTACTAACTAAATGTATTATAGAATAATTCAAGATAATTTTAAATATAAATTCAAATAAAAATGAAAGGAAATCATATATCTATGTTTGAATGAGGTAGAAAGATTTCCTTATTTTTATAAATCTTACCTATAACTAATTTTGAAATTTTTGGTAACTAATATTAAAGTTAATGCATTGGATGCTAATTGTTTCCAAAATGAATTTTTTTGTCAAAAGTTGCTGCAAAAATACTTATAGATGGTATTAGGGGTGTCAAACGGGCATGCCCGCGCCCGAACGGGACCGTGACGGTCCCGTATTTTCAGCGATCCGCCGCGGACAGGTCCGCCACGGGCGGCGGGCAACGTATCTCTGCCCATGCCCGCTCCGCCTAGTTTTGCGGACTAACGGGCATGCCTGCGGGCTTTGACATCTCTACTAAAGTGGGTTCTTGTGGAGTGGGTTCTAGACGTAATGTAAACAAATTTAGTATTTTCAGAGGTAAGTAAACTAGACGTAATGTAAAGCTTTGCGTCTCTAACTCTAAACTAGGCCGAACGTTCAGACATGTAATAGTTCTTATCTTTGTTTTAGAGTTAGTTATATATAAGAGGGGAATTTTCTCAAAAAAATTGCTTGCAGGCTCTAAACCAGCAAATAACTGTATGCTCTGTTATTATCTTTGTATGCTCTGTTGCAGACATGTAGACATGTAATAGTTCTTATCTTTGTATGCTATGTTGCAAATAAATTTAGTATGCTCTGTTTCAAAACAATATATCAAATAAATTGCAGGCCCCTACCTGCCCAAAGAGAGATGCATCCGTAACGAAGGAGAAGACTTACAGTAGCACAATTTCAAGATAGAGAGCATCCTTGTGCCATAGATTCACGTACCGGTACTAGTCACCAAAATTTGCAGGCCCCTACCTGCCCAAAGAGAGATGCATCAGTAGGGTAAAAGCTGTAACATCCCGGTTTTTGAAATTGGGAATTGGGCCGGTTTGTTTTCTTTTCGAGCCCATTGAAGCCCAACAAGAACAAGTCATAACGAAAAGGGTTTATTTTGTGTAATTGTGTTAACGTGTATAGGCTTATATCGCCGCCGTCCTTGTTCAGCAAGAGAGGAGAGCCGATGAACCCTCAAAACACACCAGCAACTTGATCGTTGAGTATTGGAAAGCTTAAGTTGTGTTCTTGTTGTTGGTGTTGTTATCGGTAAGAAGGAAACGATGGAGAGACGTTGTTGTTGTGATGAGTCTCGTGGAGGAGAAGCTTACCGTACGGACCCGTGGTTCTCGCTAGTCACCGTCGAACACCATCATTGGTCAGTTAGCCACCGTGAGTCACCGGATGACCGCCGCTGTCATCGGAGCAGTCGTGGTCCATCGGAGATGTCGTTAAGGGTAAGGAAACCCTATTTTATTATGTAGCTTGCGGAATAAGTTTCTGATATTGTCTTGATGGATCTGTTGCTTTGTTGTTGTTTGATTGTTGAGAGATGAGGATGTGACAACTGTGGACTTGAAGCTTTGTTGATCGGCGTTGCTGACCCGTCAAGAATCATTGAGTGTAAACGCCGAGAAAGGTAAACGGCGAAACTCTTTCTCGTGTCTGTCGTTGTGTTGTGTTGCATTGATTATTGAGCCGAGAAGCTTAACCAACTAAACCAGAGGATTTGAGTCCAGAACCGAAACTTGTTTATCGAACGTGCATGACTTAATTTGTGGTGTCATGCATGGTTAGTGGTTACGTACGTTGTCGATGACGTTGGTTAATATAATATTGGTGAATCCGTGTATTGTGGCTGGTTGAGGAATTGGTATTGTGGGAGCATGTGATCGTACGTGGACTAAACTGTGGTGTATTATATTAGAATTTGATCTAATTAATTTAATTAAAGGAAACACCATAAGTATAAGTTATGAGACTTTGGTTAGGGTTGTTCTATTGGATTAATATCATGGTTATGGTCTTTGATCGGCTATTATAAACTGTTGCAGATTGAGAAGTGTTGTTGGACCGTATTTGCGTTGTTGCTATTTCTAAATCAAGGACTGATTCATGTGGCTAAGGTGAGGACTAGTTGGTGTCTTCTACATATTCAAATGTGTTTGGATAGTTGCTTAGTTTAAGATTAAGCTGAGTATACCTACGAGTTGCATATATTATGAGTAACCGTATTTGTTTGTTGAGTGTATTAATATTTATAAGTATATAAATATGTTTTGATAAAGTATAAGAAAAGAGAATTAGTATCTTAGAGTTAGATATTGAACTAAAATGGATATTTTATGCGTGTTGATTGATGATGGCGTGATTGCGTGAATACATGTTATGTTGTGGTAAAATAAGTGCTTGTGTGTGAGGATATAAGGTGCCAAGGCACGTAGATGCAGGAGAGCCGCAGAGAGTCCTGCAAGGAGAGTTCCTTGTAGTTGTGTGGTGGTCTACGGGCGCGGAATGCGGGTAGATCAAGATTGGCTGACGAGCCAACGTGTGGTTGTGCGTGGAAGAAGTGCGAGAAGCACGAGGAATCCGGATACGCAAGTGAAAATGTGCAGGAAGAAGTGCGAAAGCATGAGGAATCCGGTAATGCACAACGTGCAGGAAGAAGTGCGAAAGCATGAGGAATCCGGTAATGCACGGGTTGACGTGTTTGACACGTGGTATCATGGGACGTACGTAGTTCCATTTGTGTGATATGTGCGTATGTTTGTGTGTCATAGGATTTAGGACACAATGATTGCTGCTTGTCTTAGGTTTAGACTTTGGGATTGTCTAAGCGTGTTTGGGTGTGGAGACTTCGAGAGCCCTAAGGCTTTCCCTCACTGAGTAATTATCAATTACTCACCCCTCTCTTTTTGCAGGTTGGTTAAGTCAAGAGTTCGTTTTGCGTTGTTAGCTGGTAGTTTTGCATTTAAAGAGTGTTTCAGGTCGGGCCAGGAAGTCAACCGTTGGCCAGCTCCGGATATCGAGTTTGGGTATTACAATTTTGGTATCAGAGCCCAAGGTTATGTCAAACCGGTTCCGACCCGGGAGGCAGTCCTGAGGGGTGTGTAGGCTTAGAAGCTGAAGTGATAAGTTGACTTGGAGAAGTTAACGTTGATGGATAAGAATGCTACTAAGGTCCGTAGTTTTTCTTGGAGTCGTATGTAACAACTGGAAGTTGGTAAGGAGTTTGCTAGTATGGTTAAACCAATTACTCAACTCACATGGATGGACGTGATGTTCGAGTGGACAAAGGTGTGGGATACTAGCTTCTAAAATCAAATGGACATTTGACGAATATCCAAGTTTATATTTTTGTTTAACGTTTATCGGGATGGGCCACAAAATTTAAAAAATGAGATTTTGTATAAAGCTCAACAGCAGAGTTTATTCTAGTGCTTGGAGAGCACAAAAGGGAGTTGCAGTGGAAGAAGTGGAAATGAGAAGTGTGGGAGGACACCACAAAATATTTCACATTATGGACTTCTACAGAGACTGTGTATGCGTGTTAAAGATGATTAAAAAAAAATTCTTGCTTGTCATTTCATTGGAGATATGTTGTTTATAATTCAAAGTTGTCTTAACCCGAATGGAAAAGGGTGTGGTGACAATGGAGATTGATAGTGGACAGCTACAGACGACTAGCAGTAGGGATGCAACTTGGGTAGTTGTAGAGCTCGATCAAGAGTCAAAACGAAAGACGTTAAAAAAAAAAAAGAGATTGGAAGAAGAGGAAGACGCTAAGTCTACAATGTATGAAGTTTGATAGGTGGTATATGAATCTAGTAAGGATAGTGAAATGGAGATCACTAAAGATTATGAGGAGACATTATTTCTATTTGGTGTTCAATGAATGCATAACGTACATTATGTGGTGAAGGTGCATTACATGAGAAGTACTACCTTGAAAAAAATGCATGGAAGTGTGTAAACCAAACGGAACAAGAGCCGTAAGAGAGTGTTAGGAAAACACTATGTTAATTTTTAAAAGTTGGAAAACTTTCAGAGGGAAGTCAATTTTACAGAGTGAGCGCAGCGGAAGCTTGGTGGATCATGTAACTCTGTGTTGCAAAAAAAACGTAATGGTCACGGTTAATGTGTACACTTTTGAACATTGTTAGACAAGGTTGTATGTTGGCGAACTGGTTATTTTCACAAGTCAAGGTAATGAGGTAATGGAAAAACCTTTTGTTGGAAATTGGAGTATTCTATTCAACTTTAAGAACTATTGAAAGATGTGTGTTATAATGACTACTTGACATCCCATGTTGCGTTGGATTAAATCATAGTAATGGAAGAGTTGGGTTTTACCTTATCAAAAGCTGAAAATGAGGAGCATTAAGAAATTATTTCTAGTAAAGGGAAACTAGTTTTTACCAAGTGGAAACTTGTGATTCGTTGTTGACAAGAAAAGTTTGAAAAGAAATGGAACCGGACATATAGGAGAAGGACACTCCAAGTTGGATTGGATAATCTAAAACATTAGAGATCAAACTAAGGACACTCCAAGTTGGGACAGACACTAAGAGGGGGAGAAACTGAATCGCAAATCCGAAGACGAATTTATTTTAAGTGGGGAGAATTGTAACATCCCGGTTTTTGAAATTGGGAATTGGGCTGGTTTGTTTTCTTTTCAAGCCCATTGAAGCCCAACAAGAACAAGTCATAACGAAAAGGGTTTATTTTGTGTAATTGTGTTAACGTGTATACGCTTATATCGCCGCCGTCCTTGTTCAGCAAGAGAGGAGAGCCGATGAACCCTCAAAACACACCAGCAACTTGATCGTTGAGTATTGGAAAGCTTAAGTTGTGTTCTTGTTGTTGGTGTTGTTATCGGTAAGAAGGAAACGATGGAGAGACGTTGTTGTGGTGATGAGTCTCGTGGAGGAGAAGCTTACCGTACGGACCCGTGGTTCTCGCTAGTCACCGTCGAACACCATCATTGGTCAGTTAGCCACCGTGAGTCACCGGATGACCGCCGCTTTCATCGGAGCAGTCGTGGTCCATCGGAGATGTCGTTAAGGGTAAGGAAACCCTATTTTATTATGTAGCTTGCGGAATAAGTTTCTGATATTGTCTTGATGGATCTGTTGCTTTGTTGTTGTTTGATTGTTGAGAGATGAGGACGTGACAACTGTGGACTTGAAGCTTTGTTGATCGGCGTTGCTGACCCGTCAAGAATCATTGAGTGTAAACGCCGAGAAAGGTAAACGGCGAAACTCTTTCTCGTGTCTGTCGTTGTGTTGTGTTGCATTGATTATTGAGCCGAGAAGCTTAACCAACTAAACCAGAGGATTTGAGTCCAGAACCGAAACTTGTTTATCGAACGTGCATGACTTAATTTGTGGTGTCATGCATGGTTAGTGGTTACGTACGTTGTCGATGACGTTGGTTAATATAATATTGGTGAATCCGTGTATTGTGGCTGGTTGAGGAATTGGTATTGTGGGAGCATGTGATCGTACGTGGACTAAACTGTGGTGTATTATATTAGAATTTGATCTAATTAATTTAATTAAAGGAAACACCATAAGTATAAGTTATGAGACTTTGGTTAGGGTTGTTCTATTGGATTAATATCATGGTTATGGTCTTTGATCGGCTATTATAAACTGTTGCAGATTGAGAAGTGTTGTTGGACCGTATTTGCGTTGTTGCTATTTCTAAATCAAGGACTGATTCATGTGGCTAAGGTGAGGACTAGTTGGTGTCTTCTACATATTCAAATGTGTTTGGATAGTTGCTTAGTTTAAGATTAAGCTGAGTATACCTACGAGTTGCATATATTATGAGTAACCGTATTTGTTTGTTGAGTGTATTAATATTTATAAGTATATAAATATGTTTTGATAAAGTATAAGAAAAGAGAATTAGTATCTTAGAGTTAGATATTGAACTAAAATGGATATTTTATGCGTGTTGATTGATGATGGCGTGATTGCGTGAATACATGTTATGTTGTGGTAAAATAAGTGCTTGTGTGTGAGGATATAAGGTGCCAAGGCACGTAGATGCAGGAGAGCCGCAGAGAGTCCTGCAAGGAGAGTTCCTTGTAGTTGTGTGGTGGTCTACGGGCGCGGAATGCGGGTAGATCAAGATTGGCTGACGAGCCAACGTGTGGTTGTGCGTGGAAGAAGTGCGAGAAGCACGAGGAATCCGGATACGCAAGTGAAAATGTGCAGGAAGAAGTGCGAAAGCATGAGGAATCCGGTAATGCACAACGTGCAGGAAGAAGTGCGAAAGCATGAGGAATCCGGTAATGCACGGGTTGACGTGTTTGACACGTGGTATCATGGGACGTACGTAGTTCCATTTGTGTGATATGTGCGTATGTTTGTGTGTCATAGGATTTAGGACACAATGATTGCTGCTTGTCTTAGGTTTAGACTTTGGGATTGTCTAAGCGTGTTTGGGTGTGGAGACTTCGAGAGCCCTAAGGCTTTCCCTCACTGAGTAATTATCAATTACTCACCCCTCTCTTTTTGCAGGTTGGTTAAGTCAAGAGTTCGTTTTGCGTTGTTAGCTGGTAGTTTTGCATTTAAAGAGTGTTTCGGGTCGGGCCAGGAAGTCAACCGTTGGCCAGCTCTGGATATCAAGTTTGGGTATTACAAAAGCAGTTAATTGAAAAATCCCAGAAATAAGCTACTCAACGTGGAAAAGCAGAGAAGCATATCGCCCTATTCCATTGAAGCTACAGATAAACATAACGTAGACTTACAGTAGCACAATTTCGAGATAGAGAGCATCCTTGTGCCATAGATTCACGTACCGGTACTAGTCGCCAAAAAAGTATAAACTGGTTTCTTCTCCCATTGACCATCCATGATCATATCAGTGACATAAAAAACATACTTTCATAAAAATAGCAACAATTGTTGTCGCCACGATCATATACCTATAATAGAAAACTCATCATCAGATACATAATATCACAAGTCTCAATGAATTCAACAAAAGAGCAAGCCAATGTAAAGCCTTGATCAACAAAAGAGTAACAACCAAAGGAAGAAACCCACTAGAAAAGTCATGTCGAACGATAGTAATAGCAAAGAGAATCTCCATAAGCTCTCTCCAAGCTTGCTCATTCAGCCTCTCGACTTCTGCTTATCTAAGTGATCCCAAGAAGACGAATTTGACCAAATGCCAGAGACTGAACATATGAACCAAACACATATTGAGAAGCAGCACTAAACTGATCTTTGAGGTTGATAAATAAACCGTAACTGGATAAATTACAGCCAGAGGCGCTATAAACTGATCTTTCTACTGCTGAAAGCATGATAAATTACAGCCAGAGTCGCTATAAAACTAAGGCCTGCGTATGTTCTTAGTCATACCAATCTGATGCTTCACTCTCTTGTTACCATGACTCAATATCTCAAGAACCTGACAGATGAAATAAACGCCACTGAGACTTAAATTCACAATTTCTATAACTCTAGCTAGTACAATTTGAAATCATCTGACCCTAAAAATCAGTTTTAAATCTCTAATTGTCTTGTTAGTTTTAGAAATTGAGAGGACATGATAAGTGCCACTTACTCGATTAGAAGATGTAAATCTCTAATTGCCTTGTTAGTTTTAGAAGAAGATGGAAGATGCGGTCGAAAGAAAGTAGAAGAAGATGGAAGACGTGATCGAAAGTGGGACTGTGGGAGTCTGGGAGACGAAGATGAAAAACGGAAGAAGAAGAAGATGGAGAATGTTCTATCGGGTAATCCGCAAACCCGCAACCCGCGACGGGTAAACCCGCTTCAATCCGCCAACCAAACGGGTCTGGCCCGTTATGCCCGCTAAAATTTGGGCTTTAATGATTAGGCCCATGCCCGCTCCGCTATGCTTCTTACTGGACTATGCCCACGGGCATCTGGCCCGTTTGACACCCCTAGATGGTATCATAACAGGTTTGCTCCCAAATTTTGATTTAACTATCAAACTCGTTTTATTTCTTTTGTTAAGCCAAGTGCTTCTAAGTTCAATTTCATCACGAACCTCTAAATCTAAGCTATTGAGCTTATGTTTGTTCAGATCTATCATCATAGATATCTGAATCTAAACCAAATGCTTTTTCTTTTTATTTTTCTTTATTTTGTTTTTAAAGAAAATATTTTCATCATTTTCAATCATTCAAGCTTCTTAGACCATCATTAGTGGTGGGTACTCTCTAAGTTACTCTCATATTAATTAATTATATAATTAATACTAAATTAATCAAAGCAACCCTAAGAGAACTTAAGCAAAATCACCCCATTACTAGAGAACCCTAAAGAAGGTTACTCAAGCATTTAAATAATAATTTTTTAATTTGTGTTTATTAATTATCAAACTTTAATTATCTAAAATGATAAAACAATTATTTAATTTTTTATATTATATAAAATAGAAAACAATATTTTACAAACTTTAAAATATTAAACATATTTTAGAAAATTGGGAATAGTAGTACATATTTTATAAAATTCGAAATATTAAACATATTAAACAGAATTTGGAATAAGATTTATTGTGCGGTTGCACCAAATTTTTACCAGATATGCTCAATCAAGTCTTTTTGCAAAAGATCATGCATTTGTGTATCATGAACATCATTTCGAATGCCCATCATATTATGTAGATTTGTTGGCATATCTGTAGAATATGATAAATCGACATGAGAACTTCCGCTTCCTTCTCCATGATGGAATTCGTTGGATCGTAGAAATTGTAGTCATGTCATTCGTCTTCCACTATCATGTTATGCAGGATGATAGATGCTCTCATTATTTTCCCTATTTTTCCTTTATCCCAAAAAAGTGCGGGATTCTTCACGATTGCAAATCGAGCTTGCAAGACTCCAAATGCACGCTCTACATCTTTACGACATCCTTCTTGCCATTGAGCAAAGAGTTTTGCTTTTCGACCACGTGGAAGTGTAATAGATTGGATGAAAGTTGCCCATTTGGGATAGATACCGTCCGTGAGGTAGTACGCCATTTTGTATTGCCGTCCATTGACAACGTATCTAACTCTCGGAGCTCGGCCCTCTAGGATATCATAAAACACCGGGGAGCGGTCAAAGACATTGATATCATTTAACGAACCCAGTGGTCCAAAAAATGCGTGCCAAATCCATAAATCTTGTGATCCCACAGCCTCTAGTACGATTGACGGTTTACCAGATCCACGTGTATATTGTCCTTTCCATGCAGTGGGACAATTCTTCCACTCCCAATGCATACAATCTATGCTCCCTATCATTCCGGTGAAACCGCGATGTTCTCCAATATTCAGCAATCGTTGGAGGTCTTTCGATGTAGGTCTTCTGAGATACTCGTCGCCAAACAGATGTATAACTCCCTCAACAAAATGTAGAAGGCATTTGTGGGTAGTTGTTTCAGCGAGTTGTAAATATTCATCCATCGCATCTGCCGAACATCCGTATGCCATCAAACGAATAGCTGACATACATTTTTGAAGTGCAGAAAGACCGAGCCTTCCAGTAGCATCTCGCCTTTGTCTGAAGTATGGGACTCCATTCTCAATAGTATTAACAATACAAAGAAACAATGGTTTTTTCATTCTAAAGCGATGGCGGAACATAGCTTGAGTGTAAATCGGATTATCACTAAAATAATCATTCCATAGCCGAGTGTGATCTTCTTCGCGGTCTCTATTAACGTGGACTCTTCGGATAATTGGAGCTGATGGTACATATGGGTGAGTGGGGTTGTATTGGATATCCTCCACTATACTATCAACTTCCTCCTCTACAATATTATCAACTTCTTGATCGGAACTCCAATTAGACATCTTTTGACAATTTGGGTTTAGTAGAAGGCTTATGGGAAGTTTGATTTATTTTGTAAGGGAGAAGGATTTTTCTTTGGTAGAGGAGGATTTTGTAATGGAAATTTTATTTGGTATAGGAAGAATAGTGAAGATAGGAGGAAAGGTTTAGAAAAAAAAGTTTATAAAATGTTGTTGCAGATGTTGTTGCAAATGGAAAAGAAAATGTTGTCCAATATATAGACTTAAGACTTGAGACACAATCAAACAAACTACTTCACGGGTTTGACAACATGAGAAACAAACAGACTCGAGACACAAGCAAACAAACAGACTCGAGACACAAGCAAACAAACAAATACACATGTGACTGCCCTTGCCAAACAAATACACATGTGACTGTCCTTGCCAAACAAATACAACCCTTACAAAAGGCAAAAGCCATACTATCCTAACCGAAACTCAAAAGCCATTTAGACATAACCCTTCACAAAGCAACATGTTCCCAAATCCGTGACATGTTCCACAACAAGACAACTTCTTCTCTTCACGTGACATGTTCCACAGCTACATTTGATGACCCGAAACCTGAAACAAAAGAAAGACACACAAGAGTTAAACATAACAAATGAAAAGACACAAAACATGAGAAAGACACACAAGAGTTAAACATAACAAATGAAAAGACACAAAACATGAGAAAGACACACAAGAGTTAAACATAACAAATGAAAAGAGTTAAACATGAGAAAGACACACAAGAGTTAAACATAACAAATGAAAAGAATTGAAACCTAAATGTTTGTCAACATTTGATCTACGAGTTTGTCTCTAAGTAGTACTTCAGCGGGTGTTAGTTCACTCTTGTTAAGCAGGCTGTCTAGCAATCTCATTTTGCCGTGCCTCTCTTTAGCAGCTTGTTCTTGATCCTTCATTGCAATGATCTTGTCTAACTTACGAACAGAACCATCGTCAACATCAATACTAACAGTCGGTTTCTTCCCTTTTTTCTTAGCAGCTTTAACCCCCGGTGGCCTCTTCTCAGCTCAATCATTGCTCAAAGTAGCAGCCTCAGATGCAAGCTTAGTCCGCTTGTGGTTACATTCTTCTGTGATCCATTTCTGATCGTGCTTCAGCTCCCTCCAGCAATGTCCAAGGAGAAATGGCTTCTTCATGTCGTTATTGTAAAGCTCATACGCCATTCTCAAGACATCATCTTCTGATTCTCCACTCTTCCTTCTTGTATTCGCTTGTGCGTAACATCCCACAAACTTGTTGACTTGGTGGTTTATCTTGTTCCACCTAGCCTTACATTGTGATTGCTCTCTTGCGTTTGAACCGGCTGATCCATCATTTGCTTTGAAATAGTCTGCAACTCTCTTCTAGAAACTATATTTCCGCTGCTTATTACTTACAACTGGATCCTTGCTTGTGTTTAACCAAGCACTTATGAGGTTGACATCCTCCTCTGCACTCCACTGCTTCCTACTTTCTCTGCCTCCGTCTTCTTCAGTCTCTTCAAACTCAAAACAGTCTTCAGTTTCGGATGTTAGGCTAAAGTTAAGAGGCTGAGAAGAGAATGTTGAGCTAAAATGGGTGGCTGAGAAGAGAATGTTGAGGTAAAGTGTGGTGGCTGAGAAGAGAATGGGTTGCTAAATTGAATCTGCTGAGAGGATTGAGCACCATGTGGAGGGTTAGGATTATCAGAAACATTGGGAACATTTTGAGAATTCAAAAGATCAACAAAATGTTCATCTGACAAACGATAAGGATTTCTAGGATCCATTGTTTATGTTTAATGAAAGCTTATGTTTAACGAAAAGGGTTTGTAGCTTGAGGGTTTTTCTTGTTTAACAATGAGGGTTTATATTGAACTCAAGGTTAGTTTAGCTTTGAAACTGAAGGTTAGATAAAAAAAGTAAATGTTTATTGAGGTTGTAGGTCTAATAAGTTGAGTGTTTCAGTATATCTCTATGAGTAGACAACTGAATAACTTTTCAGTAAATCTACATGTGTACCAAATTTTCCAAAAGTTGATGTTTAAAGTCAATACTAAATGCCATGTCGCGTTACTCAAGCTGTTGCTTCAAAATCTTCCCACAGAACCGATACTCTGTGTATTGGACTCAAATATGGGTTTTTTATTATAATTTTGGGCCCAAAACAGAGAGTGACCCACTGAGGTACTCCAGTAATGATGCTCTTATGAGTCTATGAATCAAGTCATAGTGCTTCTTTAAATTATTATTATTTTTTAAAGTAATAATTAATCACTCACTCTTGAGTGGTCCACATTCTCGACAAATTTGGAACGTCTCTCCCTTTCCAACACTCCCAGGATGCTTCCTATCCACCTTGGTGTACTTGAATCTAGGTTTCTTATTTTGGAGAGTATTAGCTTACTTGGATGATCAAGCTAAAAACATTGATTCCCTTGTATTATTTGGCTTTTATAGAAAGGAATAAGAAGGTAATTACTTCTAGAGCATTTGATATTATAAATCAAGCTCTAAATGATCAGTCATTATGGGAAGAAGCTCATACCTTTACATATGAGCTAAATGAATCGATGTAACCATTACCTAATCTGTCACATCTAAGATGTCAAATTGATGGTTTGTTGGAAATCATCGGATTTTAGTGCAGGTCTGAGATTGTGGTGCTTTTGAATCGATGATCAGGCAATTTTTATTGGTAGCTTAAAGCAAGTGAAGAAGTCATTCCCTCTACATTCAGAGTTAGAAGCTTTACTATGGGCTATGGAGAATACCCTTATAGAAAGGATTGATTACTAAGCATTTTAGTCTTATTGTGCAGAGCTAGTCGCAATGGTACAGTCCCAAGACGAGTTGCCAGCTTTTTCTTACCTCCTAGCCCTAGATGTTTTTTGGGTGCTTCGCACTTCCCTTCCTCTGTTCTCCTTATCTAAGATTTCTCATTCTTGTATGGGCATCTGCATTGAGAGAACATTTTTGGGTGTTCTTAGAGTAAAAATATTATGAAAATAATGTAAGATCATTAGTTTAGATCTTTTGTTAAGAAGTTGGTTATTGGGAGAACATGTCTAAGATTATAAGATTTAATAATATAATAATCTAAAACATATTACAATTTTAAAAACTTTCAAAAATAACATTTAAATTGCAAACTTAAAAAACTCGTACTAAAATTCAAAATACAATACCAAATTTTTATGAAACCAAAAAAAACATTAAAGATAGAAAAAAAAAACAAACATATTACTTAATTAAAGCATACAAACATTTTATTTAATTAATACATAGTTTAATGTCCAAATTTATTCTATATATTTTCAATCAAAATCCTCTTTTAATTTGTGAAAATTGTTTGCAAATAATTGTATCCATTCACAGCTTGTCACGTCAGTTTAGAACTGGGCCAAAATCAGTTCTACATCAAGAACCAACAACATGTTCTTCTGCTACTGTTCCATATATTTTTTATTTTAATAAGGCTTAGAACACCCAAGGAGTTGAGCCAATGCAGATGGCCTAACACTTTTGTGAATGGTCTAGCACGTTTTCCAGAGTGCTTACTTAGAAAGTCTCTTTCTAATCTCTTATCCTTCTCTGTGGACCACCAATCAGGGAATATTATTTTTAATTTAACGTGCGGTTGAACCAAAACAAAATCATGTTCTTTAAGTAACAATAGTCTCTAAACTGCGATACTGCGGTGACATATTTTACAGACCAGTTTACAACGTTGGATCCAATAAATTTTGATGAGGTCTTATGTGAGGTACATACGGTCATTACGGATGAGATCAATACACGGCTAACGGCCCCGGCTACGGAGTCTGAGGTTCGTACAGCTTTATTTATGATGCATCCTGATAAGGCCCCCGGCCCGGATGGGATGACCGCTCTGTTTTTCCAAAAGGCGTGGCAGGTATTCAAGGAGGACCTTGTCTCGCTGGTTAATGTTTTTTTGAGGAGGGTTTTTTTGATAAAGGTTTAAACACCACGCACATTTGTCTTATTCCAAAAGTGGCAAAGCCGACTCGGATGATGGAGCTGCGCCCAATTAGTTTGTGTAATGTAGGATATAAAATAATTTCAAAAATCTTGTGTCAATGCCTCAAGACGGTACTTCCGGGTCTTATTTCGGAAACTCAATCGGCCTTTGTTTCTGGCCGACTAATTTTCGGATAACATTTTGATTGCTCAGGAAATGTTTCATGGTTTACGAACTAATCCGTCGTGTAAAGGAAAGTTTATGGCAATTAAAACAGATATGAGTAAGGCATATGATCGGGTGGAGTGGAGATTCCTTGAAAAACTACTCCACAAAATGGGGTTTGATGCAAAATGAGTTGGGTGGATTATGTTTTGTGTTAGCTCGGTTGAGTATAAGGTTCTTCTCGATGGTCAACCTAATGGTTTGATTATCCTAGAGAGAGGTTTACGTCAGGGTGACCCTCTATCTCCTTATCTGTTTATCTTATGCACGGAAGTTTTAATTGCTAATATTCGGAAGGCGGAAGAGGATAAATTGATTACTGGGATTAAGGTGGCTAATAAATGCCCACCAATAACTCACCTTTTATTTGCGGATGATAGTTTATTCTTTTGTAAGGTTGACAGAGTTCAATGTGAGGTCATTTTGGAAATTTTATGGAAATATGAGGTTGCTACGGGACAACAAATTAATTTTGAGAAATCTTCAATTCAGTTCGGTCATACGGTTGTTGATGATACGAAAATGGAGATCCAAAGGATCCTTGGTATCATGAAATTGGGAGGTATGGGCTCATACCTAGGGTTGCCCGAGAGTTTAGGTGGGTCTAAAGCGAACGTTTTTTCGTTTGTCCGGGAAAGACTACAGGGTCGCACGACGGGTTGGTTGGCGAAACTGCTTTCCAAGGGGGGAAAGGAGGTGATGATCAAATCTATAGCAACTGCGGTCCCAACGTTTGTGATGTCTTGTTTTCGGATACCAAAAACAGTTACATCCAAGCTCACCAGTGCTGTGGCGAATTATTGGTGGAGCACGGATGGACGAACGGGTGGGATGCATTGGTTAGCTTGGGAGAAACTTTGTTGTAGTAAACAATTAGGGGGTTTAGGATTTCGGAATGTTGATGATTTCAACTCGGCCTTGTTGGCAAAACAATTATGGAGGCTAATAGAGTATCCTAACTCTTTGTTCGCCAAGGTTTTTAAAGGTAGATATTATAGGAACTCGAATCGTATGGATCCGATTCGTTCTTACTCTCCCTGTTACGGGTGGAGGAGTATAATTTCAGCTCGCTCTCTGGTGCATAAAGGCCTTATTAAAAGGGTTGGCTCTAGAGAGACCATTTCTATATGGACTGATCCCTGGATACCAGCTCAATCTTCGAGACCAGCTCTCAGTAAGGGCCCGTTTACCCACTTGATCCGATACCCGAATGCTTGCAATGTGTGCTTAGGTCGTGTGGTTCTTGTTTTATTTTTATTTTTGTTTTTGTTTTTTTAGGTTGTTAGATAAAATCCCATTATTGTTTGGCTTGGCTTGCATTGTTCTGATCATATCTTATTTGCTAACATAACAAGCATTTGGATTGAGAACCCTTTGTACTACAACTGCATAGCGAATTGATACCCTGGGTGAAAATTCTGTGATCAATTTGGCGCCATTGCCATTTGGTTGAATTTTGATTGTTACATTTACGATTTCAGCACTTGCCAGATCAAGTTCTTTTTATCTCAAAAGATTCAGTATTGACTTGTTTACTTTCATGTTTCATTGTTTTGCATTTCAGGCACAACTCGAGAACCCACCCAACCCGTCACTCGAGCATCTGGATCGAGTTGGCCTTCGTGTACCCACTCAGATAACTGATTGTGCATGCAAACACGATCTAAGGGTAGCCAACACTTGAGTCCTTTCATCGACAACATCGACCGACCAAGGTTACTCCGACAGCAACCAGTACAACAACCGCAACCAACAACAATTGAGGAGGTCATGAATAATCAGAATGGTCCAAAAGCTCCTCAAGAGAGGAACAACATAGGAGCAGGAGATGCTCCATCTACTCATACTCAAAGGCATGGCATTGTGCCACCTGCTGTTCAAAAAAACAATTTTGAGATCAAGGGTAGTCTCATCTAGATGATTCAGAGCAACAAGTTTCATGGCCTGCCAATGGAGAACCCATTGGATCATTTGGATGAGTTCGATAGGCTCTGTAGCCCCACAAAAATCAGTGGAGTTAGTGAAGATGGATTCAAACTCCGGCTTTTCCCATTTTCTTTGGGTGATAAAGCACACGTTTGGGAGAAATCACTTCCCAAGGAGTCTATCACCACGTGGGAAGCATGCAAAAAGGCATTCCTCGCCAAATTCTTCTCCAACTCCAGAACTGCAAAACTGCGAAATGACATCTGCAGCTTTGTTCAGATAAGAACGAGACATTTAGTGAAGTCTGGGAATGTTTCAAAGGATACACCAGCCGATGCCCTCATCACGGATTCAGCAATGCTTCATTGCTAAGTGCACATTACCGCGGTGTAGTCCCAAAGATAAGGATGTTGCTGGACACTACCAGCAATGGAAAATTTCTCAACAAGGATGTTGACGAAGATTGGGACCTAGTGGAGAACTTAGCCCAATCTGATGAGCACAACAATGAAGACTATGATCGCACCATACGATCATTTGGAGAAGACGATGCAAAGTATAAGCGCGACATGAAATCCCTCAATGAAAAATTAGACAAAATCCTCAACCCAGAAACAACATGTCCATTCAATCTCAGAAGAAGACCAGTTTCAGCAGCAAGATGGGGAGAATGCTCAGCTAGAGAATGTGCACTACATCAACAATCAAGGGGGTTACAATAAAGGGTACAACAACTACAAACCAAACACGAACCTCTCCTACCGTAACCCCAATGTTGCTAATCCTCAGGATCAAATCTACTCATCCACAGTCCAAGGAAACCAGGGCCAGCCAAAGCCTTTTGTCCAGTACAATCAAGGCTATGCTTGTAACGCCCTCAAACCGTTCTATGGCCAACCCCGCCCAGATCGACCCAGATCCGGCCGAGGTTCTAAAACCCATTTAGGCCTCTAGCCAGTCCATAGATGACATTCCCACCACTTTAGCCACCACTTAGGCTTTTCAACCCTTGTGATGACCAAGTGTTGAGCCAACCCAGATTAGGCCACCATCAGCCATAACTCTTACACGAATATAAAACCGAATATTTCATTAACTTAAGAAAATATTTCACAAAGTTTAACAAAAGATAGATAGAGTTTATGGTCAGGCCTAATGCCAAAAAGATTATACATAATTTCCTTTGACAATAAAGCATACTTTAACTTTACACAAGACACAAAAACTATCTCCGGGCTCCTATCGTCCAACACAACCTCTAGCTTCCCACTACTGATTACATGCAGGACAGAGTTCTATCATAAGTAATCTAAGATTACTTATTGAGTCTTAGGGGTCCCTGCACAACATTAGATTGCCATCCTAACCCCAAATCACAAGGAATCAACAACACACACAAACAAGCAAGCAATCACACAACAAGCAAGAAAGCAAACAAGCAATCAATTAGAGAAAGCATGCGGAAGAAAATTAAATCACGCAAACAACACACAAAACTTGAAAAAAAAACAAGAAGTTTTTTAACAAGTTTTACTAGGGCCCAGATATGCCGCCTTCCATCCCTTTCCCTTTTATCTCTGCATTGCAACCACAAAGGCATGCAACCAGAATAAAACCCCAAGTACACCGTCGTGTATATAACATCAGTCAAGGTAGAGAGCCAAGACCGAGCTCTTCGCTACAACATGCATAGCTAGGCTGCATGCTACAACGACTTCACAGGGAAGGACAGACATATCTCCATTCTTGGTGCGCTTATGGCTGTTCGGATCTCCGCATCAACGAACGCCACGCACTAAGAGCAACCAAGAAATTAAGGTTTTAAGTTTATGGTCTTAAAGAACCATAAACTTCCAAACACACAACAACAACAAACAAAAACAACAAACAACAACAACCTCACATGCAATGGATCAATCAAGCGGATCTCCTCATCAACGCTTGAGATCCACCATGGATCAACCTCCCATGAAATAGATCAATCAAGCGGATATCCACATCAACGTTTGAGATCTACCATGGAATAACCTCACATGCAACCGATCAATCAAGCGGATTTTCACATCAACGCTTGAGATCTACCAGGAAATAATCTCACATGCAATAGATCAATCAAGCGGATCTCCAAATCAACGTTTGAGATCTACCATGGAACAACCTCACATGCAATAGATCAATCAAGCGGATATCCAAATCAACGCTTGAGATATACCATGGAATTCCCTCAACCCAAATGCAAAACTTTAAGAAAACTAACAAGAAATCAAGAAGAATGCAACTACATACACATGCAAGTCGACTCTAGCTTGGGTCTACCAACACCAAGATAGATCGAAGATATGCTCCCTAAACTCACAGATTTGCGCAGATCTTCAACCTCTTCAACCAAAATTCTTCCTTGCTTCAAGATCTCTTCTCACAGATGAAGCACACACAACTCTCTCTTCTCAGACTTAGAAGAAATTCTCTCTTTTTCTCCTCTCTCTCTATCTCTCTTTTTCTCTCCCAAGTGAGGAATAAGAGACTATATATAGAGAGTGTGAGCGAGTTCACTTGGCACACGCACGGGGGTATGTGTCAACACCACATTCTCCCAAGTAACACTTATCCAAAGTGTTGAGGTGTCATCCTCTTGCTTCTCCTCTCATGCGTGAGTGAGAGAATATTCCTCCCCACTTAGCCCAAAAATGGATTAAATAAATCCCTTCTTCCTTCATGAGACAAAATCGAGTGGAAGAGGAATATTCCTCTCCACTTCCTCTCTTATGCGATTAAAATAATCGCTTAGTGGATCCTCCACTAATTAATTAATTTAATAATTAATTAATCTCCACTCACTCCACCAACTCCGCTTTAATAAAATATTATTTTAGTGGGTTCCTTCTAGATTCTCGCAACTTTCCTTGGTCACGGTACTATCTGCCTTGACATGCCCTCATTTGTTTCCATACGTTGTCATGCGCTTACCGCGTACACTGGTACGTACCAACTGATCGGCTTGTTGCTCGATTTACTTTTTCCGGGACATCTCTTGGCAATTCTTTTCTGCTTCCAACTCTCTTCCTTCTTGATCCCTTTCTGGGCCAATTCCTCAGAAAAATTTTATTCCGCAGTGAGGATCACTACAATGCTCCTAAGCAGCAGTACCCCAACAATTACCACCAACCAATTGCACCACATGGTTTCCAACCACAGCAAGGATCATAGACCCAAACTTAAGAGGCTGACCTCCGTGGCTTGATTCAGCAAATCATCCAAGGCCATGCATCGACAGCGATGGACAACGCGAAACGGTTTGTAGAGATGAGTAACAAAATAGACTCTGGGTACAATGACCTCAATGCTAAGTATGATTCTGTCAATACTAAGTTGAGATACCTAGAAAGCCAAAACATCACACAACCGCCTCAAAAGCTAGGTCAGCTTCCCGATAAAGCTGTTCAGAACCAAGGAAATCTTTCTTGAAGATGTCGATGATTACCTCACTGAGGACAATGATGTTCAAGATGGGGAGGATATGGATCACAATGCGATCTATGAGCACCAATATTACTTATCCGAGTATCAACCTGATCCTTCACACAACCAGACCGATCGAGTTGGCGATCAAACACTGGCTCGAGAATCGCTAACAAATGCACCACTCAAGGCTGAACCCGATGCCCTACCCGATGGTGGTGAACGGATGAGCCATCGGGCAGATGTCCAGATGATAGATCAATCTCATCGGGCTGACGTCCAGATGACAGAACCATTTAGAGGCGCTTGTAGAGCGTATGTGATGTGAGCACAGGACCGGCACCCGACCGAGACGACCGAAACGCACCGGATGCGACCGAGACGCCTGACCAAGACGCGCCAAACGCGACCGAGACTCCAACAACGAGTATGGCCAAGGTTCCAGTGATCCTCCCGGGAGCCACGACTAGGTCAATGAGCTCCGCCAAGGCCACCAAGCAGAGGATCAACCTCTTTCTCCGAGCGTTCGTCCAACACCGCGACCAGACTAAAGACCATGAAAAAACAGTTCGCATGGCCTTCACTCTTACCCAAGGGTGAAGGCAACCAAGTCATTGTAAGTGAGGAATCGTACTCTTTTTCCTTACTCCGGGTTTTTCCCAAGTGGTTTACCGAAGGAGGTTTTAACGAGGTGAGGAGCTTCAATGCACAACGTCTAAAGCCAAGTCGTTTTCTGCATTAAGGCCAAAGACGGTTTTCCTTATTTCCTTATGCTGTGCATTTTAATTTGAACTCTAGAATATTTCTTTTTGAACGTTAAGAGTGTTTTGTGGCTAAGTTTGAATGTCAAAGGGGAGAGACATGTTCTATTTCGAAGAGAACACGTCAAAGGACAAGTGTGCGGACCATTGTGAGTCCCCGTGTCCTTAAGCCTTCTATTAACCTAGCTATTTAAACCCTCTCTTAGCCTCTTGTATCCTTTAGACTTGAATGAAATTAAAAACATTTCTCAAAGAGAGATTCTTTGATCTTGTCTCACTCCTTTCTTTAGTCTTAATCCGGGATTGACTATCGAGAGAAACCTAGGAAACCTCGAACCGGGTTCGTCGTTCGCTAGTGACGGTATCGAGTGGCGAGCCAATCCCCTCGTGTCGTCGTTCGATCCACCTTCGCAAACCATCATCATTCCTTCGCAACCTCTCGAGTTCACCATCGTTCTGTATCGCAACCTCTCGCAACCTCCATCGTTCCGCGTCGTAACCGTTCGTAGTCTCTCGCAGCCGCTCGCAGCCTACCGTAGCCGTTTGACCAGATCGAGGCCAAAAGTCCGATCTTCCAATCTGCTCGTTCGTTTTCGCTCATCTCTCTTTTCCCTCGTTCGTTTCCTCTCTAGACCCGAGAGCGACCTTTCCGTCCGTACCGCAACCGCGTCCTTTGATCGCATCAGTATGTCTAACCAGAAAGCCCCCCCCCCTCCTAAGTTTTTGCCACCACACGCTCTTAGATAGAAAACAGCCCAGCGGGAGATAGAAGTAAAGGAAGTTGTTAAAGAAATTGGGAATGCGATCCTGAGGAGTGGAGTGTGTTTAGATCTTGAACTGAGGATCAATAAGAAACTTGAGGACCCCGGCTCTTTCACTCTGCCATGTTCAATAGGCCTTCGGATCTTCACCAATTGTCTGTGCGATTTGTGAGCTTCAGTCAGTATCATGCCACTTTCAGTTGCCAACAAGATGGGTTTCAACAGTTTTAAACCAAGTAGTCTATATTTGGTCCTAGCTGATAGGAAAATTAGGCATCCGCATGGTATCCTGAAAAATTTGCCTCTCAAGATCGGAAGAGTGGAGATTCCCACCGACTTCATGATCCTTTACATGGATAAAGAACCAGAAGATCCACTTATCCTAGGAAGACCATTTTTGGAAATAGTAGGTGCGGTGATAGATATGTGAAAAAGGACAGATCAACATCAAGCATGAAGAGCACATCAAAATGAAATTTGACATTAAGAATGGAATAAAAAGGCCAACCATCAATGGTCAGGTTTTCTCCATTCAAGTGATGCCAAGGAAAATCAAACATTGCCAAGAAGTTCAAAATGCCTTTGTTGTGGAACCGGTACAAGAACCGGAAAATCCGTTGAATAAGTCTGCTACAATGGAGAGGATTCGAAAACCTCTTCCTACCAAAAACAATGCTTGAAGAGCATAAAAAGTCAAGCTTAGTGACTTAAAACAAGCTCACTTGGGAGGAAGTCCCAAAGGTATCTTTTAATCTCTTTCATTTAATTTCTTTTGTTTTGTTTTGTTTCATTTAGATTTTACAATAGTTTTATATTTTCTTTAAGTTTTCCAAAAAAAAAAAAATAATAATAATAATAATAATAATAATAATAATAAAGGGAAATAGAAGTTTTGGGGAACCGAGGCTGTACCCGTATACGTACTCGACGCGCCTGATCATGTACCTACTCGGGTGGCAAGTGGAGTCCAAATTCCCCAAAATCCTAACCCACTCTTGGTGAAACCCTAGGGGCTGCCTCTTCTATTTAAGGGGACAAGACCTCTTTTCCCCCAACATCAAACCGATAAGTCCTCAAAACTCTTTAGCTTCCATCTTTCTATTTTTCTTTCAAAGTCGAGTGTTCTAAGATTTTTGGGAACTAACCCTATTGATATCGGTTTAGCCTCTGTTCTTCTTCTCAAGGATTCACTTATGGCTCCAAAGATCAAAACATATCAAAAAGGGCACCAGATCAACCTCCGCCACTGCCAGAACCGGAGGAGAGGGCATCCCTGCTCGCGATTCCCGAGGAGGAGGAGACGTTTCGTATACCCAACCGACGGGTGGACATTACCAATCTCCTACCCGATGCTCAATCCGATCCGCCACCCGAGGAGGTACTCGAGCACCCGATCGTGTGGTCACCCGTGTTCGCTCACCAAGCCCAGTGGTGAGTGTTGTCCATAGACCTCCACATTGTAGGGACCTGTCTACGTCGGAGATAACAGTCACCGACCTAATGGAGGTCGACTATGACACCGAAGGAGGACGATAGGAGGAAAGCCAAACCGTCCATTCAAGGAGCAGAGCTGCGGTTGCGAGGGTGAAGAGACCAGCTTCAGAGAAAGCCGAGAAGGTGGTTGCAAGAGCAGCGAAGGAAGAGGAGGAGGGCACCGATGGTGAGAGCCCTGACAACGAAGAAGAGCAGCGAGAACGCACCCGAATGGCGTCTAAGAGGCTGAAGCAGAGAGAAGTAGAGACAACAGCCAAGTTATTCAAGGTTCTAAGCAAGATGAGATTCGTTGGAACCCGCTACCCCCACCGCAAGACGATGAAATAGTTGGAGATTGCGAGAGATGTCGAGTTCCTTTTCGACATGTGCTACCTGGGCCAGATGATGCGGGCCAACCTAGAAGCACACGAGGAGGAGATGGTTCACTTCCTAGCCACGCTGCGGTTACATTACTTTGAAGACTACCCGAAGCTGCTATCCGATGGGGGGGACCGGGTTCATTACCTTCTCTGTGCGCAACAAGGAATATCGGTTACTTTTAATGAGATGGAGGAGCTGTATGGTTTCAAGGCTGGTCATGGGGAAACTATGGAAGTAGACAAGGAGGAGATGAGGTCCTTATGGCTGACTATAGGGGACAAGCACCCATACAAATCCACAAGCTCCAAATCTGCTCAAGTTAGGAGCCATGTCCTAAGGTATTTTCACAAGTCCTTAGCATGTACTCTATTCGCTAGGAAGGAAACGGGGAATGTGAATGATCATGAGCTTCACCTGTTAGACATAGCCTTGTGTGAAGTGCTGGATAATGCTAGGGATGATAGACAGCTAGTAGGGGATATAGCGAACACTAGCATGGTCTTTGTCTTGCTCGATCAGTTCCTTTATTTGAAAACTTGGCTATGAAAACGAAAGGCGAGAAGGATCAGGAATAATCTCCATAGGAGGGTTAGTTATGCCAATACTAGTGGCTTGCAATGTCCCTCTGAAGGGAGTGGTACACGAGCCGAGATGGCTGGATGTTGACTGTCTCACATTGGCAAGATTCTTTGCTTATGAGAAGCCAAATGATAGGGTGCTCTTCAAGTTCGTTCACCCAGCAGTTGGAGCCACTCAGATGATCTTTCCAAGAAGGGAAGGACAGGGAGAAGATTCGGAGGACTATGACTTTGAGGAAAACGTTTGCTCCCAGAAGCAGCCAGTAGGAGTGAGAGAAGCACACAAGAGGATCAGGTGGTTGAAGAGGATGAACAAGTTCCTAGCAAGGAAAGTGAAGGATCTTACCGGCACAGTCAAGGTAATGGGCGGTCAGATCAGGGAGCTACAAGACAAGGCAAGTTGTGCCTCAGCTCCCACTCCAACATACGCACCCACATGAATGGGGAGGAGAGGACCGCTAGGAGGGATCCGAGGTTTAGCACCTGCAGAACCTCATAGGGCGTCGTCATAAGAGCCATGAGTAGAGGATGATGGCACTAGACCTGACAGATCACGGAGAAGTCACTTAGATGCCTATCCGATACCTCACCCGACAGGTTATACAATGCCCTATTTGATGCCACCATCGAGCACCATTTCGGTCGACCACTCGGGCACCTTCCCTCAGCCTTACGAGATATCCTACTAGATGCCATACCCGATGCATCCTATGAGCAGCTACACGGGTGACCATTCTGGGCCTTTTCTACCATACCCATCGTACTACCCGATTCCCTACCCAGTGAGCTACGCGATACCTTATCCGATTAAGCCCTCAGATGCTGGTCCGAGCAGGTCGTCCATGCACATTACGGAGCTCTCTGATGAGCAAACTCCGGCACCCGATGAAGCCGACGACAACCTTGGGTACACTTTGGCAAGAATGGAGGCTGCCACAACCTCCTTCTTCACCAATTTATGATGTACCACCTTCATCCCCACCTTTGTGTATACCATTGCATTGTGTTTTATTTTCTTTGTGTTCATGTAAGTGGATTTACATACTAGGATTGAGTCTAGATTGCTTCATATAGGATTGTTTGCATTTGCATTGGGGATTATGATGATTATAGCCTTGTAAACTTGTTGATTAACTAGCATAAATTCAATGCCCTCGTTATTAGCTGTTTGATGCTTGTTGAGTAGAACCGAACCACACCTTGAATACTTATACCTGCATTTGAAACTTAGTCGAAGCATGCTGTAATTTGATGTCATTCCCTATCCTATTTGAACTTAATTTTGACTATTAATTGTCAAGTAGTGCATTGATATCAAACTCATGAACACATTACACATACTTGGATTATCTTTTTCTCTTTTTACCAACCTTGTTAATCTCAGTAGCTGATTCCCATTATTGGAACAGTTCACCCCACCATTAACATTACCCTTCTTTCAAGCCACTGCCATTCTTTGAGTGATTAGGCTTTTTTTTGGATTGAGCTTGGTAGAAAGTGTTAGGTTTGAGCCAACAAGAGTATGATCCTAAGTAGTTCTAATTTCGCATTATCCGAACTAGATAGGACTAGGTGGGAACTTATTTCAGGGATTTGGGAGTTTTTTTTTTTGGTTTAAAAAGAAAAAGAAAAAAAATGGAAAAGAAAAGGGTACAAGGTCTTTGGGAATGGAGTGTAATCAAGAAAAAGAATCTAGTGAAGAATTTGGATATAAAAAAAGAGAGGTTTGTTCTAAAATAAAAAGAAAAATAAAAAGAGAGAAAGAACCATAGTTTGATAAGAATACAAATCCACTAGAAGACTTTTAAGAAAACCATCCCTAAGACTAGCAAAAAAAAAAAAGGGTTTAGAAAAGCTTAAGCTAAAGGGTAGAAACTATATATTTGCTTTGTGTAGATTAGAAAGGATCAAAATTGATATATGTGTCTTTGGGTAGATGGGATCCTATTCTTGTATGCATCTGTTGGAGCTTACCTATAGCATTCTCCTAAGCTCAATCCATTTTTGTTGAGAGAAACCAGTTTTAAAAAGATAAACCCTTTGAAAAAAAAGAGACCACCTTTGTTTCTAACCCATTCATCCTAGCCAAATGAGTTTAATGACAGTGCAATGCTTGATTCATGGTTTACTGCTAATAAATGTTAAAAGGAATAACGAATCAAAATGCATGTGTAGACTAGGGATATAATCGGGTTTGGTTGTGAAGGGTGTGGCGGAAGTTCTTAAGTAGACTCCATCACCATGCATCCTAGAGCTAATAACTTGGACATTGAATTTAACTAATCAATCAATAAGTTTTGGCTCTGAATCCCCACTTTCAAACCTCATCCTCTTACTTTCTTGCTAGAGGACTAGCAAGAAATAAGTTTGAGGGTGTTGATATGTCTCCAATTTACATGTTGTAGACACCCTTTTTTTATCTATGTTTTGCATTATATATACCCTAACCTTAGTATTTTTAGGTCCTTAATCTTAGGAATTTGCATTTAGGCCGTTTAGGGTTCTGCATTGTTGCATTTGTGCATTTTGAATGAAAACAGATGCTTTGGAGCCCAAAAAGGGGAAGAATTGTAACATCCGCGAACCAAATCGGGGATTTGGGGAGTGGGTGTCGATCGACACCAATGAATTCTGGTTCGACCAGATTGTTTTAATTGTCGATTCTGGTTTGGTTTGATTTAATTGGGTTGTCTAAACCATGTATATAAGGGAAACTCGACCTAGGTCATGGGAGGAGTTTTCTTGGCCGTTCTAAAGAGAAAAGAGAGAAGAGAGAGAGTTCTTGAGGGAATTTGGATATTCAAAGCTGTTTTGGTGAGATCCGTTCCTGTGGGAGGGGGAGATCTTGTGCTAGGAACAAAGGAGAAGGCTTATAAGGGTTGGATTCGTCGTTGTTGAGTCAGAATCTTCCTGCAAAAGAGGTGAGTGCATGACCATGGGTTATCTAAGTCTGAAAATCCTTTGTTTGTTTGATTTTTTGTGTTTTGTGGTGTTGTTCTTGCTTGTGGTGGTCGTGTTATGGTGCTTATAGGTTCATGTAGGTTTTTGGTGAGTTTGGAACAAATTGGAGATGATTGGAAACAGTGATTCGATGGTCGGCTTCGAGCAGAACATGTCTGCGGGTCGGTGTCGATCGACAACAAGTGGGTGTCGGTCGACACCATTCTGGGCCTAGTGTCGGTCGACACAAACTTGTATGTTGCATTTTATTCCTGGTTTGTTGTGTTTGGTTGTTATTTGTTAAACTTTGGTTTCTCAGTTGTTTGTGTGTATAGCCTAGTAGATGGAAAGATTGCCTCACTAAGTATTTGTGATAATACTTACACATCTCAATTGTTGTTTGTGGTGTGCAGGTATGTGACATGGAATCATGGCGATGAGGAGGAGGACGATCTAGGGTCTTGTTTGTGTGATGCTGGTTATATTATTTATGTTGGAACCTTGGATAGAGTTATGCTAGGTTGATGGCTAGAATGCTTAGGAATGTTATTGTATTGATGATGTATTGGTTTTGTATGGTTGGTATGTTTCTGCTGTGTATATTGGTTATTGCAGGTTTATTGATGTATTGTGGTTTAGTTGGTTTAGTTAAGTAGTATGGGATACTTAACTATATATATTATTATTATTATTACAAAAAAACGGGTTGGGTTGTTTCAGTTTGGTATCAGAGCCTTGTAACATCCGTGAACAGAAATCCCGGTTTGGGGATTGCATCGGTCGATGCAGATGGTGCATCGGTTGATGCAGGTTCAATTTTTTGCGTTTTGACTTAAGTTAAACGCTGCGTTTTGGGCAAAGGGAGAAGGAAAAACCCTTAATCGTTTCTTTTGTCTCATTAGTCGACTTTGGCCGTTTTTTGAGAGAAACAAAAGAGAGAAAGTGCGTTCTTGGTGTTCTTGGTGTTTTTGGGAGATTTGAGGTTGTTCCTATAGAGATCTGTAGCTGGGATCGTTGTAGGAGCTTCCTAGGAGCGTTGTTTAGCTTGTTTGAGGTTCAGTTTCGTCTTGGCAAAGGTAAGTGCAGGACAATGGCTTATCTAAGCTAGAGAACTCTCTATTTTGCTTGTTGTGTGTTGTTATACTGATTAGATCGTTATTTTGGACGTTAGGAAGCTTTCTTGTGGCTTGGGATTAAGTTTTGTGGTTGTAGGAACGAAGATCCGGCGAGAAGCTTCGGGGAAAACACGATGCTCGGCATTGCATCGGTCGATGCATATCTTGCGGCGGTCGATGCAAGTGCGAGGACGGCGCGTAAAACCCTAGGGTTTTCGTGTTATGTCGAGCATGCGTCGGTCGATGCAGTGCGAGTGTCGGTTGATGCAAGTGCATCGAGCATCGGTCGATGCAACCCTGTGTCGGTCGATGCATCCCCATTCGGTGTCGGTCGATGCATGTTTGTGTCGGTCGATGCAGAGTCCTAGTTTGTTATTTGTTGTTTGTTGATTGTTGTTTGATGGTTAGAGATGACTCTATTGCTTGTGTGTATAGCCCAGTAGATAGGAGGATTGCCTTACTGAGTGTTTATAAAATATTCATGCATTGCAATTTGTGTTTGTGGTGCAGGTAAAGGCAAAGTGTGATCATGGAATCAGGCCAATGAAGAGGAGGATGTGCTAGGGACTCGATTGGATGTTGTCTGGCATTGCTAGATTGCTAGAGTTGAGTCATTAGAAACATTGCTAGGTTGCTGGTTCCATGTTTTCTGATGATTGGTTATATGGATATTGGTTATGTTATGAATATTGATTATTTATATTTATTGGATATTAGTATTGTTATTCCGCTGTTGGTTGTGATTGTGGTTAGGTGGCTAGTGGATATGGGACCACTAGTTGTAGTTATTTATTTATTATTATTATTATTTATTAAAAAAAAATGGGTCGGGTCGTTTCAGTTTGGTATCAGAGCCCTTACGGTTCTAGGTTTGGGTTCACTAGGCTTTGTGCTGTAGATGTTTGGATGGCATGCTTTGATTGATTATGTGATTTAGTCAATTGTGTGTGGCATGGAGTCCTTAAACATCCTCTTTGAGCCTACTGTGTGATTCCATGGTGAGTTTATGTTTTCTGTGTTATAATAGAAATTTGTTTGCTTTGTCTTCTGTTCATGGTTGTGCAGATGGCTAGAGATGGTACTGTTTCTGGTCATGGTCGTGGACGCGGACGTGGTCGTGGTAGGGGGAGAGTCCCAGAGGTTAGTGAGACCGAGACCATAGTGTGACAGTTGAGGGTGTTGACGAGTCACATGATATTCTGGGGGATTCTGTGAGTGTGGCCAGAGGGGGCGGTGTTGATGCTCTAGTGGCCGGTGGTGCTAGGGTCCCAGGTGTGGGAGTCCCAGCGGGTGGAGGCCCTGGTGCAGACTTTGCGGCTATGTTAGCACAGTTGTTGGAGCGGTTACCACCAGTGGTACTGGCTCAGGCTTAGGTAGTGCCACCAGTGGTGGTAGAGGAGTGGCAGCCAGTGGCTGCGGATGCAGGAGCACATGGTCGGTATTTGTCCATGCTCAAGGAGATGACGGGTCCCGGGACTGAGCGGTTTTTGGATGGTACAGACCCTACTGTTGCAAATGCGTGGATGACGAGTGTGGAACGTAACTTCCATACTCTGAGATGTCCTGAGGAGTTTTGGGTGGACATAGGAGTCCACCATTAGAGTGGTGATGCTCAGGTGTGGTGGAGATCAGTGGCTGCTAGGAGAGTGCAGAGGGAGATGACTTGGGCTGACTTCGTCTTGGAGTTCAATCGCAAGTATTTTCCTAGAGAGGCTTTGGACCGGTTGGAGGTGCAGTTCCTTCAGTTATCTCAGGGGACACGGTCAGTGCGGGAGCTGGACTTGGAGTTCAGTCGACTTCTTTTTTATGGGGGTTGGGCTATGAAGCCTGAGGAGGCCCAGATCAGGAGGTTTATGAGGGCTCTTCGTGATGACTTGAGGGTCCATTGTAGAGGACGTAGTTATGCTACGCGTGCAGAGCTGGTTGAGACTGCAGCAGAGATTGAGTAGGATATCCGGGCACAGTCAGTGGCGGTTAGTCTAGCGGTTCAGCCTAGTAAGGCTCAGCATCATGGGGGTTCTAGCAGGGGCGGCAAGCCTATACAGGGAACCAAGAGGAGGTGGGAGGCTATGCAGACGCAGAGTGATGCGGGTTGCTTCAAGTGTGGGAGCAAGGATCACAAGTTTGATAGCTGTCCCAGGAGGAGTGCTCCGATCGCAGGGCCTCGAGTATGCTATCATTGTAGGGAGCCAGGGCACATCAGGCCCTTGTGTCCCAAGTTGCATTCGGCAGCAGTGGCAGCGTTGCAGCAGGTGTAGCCTGGGGGTCAGCAGGTGGCACAGATTGAGCAGGCGCCACGAGTTTACACGACTGCAGAGACTGGTGGAACCAGTGTCGGGGCGATCACAGGTATAATTTCTGGTACTTGAGCTTTGTGAATTTTAGTAGGTTCAGATTTTATGTTTTTCCTGTGATAAAATGTTAGGTTCTCAACACATGAGGTTTGTTTAGGGACCTTGTTGGTGGGCGGGTTTAAGTCCCACATTATGTTTGATTCTGGAGCTTCTCATAGCTTCATTACTCCGGAGTGTGCAGAGAGTGCGGGAATAAGAGGGGATCCCGGGGAGCGTACATGAGTTGTCAGAGTTGCGGGAGGCAAGTTCCTAAGAGTTATTGGACGAGTTAGAGGAGTTGATATTCAGATCACAAGAGAGTCGTGGCCAGCAGATTTGCTTATCTGTCTAGTGGAGTTGTATGATGTTATTCTCGGTATGGATTGGTTGCATCGGCATATGGTGCATTTGGATTGCCATCGTGGTAGAGTAGAGTTTGAGCGTCCAGGAGGGAAGTTGGTTTTTCAGGGTATTAGACCACCTTCGGGGAGTCTCGTGATCTCGGCCATTCAGGCTGGGAAGATAATCGAGAAGGACCGTGAGGCTTATTTGGTTACCATATCTATGCCAGAGTCAGTGGGGAAGTCTACGGTTAGCAGTAATCTGGTAGTGGAGGAGTTTGAGGATGTGTTTCAGTCATTGCAGGGATTACCACCATCTCGGTCGGATCCTTTTCTGTTGAACTGGAACCGGGGACGATGCCGTTATCTAAGGCTCCTTACAGAATGGCTCCAGAAGAGATGGCAAAGCTGAAGAAGCAGCTAGAGGATTTGTTGAGTAAGGGATTCATCCGTCCTAGTGTATTACCGTGGGGAGCACCGTTGTTATTTGTCAAGAAGAAAGATGAGAGTTTTCGGTTATGTATTGATTATCGGGGTTTGAACCGGGTCACTGTGAAGAACAAGTACCCTCTTCCTAGGATCGATGAGTTGTTGGATCAGTTGAGAGGTGCTACTCGGTTCTCCAAGGTAGATCTAGCGTCGGGTTAGCATCATATACCGATAGATGAGGCAGATGTGAGGAAGACGGCTTTTAGGACGAGGTATGGGCATTATGAGTTTATGGTGATGTCTTTCGGGTTGACTAACGCGCCAGCAGCGTTTATGAGATTGATGAACAGCGTATTTCAGGAGTTTCTAGACGTGTCTGACATCATTTTCATCGACGATATCCTGGTATATTCTAAGAGTCATGAGGAGCACGCAGTGCATTTGAGGGCAGTTTTGGAGAAGCTGCGGGAGCAGAAGTTGTTTGCCAAGTTAAGCAAGTGCAGGTTTTGGCAGCGTGAGATGGGTTTTCTGGGACACTTTGTTTCTGCAGAGGGGGTTCTCGTAGATCCGGAGAAGATTCAGGCTATCAGGGTTTAGCCTAGACTGCAGAATGCCATAGAGATCAGGAGTTTCCTTAGTTTGGCAGGTTACTACAGGAGGTTTGTGCAGGGCTTTGCAAGTAGAGCATGCCCTATGACTAAGTTGACAAGGAAGGATGTCTCTTTTGTGTGGTCACAGGAGTGTGAGGAGGGTTTTGAAAGCCTTAAGGAGATGTTGACTACTACGCCAGTGTTGGCTTTGCCTGAGCAGGGAGAACCCAATATGGTTTATACTGATGCATCTAGAGTTGGTTTGGGGAGTGTGTTGATGCAGCATAGGAAGGTGATTGCCTATGCTTCGCGGCAGTTGCGGAAGCATGAGGGCAACTATCCTACTCATGATTTGGAGATGGCTGCTGTAGTTTTTGCCTTGAAGATTTGGAGGTCCTATCTTTATGGTGCAAAGGTGCACATGTTTACAGATCATAAGAGCCTGAAGTATATATTCACTCAGCCTGAGCTGAATTTGAGACAGAGGCGGTGGATGGAGCTTGTGGCGGATTATGATTTGGAGATAGTCTATCATCCTGGTAATGCTAACACAGTTGCAGATGCTCTGAGTCGGAAGAAGGTAGCTTTGGCTCAGGAGAAGGAGATGGAGTCTATGGTAGGAGAGATCAGTGCTTTGAGCTTGTGTGCTGTTTCAAAGGAAATGTTGGGTTTGGAAGCAGTTGATAGAGCAGATCTTCTGAGTAGGGTGCGGTTGGCTCAGGAGAAGGATTTGGGGCTGGTGAACGCCTCAAAGGATGTTGATTCAGAGTATCAGGTCTCAGATAATGGAACTATCTTGGTGCATGGTCGGGTTTGTGTGCCCAAGGATGAGGAGTTGAGGCAGGAGATCCTAAGAGAGGCTCATGCGAGCAGGTTTTCTATTCATCCATGAGCGACTAAGATGTACCGTGATCTCAAGAGGTACTATCACTGGGTCGGGATGAAGAAGGATGTAGCTAGTTGGGTCGCGAGGTGCGATGTGTGTCAGCTAGTGAAGGCTAAGCATCAAGTTCCTGGCGGGTTGCTGAAGAGTCTACCCATTCCTAAGTGGAAGTGGGATATGATTACTATGGACTTCGTGGTGGGTTTGCCAGTGTCCAGGACGTTTGTATGCTATTTGGGTCATTGTGGACCGGTTGACTAAGTCAGCACATTTTCTGGCCATTAAGAAGACTGATGGAGCAGCGGTCTTGGCTAAGAAGTATGTGAGAGAGATAGTCAGGTTGCATGGGGTGCCAGCGAGTATTGTGTCTGATAGGGATTCTAAGTTCCCTTCGGTGTTCTGGAAGGCATTTCAGGCAGAGATGGGCACTAAGGTGCATATGTGTACAACTTCTCATCCCCAGACAGATGGGCAGTCAGATAGGACGATCCAGACGCTGGAGGTTCTACTGAGGATGTGTGTTTTGGATTGGGGTGGCCATTGGGCAGATCACCTGAACCTGGTAGAGTTTGCTTACAACAACAGTTATCAGGCGAATATTGAGATGGCTCCTTATGAGGCTTTGTATGGGAGGTCGTGTCGTACACCATTATGCTGGACTCAGGTGGGGGAGAGGAACATGTTCGGGGCAGATTTTGTTTAGGAGACCTTAGAGAAGATTTGGGTTCTCAAGTTGAATATGAAGGAGGCTCAGGATAGGCAGAGGAGTTATGCTGATAGGAGGAGGAGAGATCTTGAGTTTCAGGTAGGTGACAGAGTGTACCTCAAGATGGCCATGTTGCGGGGTCCGAACAGGTCATTGACTGAGACTAAGTTTAGTCCAAGGTATATGGATCCATTCAGAGTGATTGAGCGAGTTGGACCAGTGGCATATAGACTAGAGTTACCTGAGGTTATGCGTGCGTTCCATAAGGATTTCCATGTGTCTATGTTGCGGAAGTGTCTCCATGAGGGTGAGCGGGTGTTGGCTAAGATTCCCGAGGATCTTCAGCCTAACATGACTTTGGAGGCGAGACCAGTGAGGGTTCTCGGGAGGAGGATCAAGAAACTTCGGAAGAAGAAGATTCCTTTGATGAGAGTCATTTGGGACTGTGATGGTGTTGAGGAGCAGACTTGGGAGCCAGAGGCGAGGATGAAGGTAAGGTTTAAGAAGTAGTATGAGAAGCAAGCCGCGACTTGAACTTGTCTAGCCTGGTCCCATCTGTAATCCGTGGCTGGAACGGGAATAGAGTATTCCAGCCCATCTCTCTTGTTTACTCGGTCGCTTGGGGTGGTTGGTTGTGCGACTCAGTAACAAGATGAGGTGGTGCTCAGGGTACAAAGTTTCCGTGAGGCGGGGTTTTGGGGAAAGTTTCCTGAAATAGAAGTTTCCAAAGTGGAAAGTTTCCAAAAGTGGAAAGTTTCCAAAAATGGAAAATGCTAAATATGGAAAGTTTTATGTGTGTTAGAGTTTGTCCATTTTAGCGGTGGCGAGCCTTGGCAGGGATTGTGTGGCCTTAGGGGCGGATTTTTGAGTCATTGTGCCCATGCGTGGCAGTCTTTTAAGACATTGTGTGGCCTTTGTGGCAGGATGTTTAGCCATATGTGTGGTCTTTTTGGCGGGCTGTTTAGCCAGATGTGTGGCCTTTGTGGTAGGCTGTTTAGCCAGAGTGTCTGTTTAGGCGGTCCTTCGGGATGGATGTCCTTCGGGATGGATGGTCCTTCGGGACGGATGATCCTTCGGGACGGATGGTCCTTCGGGACGGATGGTCCTTCGGGACGGATGGTCCTTCGGGACGGATGGTCCTTCGGGACGGATGGTCCTTCGGGACGGATGGTCCTTCGGGACGGATGGTCCTTCGGGACGGATGGTCCTTCGGGACGGATGGTCCTTCGGGACGGATGGTCCTTCGGGACGGATGGTCCTTCGGGACGGATGGTCCTTCGGGACGGATGGTCCTTCGGGACGGATGGTCCTTCGGGACGGATGGTCCTTCGGGACGGATGGTCCTTCGGGACGGATGGTCCTTCGGGACGGATGGTCCTTCGGGACGGATGGTCCTTCGGGACGGATGGTCCTTCGGGACGGATGGTCCTTCGGGACGGATGGTCCTTCGGGACGGATGGTCCTTCGGGACGGATGGTCCTTCGGGACGGATGGTCCTTCGGGACGGATGGTCCTTCGGGACGGATGGTCCTTCGGGACGGATGGTCCTTCGGGACGGATGGTCCTTCGGGACGGATGGTCCTTCGGGACGGATGGTCCTTCGGGACGGATGGTCCTTCGGGACGGATGGTCCTTCGGGACGGATGGTCCTTCGGGACGGATGGTCCTTCGGGACGGATGGTCCTTCGGGACGGATGGTCCTTCGGGACGGATGGTCCTTCGGGACGGATGGTCCTTCGGGACGGATGGTCCTTCGGGACGGATGGTCCTTCGGGACGGATGGTCCTTCGGGACGGATGGTCCTTCGGGACGGATGGTCCTTCGGGACGGATGGTCCTTCGGGACGGATGGTCCTTCGGGACGGATGGTCCTTCGGGACGGATGGTCCTTCGGGACGGATGGTCCTTCGGGACGGATGGTCCTTCGGGACGGATGGTCCTTCGGGACGGATGGTCCTTCGGGACGGATGGTCCTTCGGGACGGATGGTCCTTCGGGACGGATGGTCCTTCGGGACGGATGGTCCTTCGGGACGGATGGTCCTTCGGGACGGATGGTCCTTCGGGACGGATGGTCCTTCGGGACGGATGGTCCTTCGGGACGGATGGTCCTTCGGGACGGATGGTCCTTCGGGACGGATGGTCCTTCGGGACGGATGGTCCTTCGGGACGGATGGTCCTTCGGGACGGATGGTCCTTCGGGACGGATGGTCCTTCGGGACGGATGGTCCTTCGGGACGGATGGTCCTTCGGGACGGATGGTCCTTCGGGACGGATGGTCCTTCGGGACGGATGGTCCTTCGGGACGGATGGTCCTTCGGGACGGATGGTCCTTCGGGACGGATGGTCCTTCGGGACGGATGGTCCTTCGGGACGGATGGTCCTTCGGGACGGATGGTCCTTCGGGACGGATGGTCCTTCGGGACGGATGGCCCTTCGGGACGGATGGCCTTTCGGGACGGATGGCTGTGGCGAGCTGTTTGGCCAGAGTGCCTGTTTAGGCGGTCCTGTTTAGGACAGATTGTTTGGTCTTCGTGACGGTCCTGTTTAGGACAGATTGTGTGGTCTTTGTGATGGTCCTGTTTAGGACGGATTGTTTGGCCTTGGTGGCGGTCCTGTTTAGGACATTTGTTTTGCCATTGTGGCATGTATATGATCCTTGTGCGGTCATGAGGTATTCCAGTGAGGGAGTATGTGGTTGGTAGGACATTGCGATGTCTTACGCGAGCCACCGGAAGGAAACCTGGATAGGGATAGGACTCAGACGTGTTCAGAATTGTTTTCTCGCGACTCTTGGGGGACTTAGGTTCTCCTAGTACAGTCATATTCTAAGACTTTGTGGCTTGGGAATATGGTTGGTATATCGACTTCGGATGACGATCCGGGGGTGCGATGTATGGTGGCAACCCGAGAGACAAGTATTGGATTTTCCTTATATATTATGGCATGCGGGTTTAGGCCCGATGAGGAGCGAACATTTTGGCATGCAGACTTAGGTCTGATGAGGAGCCAATAAAAACTCAAGGTTTAGGCCTATGAGTAAAGGAAAGTCTAAAAGTCGAGAGCAAATGACGTCTGGAGCGTGAGTCTATCGCCTAGAGGTGACCTTCTGTAGATTGGTCGGAGGAGTGTGGGCCGTGGAGACGGTTGCACGGGAGTCCTTGCCTGATGGTTGTTCGAGATTCGAGGACGAATCTAGATTGGTGGGGGAGAATTGTAACATCCGTGAACAGAAATCTCGGTTTGGGGATTGCATCGGTCGATGCAGGTTCAATTTTCTGCGTTTTTAGTTAAGTTAAACGCTGCGCTTTGGGCAAAGGGAGAAGGAAAAACCCTTAATCGTTTCTTTTGTCTTATTAGTCGCCTTTGGCCGTTTTTGAGAGAAACAAAAGAGAGAAAGTGCGTTCTTGGTGTTCTTGGTGTTTTCTGGAGATTTGACGCTGTTCCTGTAGAGATCTGTAGCTGGGATCGTTGTAGGAGCTTCCTAGGAGCGTTCGTTTGCTTGTTTGAGGTTCAGTTTCGTTTTGGCAAAGGTAAGTGCAGGACCATGGCTTATCTAAGCTAGAGAACTCTCTATTTTGCTTATTTTGTGTTGTTAGACTGGTTAGATCGTTATTTTGGACGTTAGGAAGCTTTCTTGTGGCTTGGGATCGAGTTTTGTGCTTGTAGGAACAAAAATCCAGCGAGAAGCTTCAGGGAAAACACGATGCTCGGCATTGCATCGGTCGATGCATATCTTGCGTCGGTCGATGCAAGTGCGAGGACGACGCGTAAAACCCTAGGGTTTTCGTGTTATGTCGAGCATGCGTCGGTCGATGCAGTGCGAGTGTCGGTTGATGCAAGTGCATCGAGCATCGGTCGATGCAACCTTGTGTCGGTCGATGCATCCCCATTCGGTGTCGGTCGATGCATGTTGGTGTCGGTCGATGTAGAGTCCTGGTTTGTTATTTGTTGTTTGTTGATTGTTGTTTGATGGTTAGAGATGACTCTATTGCTTGTGTGTATAGCCCAGTAGATGGGAGGATTGCCTTACTGAGTGTTTATTAAATACTCATGCATTGCAATATGTGTTTGTGGTGCA